>NW_024509988.1:0-429683 GCF_017590135.1 Pyrgilauda ruficollis | reverse complement strand
GCCCGGCCTCGCGCGGAGCCCGCGCCCCCCGGGACCCCGCCGGGCCGCGACCGCTCCGCGCCGGGGACGCGCCGGAAAACAAAGGGGCGAAGAAAGTGCCGAAAACTGCCCCGGCGGCGGCGGGCCCGGCCCCGCGGAGCCCCGCACCCCGCGGCCCGCACGGCCTGGCCGCGCATAGGAACGGCGATTCTCGTTCCCCGCGGGCGGCTCGGTGCGTGAGCGCTGCGGGGGCGGGCGGCACCGCAGGCCGAGCCCGCTCGGGGCCGGGGTTAATGACTCGGGGCTGCATCGCCCGGCGCTCATCGCACTACGTGAAACGCGGGTCCCTGTCTGTCCCCGCCGGGACCCGCCGCGCTCGGGTTCCCGCTGCCGCTCGCACCCTCCGAGGGGAGCGTGTGTGTGTATGTATGTGCCCTGGCTGTGCACGGCGTGCGTGGGTGCCACGCACACGCAGGATTCGGACTGTGAATTATTTATAATTTGGGTTGCGTTTGTGTCTTTGTCTTCTTTTTTTTCTTTTTTTTTTTTTTTTTTTTTTTTTTTAATTATTCAGTTCCTCTCGCCCCCCCTCCCCCCGCCCCCTCTTTTTAAAACAAACAAACAAAAATTGGTTCCGAGCAAGGTCTGTTTCTTTCTCCCGCTGTGCTTGGGGCTGCTCTCGGTATGTCCTGGACTCTAACGCAACCGTGTCCCCTCAGCGCCGGGTGTCTTTCTCCTCTTCTCGCTCCTGTTTAATATGGAGCAATTTTCTGGAGACTCGGTGACTCCCTCCTTAGGGTCACATTGAGTTCGAATACGACTGAAGGTGCAGGAATCCTGTAACGGAGGAAATAAGAGAATAGAGAAAATGGGGTCAAGTTGGCTGCTTAGAGGCCAAAACTCCCATAGCTGCCTTTAAAAATATATGTATAATATTTGGCTTTCCTTGCTGTATTACGGATTGCAGCTTCCCCTTTCAGGTATTTTCCTTACAGCTTAAAGCCCTTGCTTCCTTTTGCCTCCCCCCTGCACCCTCCCCCTGTTAGGAGAGAGGGGGGGGAGGAGGGAAAATAAAAGGAAAAGAAATGGGGGGGAGAGAGGGGAAAAAATAAAACCCATTGAGTTTAGGCAAATAAGGTTTGGTCTCCGTATCCTATTACAAAGCACTTTGAATATGCAAGACATCACACAAGACCAGTTATTCCAGTTACGACAAACTTAAAAAGAGAAAAAAGCGAGGCATGTTTAGATTGTAATTTGTTAGAGCAAGATCCGTATTTAAAATTCCATCTTTTAATTTTTTTTTTTTTCTACCCTTGCTTTATATCCAGCCTTTTCTAATGTCTGGGTTGGGTTTTTGTTTTTGGGGTTTGTTTTTTTGGGTTTTTTTGCATTATTATTAAAATCTTTCCATCGAGTTTAGGAAGACCGCTGCGAGCAACACATTTTCTGTATTTTTGTTCCTGTATCTCGGAGGAGAGTTGGCAGGGATTCTGTGGTTTGCAGTTACACAATATGTTATCATGTTTTTAATCACTAAATCATTGCAGTGGTTATAGATTTACAGTCTTAGGGTATTACTGAGCGGCGCAGCACAGCCCGTGTGTGCGGGGACATACGAGAGCATGCCGTTAACATGCTCGTGAACTTTGCTTTTAAATCATTTCCCGGCCGAGCCGCGGCAGAGTGCGGAGCCAGCGTTTTGGCATCACCCCTCCACGCACTTGAGGAAAGTTTGTGCAACCCTCCCGGCAGGGCAGGAGCTCCGATGGGCGTCGAGCGCGCCCCGTCCTGCGGCGCTGGCGGTAAGCGGCGGGTCAGGGGGCGCGAGGGGCGGCCGGTGGGCTGGGGCCACCACCTGCATGGCCGGGGGGATCGGGCCGCCCCACCGGCCGCCCTCTGCTCCCGTTTCCCCCTTTATTATGTAACAGAGCCCTCGGCAGCATTAAAAATTCAGCATTACAAGCTGATTGTAATGCTCCCTCATTAGGGAGCACTGTCTGGTCCGGCACTGAGCGAAGACGGAGCGTGGCTTCTCGGCTGCCGCAGCAGCCAAGGCCGGGGAGCAGCCGGGAGGGGGGCGAGCGGCGTGTCCCAGGGCCCCGACGGCAGGATCACGCTGGCTCCCCACCACCATGAAGCACTGGCCCTGTGGCCAGGCCCAGGGCTCGCCAGGCTTTGCTCTGCCGCCGGTCGAGGGCTCTCCCCTGTGCGGCTGCCTGAGCTGCCTCCTGCCTGGTCCCGCTCCGCGGGCTGTCTTCCACTGGAACAAAAGCAAAGAAAAGGCACATTAGAGGGGAGCGAAACTCTGCATCTGGCCCCAGAAGTTGCTTTGCCGTATTTGTATTTTTTTCTCCTCCTCTTTTTTTTTTTTTAACGCGGTCATTTTGTGAACAGAGGGCAGCAGGAAGTTGGCTCCAGCCCCTCTCCCGCGCAGCGGTGCCGGCCGCAGCAGCACTGGTCCTTAGCTGCAGAGCCTCCGGACCCTCCCTCCCACCCCGCTGCCTTTTGTTCCTGCAGGACTGAGCCAAGGTGCTGCTTGGCAGGCCAAGGCGGTGCGGGCGGCCCTGTGTGCCTGGCACCGTGGCCTGGCCTTGTCGTGGCTGCTGTCACACCGGGGCCCAGCGGTGGCTGCTGTGACAAAAGCAGAGGCGTGTGTCCCTCTTTCATCTCTCTGCGTTGACCCCTGCCCCGGTTGCTGTCGGTGTCGTGCCAGAGGCCAGGAGCGGCAGATTTGCTTTGGGCCTGGCCAGTGGTTGAACAGCTTCAGCGGGAATCGCTGAATCCCAAACTGATGGACGCACAGCTGGCTGCGTCAGCCTCCCTGTTAACACCTCCTTCCGCTTTCCAAAATAACAGTAATAGCAGGAATAATAACAAAAAAATTGTTACATGGAGAAGCAGAAAAAGGACTAGTGGGTTTTTACATCAACTTTATTCACATGCCGTGTTTTGTTCTGCGGGGGCTCGATCCCTCGTGGGAGCGGTTCCCTGCCAGCGTTGCTTTCTCGTCTGCGGTGGGAGAATTTTCGGCAACCATCTTCTGTGGGTGCTGGCGCGCGCCGGCCCTGCCAGGGCTGGAGGTGTGTTTGCGCTGCGGAGATCGATTCTGGAGGGACAGGCTCGGGAGAGGCTGAGCATTTCACAGCTCCTGCATCCCTTCATCAGAGTGTGGCCAAGGTTTGGCCTTTGTGTGGCTTTGGGGGCCGTGTAGCCGTGGGTGCGTCCGGCTGGCAGGGGAAGTGGGCTGTGAACAAAGCCGGGTCATGACAGGTCCCTCTGGCCCAGCACGTGCCGGACCCCTGTGCTGCTTGCAGGCTCCTGCAACTGATGGCTGTGGGCACTTCAGCCCGGGAGAGCCCCCAGGGCCACAGCAGGTGCCTGTGGGGGCTGTCCCCGCTGCGCTGCTCCTGTTCCTTAAGGATGGGTCATTCCCCACGCTGACTGGGAGCCCTGGGGAGGCTGTCCATCCCTGGGGAAGATGCCGGGGGAGACTAGAGAGAGGAACTCCTCTCTGGGGAGCAGGGCTGCCCTTCTCTCCTCCCTCCCTGCTCGACAGCCAAAATTCAGGCTGGGTGTCCAGCGCATGGCGGCAGTGATGGGGCTGTCGAGGGCTGTCGTGGCAGGAGAGTGGGAATCAAAACATCTGTGCGCAGGCCTGGGCGCCGCAGCCTCTAATGGTTTTGACGGAGCTGTTGTGGTCTGTTGTCTGGAAAATCTGCATTCTGCGCCGTGCCCGAGGGGGCCGCGGCACCGCAGACCGTGGCGGTACCTAAATATAACCGCCTCGCGCCGAGGGGTGAGGTGAGGGCAGCGGGAGCAGGCCGCCCGCTCGCCTTCTGCTTTGTCTCTGATCTGCGATTCAGGCATTTTTGTTTGCTCCCGAGGTTGGGTTTGTGTGTAGGCAGGGATTGGAGAAAAAGATAAATTCCAGCTAGTTTAAGAAAAAAAACCAAAACAAACAACAAAACAGGGTGGATGAGTCGGGCTTCCCTCGCTGCCGGCAGCGGTTCTGCTGCTGGGTTGGGGATCCCACCAGCCCCGGCCACCCCTGTGTTCCTCGTTCCCCTCGGAGATGCTGCGGGTCTTGCTGAGGTCTGGCTGCGCCGGCAAGAAGCCAGAGCTTCCAGCGCTTCCTTGCTGGCTGTGCCGGACAGACGTGTCCATCTGTCGGTGCGGGAGGTGGGTGCTCGTCGCCACAGCAACGCTGGCTGTGCGCGGGGCTACGAGCGCCAGGTGTGGATTGTGCGTGTGTCAGAGGTGGCTGTGAGCGCAGTCCTAGTTTGTCCCCGCACAAAATTATTTTTTGGTTGGGGATATCAGGAAGGGAGCTCAACACAGGCCGCAGCTGGTGGTGGCTGCCACCATGTTCCAGGTGCTGCTGAGGTGGAGGGACAGTGGGATGATAGCGGGTGCTGCTGGCAGGCTGTGGCCACCCGGCTTTGCCCTTGAGTTTGCTGCTGGGAGAGACACTTGGCTGTTGATTGTAATTTCATTATGTCACAAGTGCCAAACATGCCTCTCACTATGAAAAGGCAGAGAGGACCAGCAGTGTTTTTCTTTTTTCCCCCCTGGAAAACAAACATTTCACAGTGTTCTGAACCGTGTGGTGCACGTTACTGTTGAACATGAGGATGCTGGCCCTGTGGTAACCAGGCTTTTGGTATTAATTCTGGTGAGGGCTGAGCTGTGCAGGTTGCTTGCCTTGGCAGTAATGCTGGAGCAGACAATGTGCTTGGCAGCTCTGGTAAAAGGTTTTCTCCTGTCCTCCGCCTGCCCTGGTGTCTGGGAAAGTGGAGACTGCAGGGCCTGTAACATGTTAGCTCTTAGTGTTTATTTACGTGGCCCAAGTGTGCCTGCTGAAGCATCGGGTCCCAACAGAAGCAACCCTGTGTCTGCCTTGGGCTTCCAGCTGCGCTTTCCTGGCTGGTGGCAGCCTGGCTCCAAAATGGCTGGTTGGCTTAGTTGGGAGCAGGGGGTTTAACCCTCCTTCCACGCTGCCACCGGCTGCCTTGTGCAAACAGAGCGGCGCTCGGTGCGGGGCTCGGCGCTCAGACGGAATTGCTGATGGCGGCATGGCGATGGTGTGCCTGGTCCTGCTGGGTCGGGCGCTGGGTTTCCTCAGTGACTGTGGCGTCTGGTGGTGGGCTCAGAGGGTTTTGGTCTTCTTGTTATAATGGAGTTGAGTGAGGAAGGGGCAGGTGAGGAGGCTGTGGAGGCACAGCTGGCTGAGCTGCCATTAGGTGCAGGTTGTTTGGGCTGACGAGTGCGGTCAGGTGCATGTTGTTTGAGATGATGCAGAATCTGGGGCTTCCTGCACAAGGTGTCTTTGCTGAGGTACCATGTGGTGAAAAAACATGTCGACAGGCCTGAAGGTTGGTTCAGGAGACTGAGCAGGGGAAGTGCACGGAGCTACTTGGTGTTTGAGAGCTGCAGAGTCTGCAAACCAGCCCTGCTCCTGCAGTGTGAAGGTATTCTGGATTCAGGCTGTGCACAGCAGCTTGTGCATTTCTGCTGTACCTCTGGTGTTGCAGAGGCTGGTGCCCAGCCCCTTGGAGGACACCTGGAAAGCAGAGCAGGGGCTCTGCCGTGCTGGGGTGCCGAGGCTCCCGCACCATGGCTGCGGAGGCGATGCTGCCGGGCTGCGGTTCCTGGGCCGTGCAGTGTTGGACAGGGCTGGGTGTCAGTGCTGGCGCAGGAGCTGCTCTCGGGTGAGCTGTAGCAGGGTGCTCGTGGCCACTGGAGCCGTACTGCCGGGCAGTCTTTGCTCCTGGTGCGTGTCCCCTGCTCGGGCTGAGGCTGCTTTGTGCCGTGCCGTGTGGGTGAGCGAAGGCCGGGGAGCTCAGGGCAGCCGGCCACCATGTCCCCGTGTCCTTGCACGGTTCCCACCGCAGCCCCTGACTGTGCCAGACAGAACTGTAGATGTCAGGCTTTGCACAGAAAGGAGAGCAGGGAGGGAGGGCGAGGAGGAGGCACAAGCGCGCAGCAGCAGGGCTGTGAGGTTCAAATTAACCTTCTGCTTTGTTGGTGTCGAAGCGAGGCACCCCGGCCGCCAGCACAGCGCAGGCCACTGTCATTCACACTCGGCTCCGTGGAGGAGCAGGGCCAGCAGCAGGGCGTCCCTCCCCGGTGCTGCTGGGGCTGGGGGACAGCAGGTGCCCAGGACAGTGTTGTGCCCAGACACTGGAGATGAAGGCACTCAGTGGGACCCAGGGGCTGGCAGGGCTCACCGTGTCCCCAGGGTGCTGCAGTCAGTGCCTTTTCATCTGACTTTGAGGAATGGGTGCTCTGGCCTTTCTTCTGGAAGCTGGGTCTGCGACACCCAGACACGTGCTCCTGCACAGCTACTTCAGATGTCAAAGCCTAAATTTCTCCTCTTTAATTTTCTCCTGTTAATTTTGTCTCTTTTAGTCTTACATACTTCTGTCCCCAGTTCCTTTCTTCTTGCTGTTTTTCATCTTCCATAGAGACAGTTAAAAGCAGCTTAACACCGTGAGCTTGTTTGGAACTCAAAAGATCCGTTTCAGCTGTGACGCTGACTTTGGGCAAGACACCAAGTGTTTGCCTCAGCTGGAGGATGAAATGGGATGATGCGTAGTTCACATGCAGGGACTGTAAGCGGAGGTTAATTGTGAAAAATCACAACATGTTTTAAATCCCCAGGGCATTGTTGCATCCTTAAATTTCAAATGGGAGTACCTGCTGCGCTGGGGGCAGCTGCAGAGCAGAGGGATTGTCCAGAGCACCTCAGCACCTCCCAGCAGGACATCGTGCTGGAGACCTGTGCTGTGGTACTGGAGAAATGGAGCTGGTTGGTGCTTGTTTTGAGACACCATCTCATCCCTCCTGGTTGCTGCTTTCTGGGGCACAGAGCACTGGGGTGAAGGACTGGTCATGTTGGCTAGGGTTTGTAGTTCTGAGAGTCCAAGTCTGAGTAAAGGCAGATGTGAAGGGGTGGGCAGGTGTACGTTCAGAGCTCCTGTGGGCATGGCATTGGGCCTGCAGCACTGCTGGAGGAGGCAGCAGCGTGCTGGAGCTGGGTTGGTTGTGTTACTGGTCGGGGAGTGAGGATGGTGGACAAGAAGCACACGCTGCCCCACAGCAGGCTGGTGCTGGAGGAGGGCAGGCAGGGTGGGTTTTGTGGCAGTTCCTCGTGGCTGGCAGAGGGGAGAGCAGGTGGTGAGCTGGGCATTGCTCTGTGGCCAGCCCCTGCCCTTTGCTGGCCACAGAGCATGTTGTGAGCTGCGTGCTGGCGTGGGGTGCCAGCCCTGGGGAGGGTGGTCAGCACCACGTGCCCCTCTGCTATTTCACAAAGCAGTTACCTGGTGAATAGCAGTGCCTGTCTGAAGGAGCTGCCACAGATGGTTTTTTTTTCCCCTTGCTTGCTTTATTTTAAACCAGCCTCTCCATTGTTTCCCCTTTATTTTGGGTGACGTGGAAGTCCCGGAGGTTTGCATGAGATGCTGGAAATTACCCAGCTGGTGGGTCTGGTGCCAGCGCAGCCCTGCGTGAAAAGCTGCCTTCATGGCAGGCTTGCAGCGGTTTCACCTGGAACTGCAGATGTGTGAACAACAGAGCCAAGCTCTGGGGGTGCCTGGGGGATTGCTTGGAGCCCATGCAAGAGGAGGAGGAGGAGGGTTGAGCTGTGTCCTGCACAGCAGTGGCTGGGGTCAGCCTCACAGGAGGAACAGCATGACTGATTTCTCTTCTCTTGAAACCTCCCAGCTGTGCCTAGGGCTGCAGACCTAGTTGCCAGAAGCCCCCTGCAAGGTCCTCCAGCTCTTAATAGTGCAACTGGAAGTGTCCAGCTAGCCACTTCTCTAGCCATGTTCCTCCTCTAAACATCCCTTTGTGTTTCTGGGATGATGGGATGCTCTTTTGGGACTGGAGGTTTCCTTCTTTGAGTCCAAGTAGCCACTGGCTGTGTGGATGTCTGCTTACTTTAGGCAGGAACTGGATGTCAGGACTCTGGTTTTTATCCCCCCAGCAATCATTTTCTCAGGCTGTTTTGAAGCCCATGAAGTAGCAATGAGTGTGAGATGCTGACCATTTGGTGAGACTCCTTGAGAAGCACTGGCTGTCCTCTGGAGATCTGAAGTTCTCTACTGCTGGAGAGATGAGTGGAGAGGCCTCAGGAACAGTTTACTGTTAGTGGTCCTCAGTGGATCATCTGCATTTTAAAACAAAAAAAACAAAGTGGAGAAATCAGAAAAGCTTCAGCTGCCATTGAAGCATAGCGTGCCAGGAGGTGGAGGAGAGGAGTATTTTGGTCACAGTTTTCCCCTATGCAGATATTTGGGATATGAAAAACCATGTCTGTGTCTTGTTGAAGGCCTTGCTGGACTGTGGAGTAGGACTGGGTGATTTCTCAACTGCTGCTTGAATTTACTCGTGTTAAGACTCAGCTATTTCCATTAATGGCATTACCTGGATGTTGAACAGTTCCAAGTGAAGCCCTTGGCTGCGCGTGGCCAGCACAGAGGGGATGGGGAGCTGAAGTCACCCCCTGGTCCAGGTCACTGTGGGGAGGCTAGGGCTGTTCTGAGCCCCAGAGATGGCTCCTGACTCCCTGGTGACTGGAAATAAAAGGACTGAGAGTCTTAGGGTGCAGATTGTTTACAAAAGGGGAAGAAAATGGTAAAATAAAGCTTCTTTCAGTAGAAATAGCTACAGTAAGTACTGTGGGAGAAAGGACAAAGGAGTTGTTCTTTAATGTCCTCATGGTGTCTTGAGTGTGAAAGTTTTTTTGTTTGGTTGGTTTTATATTTTAAAGTTCCTTCTTCCTTGTATGAACCTCTTGCACAGCAGAGGAAGAGAAACACTTAACAAAAATAGAGCCTGTGTTTGCCTAAAATGAGGTTGCTGTGGCATGTTTAGGACTCGAGACTGTGACTTTGAAGCTGACTGCATTTTACGCTGCTGATACCCTTTTAACTGTCTTAGGTAAACAGTGCAGTTGGGCTGTGAGAAGTGTCTGGTGAAAACTGTGCTTGGCTCCTCATTCTGACTGTTTCAGAGGTTTTCAGAACAAATACCTTCTGCTTACCAGCACTCTTCCTGCTTAGAAAAGTTTGCATTGATTTATTATTATTTTTTCAAAGGATTTACTTGCACATTAGAATGCCCCGTGGACATTATTTTCAGTTCAAGGCGGGTTTATTTTAGTTTGGCTTAATTGAATTGGAAACAGTTATGAGCTGTACCAAAGCAACTTGGATTTCAAACCAAAACAGGAACGTCCTGTTCACACGAGCAGGTTCACACTGCTGTGTTTGCACGCCTGCACTGAATTTCTCTTGTTTACCTGTGTGTAGGGACTCTCGGCAAGCAAATCACAGTGAGGGCTCAGTGGTGCTGAGGCAGGACCTGGAGAGGCTGCAGGGGCTGGTGTCCTGTCTGTGTGTGACGCTGATGCTGCTGCCAAGGCCAGCCCTGCCCTGGATGCTTTCTGCTTTTGCTGACACAGCTTTGGGGCAGTGGCACGGGGAAGTATTTTAGGGAAGGGACCTGGGTTAAAAAAACTGCTAAAGGATGGAGGGAAAAAAGCTTCCTCAAAATATTTTTATTTTTGGTTGTTTTTTTTGCCAGCTTCCCTTTAATTTGAAACAACTGTGCGATACAGGTTGAAATGGCTTTGCTGGAGCAGAGTGGGACGGGCAGGCAGGACTGAGGGCTGTTCCCAGAGGAGGGCTCGCTCTGCTGCTGCCCCAGCCAAAAGCTTGGTGTGCATTTGGTGTAGGGTGTTTGGGAGGAAGGCACTGCTTTTAGTCGTCTTTACTGTATTACTATTTGACCCTTTCAGGAGTCCAGTATGGTTAAACTGTGCAGCCCTTTCACCTAAGGAAACTGAGCTGTGGCTGAGGCTTAGGCTGAAGGATGAGCTCCTTCTGCCATGGAAGGACGAGCTGGTCCCCACAGGGCCCTGGCTCCTTCTGAGCATCCTTTTCCTTTTGGGAGCTGGGTGGAAGTTGCTGGGCTGTGCTGTGGGTGAGCAGCTGGGGCTGCTGGCAGCCAGGCCCGGCCCTGGCTCTGCCGTGTGCTGCCCTGGCCGTGCTCCAGCCGCTGCCGCGGGCTTCATGCCCCGCTGCGCTCCCTGCCTTCCCTGCGAGGCCAGCACCTGGAGCTGGCAGCCTGGACCGCTTCTGTTTGTAGTTTCACCTGCTTAAATAAACAGACAATCTGTTTGCTGCCCCTCCACCCCGTGCCTCTGCAGCAGCACTGCCCCATGTTTTTCTGAAGGATCTGGATCCTGTTCTCTGAGGGGTCCATACCTGCCCCAGGTAGCTCTTTCTCCTCCCAGGGTAGCTCCCTCCTCCAGTGTCCAGCGCTCTTTGTAGCTCCAAACCAAATATTTGCTGCAATTTTTGGAACAGATTTTGGTTTTATTTAAGCAATTGCCCAATCTCACATCCAAGAAGTCTCTTTTGTGTCTTTCTTACTTTGCAGAGTTCTGGGGTGTAACTGGAGGCAGAGGCTGCACCGGCCCCTGGAAGAGGGGAGGGTGGCTGGGCACACGCTGTGCGCTGCCCTGGTGTGGGTTGTGCTGGGTCTGGATGTTCTCCTGTGTCTCAGCTGTGTGTGTGTAGTGCTCTCTGGGAGCTTGTACGTCAGGTGTGTTTAGACTCTACGCTGAGGTCTGTCTGCCCATCCACATTCAAGCACCAGCACAGTGGGGGCTCTGTTGGGAACATCTTTGTGTAGACGCCCCTTTTCCTGGTTGTTACAGAGTGATTCCTGTGCAAAACCTCCAGATTCTGATTGTTTCCATAAACTGATGATTTCTTAATGGTTTATCCTCTGTAAAGTCATTTGTAAAGCAAAATATCATACCCCAGTGTGAAAATGTGATCTTAACTGGCTCCCAGGTGAGGACAAGCAGAAGTGATTTCTCCTGCAAACACACACTCAAAAGCCAGAAGGATGGTTTCTAAATTGGATGCTGCAGGGCCTGAGCATGGGAATAGCTGGTAGAGCTGCTGTGATTTCTTCAGTAATGTCTGCTCTGAAACTTTGCATTTAGGAGTCAAAAAGTCTAGTGTAGAATATTTCTACTGTAATGATCCTTCATTTCGGTTCAGGTTCAGTTGTGTGTTGTGGTGGGAAGCTGCTCCGTGGATCCTGCCTGCCGGCCTGCCGTTGATAAAAGTCACCATGGAAGGGTTCGTGGGATCTTGCCAGCCAGAGCTTCCTATTTAAAATTAGAAATCAGATTTCTTTTCTTTTTGTTATGCCTTGATGTGAACTGGTAGTTGCTGGAGTTTTCTTTTAAATCCTGAGATCCCAGCTGAGGGGACTGGGGGGGAGGAACACATAATTAAGCAAAACCCCAAAAAGTGGAACTGCAGGTTTTGTCTTCTTGTGAGAGAAAAAATAGTAAATTTTGTGTAATACTGAGCCCTCAGCAGTAATAAGTGACTCATTAGGCAAATGCAAAGTGTGTAAACGAAGGGAGCTCTGAGTCCATCGGGGTGCTGGCCAGTGTGCACACCTGCAGCCTCTGCCGGGCAAGGAGGAGAAATCTGCAGAGCAAGGAGGCACGATCAGGTGAAATGTGTGATAAAGCCTACTGCTGTAGTGGCTTTTGGAAGGCTACACTTGTTGAACTGCTGCAGTTGCTGGATTTTGTTCCGCTCAGGTCATTTGTTTCAGGCTTTTGGGCAGATTCTTTTGCTACATCAGGTGTGAGTTGTTCTTTGTGTTGTGGGTCGGTCTGTCCCTGCACAGCCACCGTGGGAAGCCTGCTCTGCCCGAGCGGGGAGCTTCCATTTCGGCTTTTCTCTGGCACTTCTTACTTTACTCTTGACTGGGATTGAAGAATTCGTCCCATTCCTTTGTTTTATGTGGAAGGATACCTTATCCCTGTGGCTTCTGTTGCTGCTGGTTGTAGGAGTGTTGGTGGAGATAAGGGCCCGCTCCCTGTGCCCCCCGAGCAGCTGGCAGCCTGCCTGCATGACCCACAGGAGCCAGGCTGGGTCCCTGTGTACTAATGGGCCTGCCGTGTCCTGCCTTGTTTGTCGTGATTTGTGGCTGCATTTGTATGCAAATACTAACAACTTGCTGCTGAGTTAATTAGTGTTTTTTTCTCTTTGCTTCCTGGAGCTTAAGCAAAAGGTCTTTATTCTCCCCATTTCGGTGGTCTCAGCTGCTCCACCTGCTCCTGCTGCCTGTGCCCGGTGTCCTTAGGGGAGTTCAGGCCCAGTTGTGTGAGCTGGCTGCAGACCCTGTGCACCTCAGGACGAAGGTGTCTGAGGGGTTGAGGTGGTCGCTGTAGCTGGATGCTCTGGGTGTCCAGATGAATGTTTGCTCCCTGGCTCTGGTAGTTGCTTTGCGGATGAGCAGAACCAAGCCAGCTCCGTATGTCCTGGAGATGCCAAGTGTTTGCTTTCTAATGTTGGGATTGAGCGAATGCCATGGGAGGGATGATTCCTACCAGACGAGAGGCTCCAAGGGTAGCTCTGGTGATCTGGATGTGGCAGCGATGGGGTGGGAATTGCTGGCCTTCAACGCCAGCTGGGTGTTGGTTTTATGCTTTGATAGAGGGGAAGGCAGGCATTTCTTCCCCTCCCAAGAATGGTATCTTTGTGTCCTTGTTTGGGCTGAAGGATTTTCCTCATTTTAATCTTTCATTCCATCTGATGTTCTGTGGGCCCCACAGGCGTTTGGCTCTGCCAGAGCTGCCCAAGGCACAGGCTGCAGGGATTGCCTGCCGTGCAGGTGGGGTGGGCAGCAGGTGACCCTGGGCAGCCCTGCTCAGGAGCTCCCGGCCATCCCATCGGCCATGTCAGGAGCCCAGGCAGTTGTGCTTGTCCCACCCTGCCTCTTTCTGCCCTCCAGCCAAGGCTTTTTCACAGTTATTGCATCAGAACTTCTGTTTAGTTTTTAAACCTTTGTTTTCCCCTGGAAGGCAGGGCTGTGGCTTCTCAGTAGCAGGGGTGACAGCCTTCAGCCTGAGGCCAGGGACTGGCAAGTTCCACCTGGAAACCAGAGACTCTTTGCCCCTGGGTTGATACTTAGTCATGTTTGGAGCCTTGGTGTTGGTGGCAGGAGGGTGGAGAGTGAAGTTGCATGGAGTGGTAACTTGTGCAGCACTGCATCCAGCTGGAAGAGGGGATGTACCCATTAGCATGGAGCTCCCCATCCTGCAGGGGAAGTTGCCAGGAGTGGCAGCTCACTGGTCAGGAGATAGTTCCTGGTCCCAGAGCCCAGATTGCTGCATATTTTCTAGTCATCTGAGGACTAATGGAAGAGTGGGGTTTTGGAGTATTTTATTTTGGTTTCCTGTTCCAACGCCCCTCTGAGGTGAAGAAAGGCTTCTCATACCTGGCAGTGTTTGTCATCATTGGATTTTTAGACCTGGGAGATGTGTTTTTTCTCTACTTTTGTTTTTCCATTTCACACCCTGCGAGGCAAAGGGATGTGGCACTGCAGACCTTTTCTGCTGCCATGCTGAATTCTTCTGAGGAAGTTCAGAAATGGAGATTTTTCTACGATCCTTCTGAACAAATTCCTGATGCTGTAGTGGGTTTTTAACTCCATACGGCTGAGACTTTATAGGAAACCCAGGTGAGCCTGCGTAGAGTCCAGGCAGGGAGGGGTTGAATTTAGGATCTTGCAGAGTGAAACAGGAATTTTTCTAGTTCCATTTTGGGCTGGTGGGATGTGTCTGTTGTAGTGGCTGTCTCAGTGCAAAGGTCTGAGGTGAGAAGCAGCTTAAAAAGGCTGTGTGGCATGTGAGGAAGCAAGTTAGCTCTTAATCATATCATATTGGCCTCCTTTGCGGCTGATACATCTGCTGTAAAACGCTTAGTGCTGAGTGCCTGATTGGGCAGCCCATGCTAAGTGTTCAAACTCCTGCTGCCTTTTTTCTTCAAACAATATCTTCTGGCTTCCAGATTTCTGATAAATTGATAAGAGGAATTGCGTGAGTCAATAGAGTTGTAGACACTTTGCCAATATAACCCTAGCGCTATTGATCTGCCAGTAAATTAAAGTCTTACTTAGAGGCTGCCGATATTTCTAATCTCCTGCCTCACCAATTACACCCTCCCAGCTACCTGGGAAAGCCAGCGACGGGAGACGAGGCTGCCGAGGTTTTTCCTAGCGAGTGGGGCCGTGGCGTGGCCCCCAGTGCCTGAGCGGGGCAGGGGCTTTGGACTGGGGGTGGCACCGAGGTGGGTACCTTTTGGGAATGCTGCAGAAGGAATTGGTTGGGTCAGGGCTGAGCCCTGGCTGCTGGAGGATGGGGACGGCTGGCAGGGGCAGTGAGCCTGGCTCCCTGGGCTGTGCCCAGCTGGGAGCTGCCCCAGCCCGCTGCCTGCCCTGGCAGGCAGTGCTCGATGCCAGCAGGTCCCGATGCCATTGGGATTGTGCTCCTGCAGAAGGGACTCCGCGGAAGGGATGCTTGCTGGAAGACGTGGGAGCAGGGAGCCCCGTGGCTGCTGGTTGAGGCCGGCACCGAGAGAGGCCATGGATCAGACAGCCCCCGCCAGGCTCCCGTGGCCCCCCGCTACTTCCCCCCCACACCCCCTCCCCTCTGAAGTTTCAGTGGATTCTTGCCAGATAAGCCCCTTTCAAGTCTCATTTACGTTTGAAAGTCCATAGCTAGCTTTGGGAAGAAATCTCCAGATAAATGCTGTGTTCTTTCTAATACCCCAGAGCGAAAATCAATGGGAGGGATAATTCCTTCCCTTGTCCTACATGGACTTTCATGTGTTTCTACCTCCAGCAGCACCTTTTAAATAAAGAGAAGCAGCAGCCGCCCTCCCCTTTCTACTCTGCCCCTTGGGTCCCAGCCCAGGCCTCCTGAGCACAGTGAGATGCAAGGTTTGGGAGTCCCTGTGTGGAGAGGGGTGCTCAGCTGCGCTGTTTGTTGGCTCCTTGGGCCCAGGCTTTTACTGGGAGAAAACTGTGCACCTGCTTGGATTTACAGGGCTGGCAGTAGGGATGTTTCTGGGAATTGGCCTCCAGAGTCGTCTGTAGCTGGAGCAGAGAACCCAGGTCTTGGAAGTGGTGACAGCAATACTGTGGTGAAGGGATTTAAAAACATGAATTTCATTAAATCCAGTGAAGTGAAGGTTCTTGTCATATAAAACTGCTGCCAGGTGGAAGATGGGCCTATAGTGTTATCATTTTTCTATCGTAAGCTTGTGCAGAGCACTCCGATGTCTCTTCTGCCCGGTATCCAGAGTGCCTGCTGTGAGGCAGATCCACTTTCCAGAAATACCTTGTAGGAATTTGTAGCTGGGACTGGTCTGAGACAGCTCTTCCAGACTGCCCTGGAATATGCTTGTATCTAAAAGCTGCATCTTCCAGCAATGAAGTTCTTTATCTGGCCACTTCCTTGCTGGCTGCACTGAGCTGCATTTTCCCTGGTGTTGTGAAGTTATTGTATAGACTGTACATTAAAAACTGTAACTATTCCAAGTCTGCTGTTTTGGCAGGGAATCGCTGAGTCTCATGATCTGTAATGGAGTGGAGATACTGAGCTGCAGCAGGATATATTTACACTGAAAGCTTTTTCATGGAGGAGACATCTGAACAGCCTGAATGATGTCTTTATATTTCTGGAGCTCCTGGTACAGCGCTGCAGTGATGGGCAGCTAAAGGGGAGCAGCTGTACAGGTTGCCTCCCCTGGTTAGGAGAGCTGAGGGGAATCCTCTATGGACCAGATCCTCAGAAAAGGTGCTGTTAAAAAGTGACTCAGTCCTTACTATATTGAGATACTTGACTCCTGTTCACACCTGCTGATGCCCAAGACAAGGGCAGGTTGGAACAAGACTTTTCTGCTGGCTACCAGGTATTTTGTACTGTTTCCAGATAAGTTTTCAGGGTTTCCTTGGGGTCTTTTGTGCCCTCCAGGCCACAGCTAAGTCCCACAGTCTAAGGCTGGATAAAGGGTTTGTGAAACTTTGTGGATGGCAGGTAATTCCTCACTCCTTTTAGCTGGAGAATGTCAAGGGTTCGGCTTGTTTTTCCGCTCCTTCCTGTTGGCCAGGGCTGGAGCTGTGCCCGCAGCTCTCTGCGGAGCAGGGTGTCGCCCGGGGTGACTTCTGTCATAAACACTGCCCTGCACTCAGCAGGGAACAGCAGCATCAGGGTGAAACCCATCCGTTAGCAGCACCTCCATGCCTACCCAGGTTTGCCTTTAGGATTGGGATCAGCCAGAGCTCTTTCTGGTGGGTCAGTGGTGATTTCTCTCAGCTGTCAGGGACAAAGGTGACTCCGCCACTGGCCTGTGTGTTTCGCCTTTGCATCCTGAAATATTTAGTGTTTTGTATTTGAACTTAATGAATGAGCAGGAATATTAATGGCTTACAGTCTAAAACCTCTAATTCAAATGTCTCTCGACTTGCAGGAAATCTAAGTTTGGGATTTTTGTGCTCTCTACCAAGGCTGGCATTCAGACAGTGTTCCCTAATTTATTTTCACAAATTGGAGAAGGCTGTAATTTACTATTTTGACAAGCACATGTTTCAATACACCTTTAATTAAAAAAAGAAAGTTTGGTGCATGTCTGAAACTGTAAGAATCACTAGACTGGATCAGAACACTAACGTGTAGTAATGTGACCTTTGCAAAGTGGACAAATTTTTCTTAATTTTCTCCTCTGACCTGTCTGCAGAGCGGTGTATTTATAGTTACAGAAGCACAGACTCGAAGGGGGCTCTCACTGTACCAAGAGGGATTTGCTGAGACCATGGTGGTTCTCCTTAGGATCTTGCTTTGGGGATTAGGGACCCTGTGCCTGTGCTTCATCACCTGCCGCTAACAGAGGGAAAAAATTTAACTCCTACCCTAAAACTTGGTCTGCAGTGATACAGGAATGTGGTTTTTTGGGTGGATAGTGAGTAAAACAGGTCACAGCTATTTTATATGTATGTTGGAAAACTTACTACTCTGTCTTTTCCAAAGCTTTACAAGACCAATTCCCACATAACCTTCAAAGCAGATGTTGAGGTGTTGTACTCCACCTCTCCAGTACCTCCAGTTTGCTGAGCCTGTGAGCTCCTGGTTTCAGAGGTGTGAGAGCTGCCCTGCAGTGTGAGTGAGTATTGCTGTGCTTGTGGTGGTGTAAGGCAAGCTCACAGGCAGCTCCTTTGTGTGTTATCCAGCACGTGAAGCTCCTCTCCAGCCATCTCTGCATGTGACTGATGTAATTGTTTATGGTACAGGTTTTGCTACCGGGCTGTTCAGTGTTTTCAGGCATCACTGGTGTATTGGAAACAAACCCCACTGGATTTGGGGCATACAGTTTATAGCACTTGGCTGCCACATGGGAGCGTGTGGCTCATTGATAGTTCCTGTATTAGTCACCTAACTTTGTGTTTCACCTCAAATATTAGAAAGGAAGTTGAGGCTAAAAGTAAAGTGTTGTTTCTGTAAAACAGTAAAAGTTGTGTTAAGATAGACAGTCCCACAGGAGTAACTTCAGAGGGCACGTGCTCACCTCGGGCACGGAGTGGTGACCGTACAGCAGGCTGCTGTTGGCCCCCTCTCCTCACCAGATGTTCCAGTACAGGTGTGTAATACCCTTTGGAGCAGAGGTTCCTGGTGGAAGTGTTGGGCTGGGAGGGGTGCACTCCTGCCTTTGCCCTTCGGGCTAGCTGGTCCATAACTTAGAGACCCAGCCTGTCAGACACTGTCCCTGCTGGGCCAGCAGAGGTGTGGTGGGAGCTGTAGTGAGTGCCAGATGCCCAGCAGTGTATTAAACACTAGTTGAGTACAGGAGGGCATATCACAGGAGAGAGATAAGCAAAGTTCTCTGATTGTGGATCAATAAAGGTTAGTGACATCATATCTCAAAGTGAGAGAACCTGCTTTCTGCAGACCATTTATCAGATTGCAGGCAGGAGCAGTGTTAACCTCTTCCTAACTGAGGGTCTGCTCCTCATCTGTCTCCAGACCAAATCATCTTCCCTTGTCTCCCCAGAAGGCTCCTGACCCTGCCTGTGAAGTTCCAGCCATGGCACGCTGGCGTGGCCGTGCTAGAGGGGTTCTCTTTCAAAGGCCTGTGCTCAGCTCTCTGCAGCATGCCTTGTCCAGTGGGAGAGCTCGGTGCTGGGCTGCCTGGGCACAGGGTCACAGCAGGCGCTGCTGCTGGAAGTGCTTCCCATCTCGGTTTGTCTGCTGTTCTCCAGTAACTTGATGCTGTTATGAGGGGGAAGATTGCTACGTGTCAGTGCTGGGACATGATAGAATTGTGTTGGTTAAAGATCTGGCACTGTGCCGGGCATATTGGGCTGTGGTTGTAAAAGGCATCCTTACTTTCCTGGTTTGGTCCTTAGATTAACCATTTTTCTATGGCAGCAGTGGCATTGAAATCATTGTGGATGGTTTTCAGAAAGTTGTGGGGAGCAGCAGGAGGCCTTGGGCGCAGTGTGTGCTGCCCTCCTCAAGGTGTCTGTCCTCCTGGCTCTGCTGTGATTGTTACCAAAACAGATTACAGCTCAATGAGTGGATCAGCCCGTTCTGCAGCGCCGTTTGTGTGCGGTGAGGCTCCAGCTTTCCACATGAATGCAGCTGTGAGTGTGGGCAGTGTGGAGCGCCGGGCTGGCCCCGGCCGAGCCGCTCCCAGGGACAGCCTGGCCAGCACACCAGCTGCTTCATCCAGCCCCAGGGACCCACCAGTCCCCTCCAGCTTTTCTAACATTTTTCGCTTTCTGATCTTGTCTTCAGGTGGTTGGTAACACGAGGTACCTGCAAATGAGCAAACCTCTCTTCTCTCTCTCAATGCCAGAGGAGTATTAAGGATCCTCCAGAGCATCCATGCCCTGCAGTAGAAGAAGTAGAATTTAGGTCCCTACTGCCCTGCAGTCGGGAGTACAGTGTAGATTTTCATGCTGTGCAGGTGCAGGTCTCTTGTTTTCCATGAATGAAAGGATAAACTGCTGCCTGGAGGAACGTGTGGGCGAGGTTTAGAGATACGATAGTGAGGACGGGTGACAGGCAGAGGGTCAGGGGCAAGAACAGAGTTAATTCCCTGAATGAACTTCTCTTGTCTAGCAAGGAAATACCAATTTTTTCCAGACTCTACAGAGACTTGAGCCATAAAGACTTTCTGATTAGCTTTCATCCTTTTTCCATTGGTGATTTCTCATGGCAAAGAGCCCTTTTCTGTGGTGCCCTAGGCTGTGCCCCAGGAAGTGTCGGGAGGCCGTGCTGCTGCGTGTCCTGGTGGGTTGGGGGGACACTGGTGATGGAGCCTGTGCTAATGGGCTGTTGTCCAAGTAGAAAGTGTATTTTCAATGAGGAGGTGCTGAGATATTAGTGGGGCCTGGATTACCCTGTGATTGTGCTGTCAATACTGCTGTATTGAGTCAGAGAGAGCCTGCACGACACAGGGAAACACTTAGCTCACTGCTGCTGCTTATTGAGAAGCCAATAGCAATTTACGTGCTGACACTTGACACCGAATCCAGTCCCAGAGGTACGGCTCCTGCTGAGCCACCGCGGGGCTCGCCCTCACACCTGCGCCTTCCCCCGGCCTCGGAGCTGCAGGTGTGTGTGGCCCTGCCGAGGCTGCTCCAAACGCAGCTCCAGGGGCTGGCACTGCCCTGGAGCTCGGATGGGACAGGCAGGTGGGGACCAGCTCCGTGGAGAGGTGGGAAACCTGCGCTCCAGAGAGCTGGTCCCACGTGACGTTAGTTAGCTTTATTCATGTATTCAGCGAAGAAGCAGAAATGTGGGTGCCCAAAGTGCCTGGGACCTGTGGGCTGGAGCAGCTGGATTCCTTCTGTCCTGTTTGTCTGTTTTCCTGGGACAAGCACAGCAAAGCCTGATGGCCTTTCTGGCATACACGCACACCTTTTAAGAAAAACTTGAGATCATCTGCTGCCAAATACTTTCAAGAGGAATAACATCCAGGATATTTCTTTGAGGCTGAACTCCCTAAAACGGGAACTAAGCCATGAAGGAGTGAGGACGGGATGAGAACAGAGCTGGATAACTGCAATGAGCTGGCTGGAGGTGGGAAGCAGAACGTGGGGAACCTGTGTCCTGGTGATGTGCTCAGCAAGGAGCATCAGCTGCTGGTGCTGGAGGACTGCAGGAGGCCTGAGGAGTTGTAGACTCAGGTGGATGGTCTTGTTAGCCCCAGTGTGCTGGGGCAGTAAAACTCCTACTGGCTTTTAAGTGCAGCTCTTCCTGTTTTGCTGCATTGCCTGGCAAACAATTTTAGGCATTCTCTGTTAGCTGTGGTGCTGCTTTTTGGTCACCATTCCCCTCGCAGTTCTCTTGTGTGCCTGAACCTCCTGGGAGGGTTAGAAAACCTGTGTCCTAAATCTGAAAGGAAACAAAGCAAGTGTGCTGCATGAGGGAGGTGCTTGGAGTGCCTCTTCGTTTTGCAGAAGTAGAATTTAGGTCATGTTGCAGGTCGTGTTTCCGTGTTGTTTCATGCTGGCAGGCTGTTGTAGCCTGTGTGCAGTGTCAGGGCTCTGCAGAGCGTGGGGAGAGGAGGGAGCGAGCCTAAAGCAGTCGGTGTTGGGCTGTCCTGCAGCTCTCTGAGCAGAGTGGGGCCGTGTCACCGTGTCTCCAGGCTCCTGCCGGAGCAGGCTCTGCGGCGCTGGTGGCCCTGGGCAGGGCAGGGCGGGTGCCAGCCTGCCGAGGCTGGCAGTGGCCCTTGTGGGGCAGGCCAGGCTGCTCTGGGCACCGTGTGCCTGTCCCCCTGCCTTGCCAGGCTCTCGTCCCGGTGCAGGTGTTCCCCTTTGCCTCCAGAGCAAGCAGCAGGTGCCTGTCCCGGAGCTCGCTGCTCTGTGTGGTGCCTGTAACCAGAGCTGGGACGTGGTGTGGCCGGGAGCCCACCCAGAGGTCTCTGGGGCCCAGTCACTCCATGTTTGGGCAATACTGGCTTTCTTCAGATGCTTCAAAAACTGTGGCATAGAACAGTACGAAGATAGATTTGGTGAGAGTGTAACCAGGGCAGCAGTGGCACGTGATGGAGGGGAGCAGAAGGAGTAGGACATGTGTGCATCCAGTGCCTGCTGAACCTCAGTGGAGGGTGAAGCAGCAGGCATTTCTGTTGGGATGCTGGCTGGCTGGGACGGCTGGCAGGTGTGACACCTCGGCACGTGCTTTCGTAGAGGTCCTTGTTGCTTATTCTGTTTTGTTCTAGGCTATTGCTAATCTTGTTCAGCAGTTGCTCCTCTTAATTACTGGAGTACTTTTACAGAGATGTAGCAGATTAATCCTTTTAGTTCTGCTTGCTGCCAGAAGAGATTGCCACCATTATTCCTGCACTATGGAAGGAGAGGTTGGAGCCGGAAGAAGCAGGGCTAAATTTAGAAAGCTAGTGCTCACACATGCTGCTCTGTAGCTGTAGAGGAGCATGTGGTGGCAGGTACCAGTGTGAACAGCGAGCAGGTATGCAGGCAGGTGAGGCTGGGGCAGCCCAGCAGAGTATTGTAGGTGTCACATCTGGGTCATGACCTGCTCCGAGAAGCCCAGCAGCTCTTCAGTGCATCTCCAGCAAGGCAGAGCAGCTCCAAGGCATCACTTATCAGGTCCTTGCCTTGCTGGAACACAAATATTAACTGACAAACACTTGCATAATACATGGCACAGTCACTGTGGCCTGTTCTTATTTTCCTCCATATGAAATAAATAGGGGAAAGTAGGAAGGTTAACTTACAAACCAATAAGCCTCTCCTGCAGTGGCCTTAGTGAGGCCTGAGGCTTGTGTGAGGGCTGCAGAGTTTGTGTCCCAGAAGCTCAGCTGGGAGGAAATGAGAAGTGCTGCCGTGTTCCCCGTGCAGGACAGACGAGCGTGTGGGCATGTGGGGTGGCGTGTGCCAGCTTGCAGCCTCGGGTTTGTGCTGCAGAGCCTCTGCCCCAGCGTGTGCTCCACCTGCGGCTCCCTCTGCCCCCAGCTCAGGTGTTCTCTCTAACGTGGTCACAGCCATACGTGTCAGCCCAGCTGAGACCCTGCAGTGCTATTAATGTGCCCTTTATTACTTCCTTGTCTCCACAAACAATCTGAGCAACATCCTGGAGATTGTGTTTGCCACTTGTCCAGCTGCATCCTTTGGTTCATCCTGACCAGTGCATTAGTCTGTCTCCTCCTGTGTAATTCCCAGTTGGTAAACCCTGAATTTACTGCAGAAACTCAGTTTTCCTGTCATAACCTTGGATTTAGTTGCTTTCTTGTTATTCTAGTCTTCAAATCCTAGCTTTTTTCTGTGTAACAATCTGGTCTTCCAGTGCATTGGATGTCCTTCTCAGTTTAATGTCATCAAGGATGGGTGGTCTCTGCTGATTGGCAGCAAGGCCAGCAGATGTGTTAGTGCAAAGGCTCCCAAGGCCTTTCAAGAGGGGAAACCTTTATCAGGGCAGTATTTTCTTTCCATCATTTTGGTGTCAGCTGCTCTTAGCCTAGTTTTCTGCCTTTTTTAGATCATAGCTATTGCCCGTTCTCTCCAACACAACTCCCTGGTGCAGTGTGGAACAAGGGGCAGTTCTTTTGCTAAAGGGAGACACAGGGTTAGTTTTCACAGTGTGTGTTTGATAAATGCACTTTGTTTGATCCTGGTCTTCATTTATTGCTCTATTTTATTATTCTTGCCTTCACAGTACTTGCAGCTCTCTCTGTTAGGACAGAAATAAACCCCACAGCAGTGTCTCCCCTGCCCAGCACAGTTCCTGAGCTGATGGATGGTTATGAATATCTGCTGTTGAACCTGTTGAAAATGTATTTGGGTATTCTTAATTGATTTAGATTAGATATAAGGCACTGGCACAGGCTGCCCAGAGAATCTGTGGCTGCCCCATCCCTGGAAGTATTCAAGGCTGGGTTGGACAGGGCTTGGAGCACACAGATCTGATGGAAGGTGTCCCTGCCCAGGGCAGAGGGTGGAATGAGCTAAGCTTTAAGGACCCTTCCAACCCAGTCTGTGATTCCATGACAGCTGTTATTTTTAGCTCAAATCATGAAACATTAAGAGAATGCAGAGGCGGGGAAGGTATCTTGAAGGTTGAGGTGAATGGTCCCCTGAGAGTGGAGCAGTTCTGTGTGTGCTGGTGGGTTTCTGTTGCCTGAGCTGATCTCCCTGGCTCTGGGTGCTGCTGCTTTTGGGGTGGCTCCTTCATACCTCTCTGCTTTGGAGCTGCAGCAGCTCTGTCCTTGTGCTGCTGCACTCCCAGTTTCCATTCAGTCTCCCTCAAGAGAGATGGGGGTATTCTGGACCTGGGTGGTTCGAGTTTGGAAAGGCTCATTCTTGGCTGATAGAGCTGAGAAAGCAGTTGAACCTGAAGCTGTCTGTGGCTATTTCACAGTGCTCACACGTGCCACTGGAATGACAGCCAGGTGTGAAGTGGGAAGAGGACAGTGCCGTGCTGCTGTGCCCTGGGGTTCAAAGGGAGACTAATGATTTGCCTTTTCTCTATACTTGAATTTGAGTCTTTAAACAAGAAACAACTTCATATAACTGAAACCTTTGACAGAGTGCAGATCATCCCAAAGCAGGCATTCCTCTGCAGGGCTGTCCCAGTCCTGGAGGTGGCTGGGAGGCAGCAGCAGGTCCAAAGGCACCCCACATTACACCTCAGGTTTGTTTTGGCATGCTCAGTACCGGCTGTGTTGGGCAGAGCATGAGCACTTGGGGAGCTCCTTGGCACAGCCAGCAGTGCTGGCTCTGCCCCGTCAGTTTGCCCTGCTTTTCCTTTAACCTCTGGTTAATTTTACTGGAACTTGGTTGAATTTGCCGCCTGTGACTTCCGGTGCACGGGGTCAGGGATGTTTGTCCCACTGTGTGTTCTGGTGCCTCCTGAGGGGGTTCCTGAGCAGCTTCCAGTGCCTGGCCTGCGGGAGCTGGCTCTGTCCCTGCGTGCCGGCTCCCGCTGCTGCAGGAGCTCCCAGCTGCTTGATCTGCAGGCTGAGCCGTGGCTGTGACGGGTCATTCTGGCAACTGCAGCTTATGATTAAAAAGAAAATCAGTCACTGTCATCTTGGACCCCAGCACCGGTGATCTGACAGTCCACGATGCATCAGCTTCTTCCTCATCAGAGGATCTTAGACTCAGGACTGCCCCAAGGGTTGTCCTCTGACTCAGGCTGATACCAGAAAGCTCATCTCATTTCATGACTAGCACAGCCAGCTGCACCATTTCACTGCCTGAAGATGCAGCTGGGAGACCCAGGGGATCTTCTCATTCCAGATTTTTGTTGGATCTTCAGGGCCTCCTCCATGTGTGGCTTCAGCAGAGCAGGGGTTGGACTCTTAACTGCTGCTGTGTGGTCACACCCTGGAAATTCCCTTATGTCCTCAGGGGAGCTGGAGTCTTCACGTTGGCTTTCAGGCAGGGTAGGACTGCCTGCCGTGGCCTTCGGCCTCACTGTTCTTGTGCCAGACTGCACAAGTGGCTGCTGCTGAGATCATCCTCCTCCTTTAGAGAAGGGAGCTGGTTTGCAGCTCTGCTTGGGGAGCCTCTGTCCCACCTGACCGCCTGCCAGTGGTGCTGCTTGCTTCTCTCTCAGGCCCTGGGACCTTCAGCGGCTCTGGTGTCTCTGAGGGCAGGAGCCCCTGTGTGGGGCGAGTCAGGGCAGAGGGGCTGATGCTCCACCCCAGCAGGTGTCCATGTATCCTACAGAGAATGTCCATCTCTGTGCAAAACACCAGCTGATGTGTTTTCCAGATCTGTGTCCCTTGGGAAGAAAGTAGTCATGTAGGGTTAGTTTTCCTCCTCCATCTTGTTCCCACTGGTGGTGATGTGTTAAATTTTTTTAAAATCATTTTATTATGTTAATTGAGTAGTTTGTTCACAGCTGTATCTTTAAAGCCAGCATTTACCATGGCTCTACCATGGAGATTCATAGGATCATCTATGTCAATGGGTGGTTCACATCAGGAAATAGGTTAGGCAACAGAGTTAAGGAAATGTTATTTTATAAAATGTCTCCAGCTTATCACATCCCTTGAAGAGCTGGGGGCAGGGAGCAGATCAGGCTGAGCTCTGAGGAGATGGCGTGTGGATGCATTCAGAGGGGCAGATTTTAGGGAACCCAGAAAAGGGGTCTGGCATCATTTGTGGCTGTGTGGTCCATCAAACACCACTGTCATGGGCTGGGCAGGTTTTCAAGGTCTGATGGCTGGTTTTATGTCCCCATGGAGCCTGGAGCTCACATGACAGCTGGCTGGGCTCCAACTCCTCCTGTCCAGTTTGGCTCACTGTGTCACAGAAGGAAGGACTTGAATTCAGTTGAGGATGAGAGGAAGGATGTTGAGGAGGACCCCAAAGCTCAGAAAGCTCTGGGGCATGCCTGTAAAAACCTATGACTTGAAAATCATGTACTTTATACTCTTATTGATAAACAGAGCATACAGGGCTACTTCTCAGCCTCCCTTCCAGACTGATCCTCTTGGATCAGCTGATGGAGAGTCAGTCACTCAGCTTTTGATGCTCCAGAGGCTGGGCTGGATGAGTAATGATTCCTTTAGGCCTGGAGATATCTCCTTATCCTCCTTCACCCAGGTAATTAAAACCTTGTCAGCGCATGCTGTGGCGGGGGGCCTGTGCTGCTCCTGCCCCGGGGGAGGGATGTGGGGGGAAGGAGTTTGTCTGTTAGACACTTGGTGTGTAAATGAGTTCATTCTTTTTGCTGGGCACAGGGGAGTAAGGGACAGGAAGGAGCCTCAGACAGACATGGTTCTGAGGTGGCAGTCTGGTGGTGGGGTGAAGTGTCAGCCCCACAGCCCTGTGCGGGCACGGGCTGTGAGTGGGTTGTTGCCATGCCGAGCAGTATCTTTCTGCAGCTCAAACTCTCTTTTCCCCCGTCTTTTCATGTGTCCTCTGCCACAAACCTTTGAAGAAGGCCTTCATAATTAAGTTTTTCCCAACTGGGGTTTTGCTTTTGAAAGAAAAATCACTTTGCATTTGGGGGTTTGAATTTGAAAGAAAAATAAGGAACAATTTTCCCATTTAATTTCTGTTCCATTTCTTTTTAAGTCACTTAGTATTTACCATATTGAATTTTCTCTTAAACCTCTGTTCCTGTTGCCCTGTATATTGCCCCTTTTAAATTTTTTTAAAGTAAAGCCAAGCATGCACATTCTGGTACAGTACTAATTCTGCTCTCAGCGTGGGCAGGACATGGTTAAATTGGACCAGTGAATCCTCAGTTTTCCTGAGGAAACTGTTAGAGAGTAAATGCATCTTCATCGGCCTGCAGCAATGAAGTTGCAAGTCTTGGAAAAGCTACACATTGTTCCAGACTATTTTATGACTGAGAGATGTTTGTTTTTTCCCATTTGGTGAAGGTGACCTGTCTGACTTCTGCCACTGTCAGGAGTCTTGGCCACGGTCACCGTGCATGCACCGTGACACTGTGTTGTCCCTGGAGCACACAGGCACGGCCAGCAGTTGAGTGTGATTTAGGCAAGAGTGTTGCTCATCTTTGCTATTTGGAACTTGGATGAGGAGGAAGAAAGAAGCTGCCTTTGGGAATGAAGAATGGATTTCAAGCCTCCTTTTCAGATGGGCTGTGCTGTGGAAGTGGACAGTTTCTCATGTCGTTCTCTTCGTGTGCCTTCCATTGCCAACTCCAGGGTGCACATCAGCTGAGTTGTTGAGTCAGTTGTTGAATCCTTTCCTACCTCCATACAGACCTGGTCACAGAAGATGGATTTATCAGATATGGCTCAGCCCTGTTCTCTCTCTAAGGGGTTTGGCATGGAAAAGTCTGACAAAATCTTGCTGTAGAGGCTTTCCCCATTCCCTCTGCCCAGGAGCCTGCTGGAGCCCTCACCTGTTGGAGAGCAGCCCTGTGTTTGTGGGGTTGGGAGCCAGCACTGTTGCCTCTGGGGCTCTTGGAGCACATCCCAGCCTCTGTCTGTTCCAGCCTCCTCTCGCTCTGTTGTGCACCTTCCCTCGCCCAGAGCTAAAACAAGGAGCCAAGAATTAATTGTTTTGTGTCGTTTTCCCCCTGTGTTGTGTTGTGGTCTGATCAGTATCTGGGCCCATTGGGCACTGGAGGCATTTGCTTCCCCTTCTAGGGAGCCAGCTGTTGGAGAGCTGAGCAGAGCTCACAGTCCTTGCAGATTGCAGGTGCTGAACAGAAGCAATGCTGTTGGCAAGGGTGGGTGCCAGGGTGCAGGTGGGAGGGCAGGGCTGCGGGCTGGCTCTGGGAGCGCTCCGGGCGTCCCAGGACACACGGCCGGTGGGTGTCCAGGACACACGGCCGGTGGGTGTCCAGGACTCGGGGCCGGTGGGTGTCCAGGACTCGGGGCCGGTGGGTGTCCAGGACACACGGCCAGTGGGTGTCCAGGACTCGGGGCCGGTGGGTGTCCAGGACTCAGGGCCGGTGGGTGTCCAGGACTCAGGGCTGGTGGCCGTGGCTTCAGCTGCTCCGGCCTGGCTACCCTGCCCTGGCTACGGCTGCCCTGGCTCCAGGGTAAGCCACGGGATCCTCTGGTGCTGGTGGTCCTGTCCATTACCACAGGCTGTGCACTGCAAACCATGTCCCACCTGAGTAGCTTAAGTAAACTTCCCACAGCAGGAGGTGTAATCAGAGGGTAAATAATTAAGTAACGTTTATTTGACATTTATATGAAATTCACTGCCATGGAATTTAACTCAGTGCTGGCAGTAAAGGGTTAGGAGGAAGGAAAATGTGGTGGGGCATAGGGGAGCCTGGGTGACTTAAAGGATTCCAAATTGGAATGGAATTTATAGTATTGGTGTTACTGTAAGCCATGTCATTCATCCAACTTTAGGATTTCTAGAATTGTTCTGGAATGCTCTCTTGAACATAAGGCTCATATTCCAAGTCCAGACTTGGGAGGTGGAAAATGCAGCGATGCTGCGTGGCTGCAGTGGGACTCTGTGGGATGCAAGGATTCGGGGACGCTGAGGGGGAAGCTTCTTGGTCACCTTTCCGCGTTGTGCCCTGCTGGGGCAGAGTGGGTGCTGGGGCTAGGGGCTCCCCAGGGGCAGCAGAGTCTCCTGGTGTCGGGAGCAGTGGCAGCACTGAGGAAACAAGAGATGAGGTTTTCATCAGTGTTGACTGAAGAGTTTTGGAGCTTTATGGCTTGTTCCTAATTAAAGGCTGGAGTCTGTGGGTGCTGTACTCGCGGGGCTGCCGAGATGGCACTGGTGGCCCTGGGTTGGCCCTTTCATCCTGACACTTCACCTCTCTGTCCTTCTGCTTTCTTTGGAATGGCTGAGGCTGTCTCTGGGGGCTTTTATGCGGATGTGTTTCAGTGTTGGTTTCAGAGAAGCACTTGATCAGGAGTCCGTGTTTCTAGTAATTATGCTTCATAGGGACCTATTTCCTTATGCATTTAATAGGGCTCTGTCTTTCAGCTTGAACTCTTGAGCAAGGGCCTTGCACGAGTGAGATGGGCATTAAAGTCTTTGATTTTCTGCAGGGCAATTATTGTGGCTGGGTGAGGAAGAGGAGGCCGTTCAGTGAGCACTGAGGGTAGAGGTGTTAAGACCCTGACATTGGTAATCAGTTCAGTGTTTCAGATTCCTGAGTTCAGTGGCCGTTCACGCCGTAGGGATCCCCAGGTGACCTGCAGGCTTTGAGCTGTGCCTGAAGAGACCTCTTCAAGGGAGCTCCTTTAACCAGATGGTTTGTCTTTGAGCTCTGGTGAAAAACTGGGTTCTGAAGATGAGAAAAAAATTCCCTTAGTGCACCTTCTAATTGTTCATTTAGGAGCAGAGCTCTCCTCCAGCTGGGAGGGCTCAGGGCTGCTGTAAAGTGCTAATTAAAAGTAATAGTGATAATGAAAACAGATGTTTTCAAGAAAAGTAAGTGCTACAGGGCCCCCAATCTGCTGTCCCTGCCTTCTCTGCAGGAGGAGTGAGTTGTGTCTTCAGAGCTGCAGGTCGAGGGGGGCTGTGGAAGGGGACAGGTGCCAGGTGGTGACAGGTGACAGGTGCAGTAGCAGCCAGGATGACTCTGGATAAAGCACGGAGAGCACCCGCTGCCGACGGGGAGGAGGGGGCAGGACTTGCATGCAGGAGTAGAGCAGAATTGTTTAAGACACTGAATTGTTTTCTAGAGTGTTGTTCTAGAACAGGAGGAGGAAAACCCTGATGGAAGATGGCTCATTAGAAGGGTGACAGGGAGGGAGATCTTCTCCCTTGCCTAGATTTTAGTAAGAAGGGATTGTTTTAATCTTGTTTATAACTGATATATGAGTATTTGAAAGATATGATATATTTGAACTGATATGATGAGCATTTGAAAGAGCAGTCCCAGCTCTCCAAGATCTCTGGGATAAGTTTCATAGGGCTCTGCAGCCCATCACCCATATTTGGGCTGAGAGTGGACAGATTTTAGAAGCTCATGTCCAAATCTCCAGCCTGTGAGGCAGCAGCTGTGTGGCATGATGTGCTTGCTCCTTGGAGTGCTGGGTTCAGTTGTGCTGTCAATTCCATCACCACCCTTCTCATTGCTCTGCGAGTGAGCTGGAGAGGGGTGGCACCATCCTCACCATGTCCTGCAGTACAGATGTGCATGGGAAAGAAGGGGTTGGTTCAGCATGGAGGGATGAAACGGTTGTGGAGGCATAAGGTTCTGCCTTTCACCCTGAAAAACTTGGCTTGAGAGTCTTTGGCTGACTGTGCTTGTGGGAGAAGTGGCATCTTGTAGAGGGGTGGGAGGCACCAAGGAATGAGGGGATGAGGGGGAGGCAACAGGGTGGGTTATTCTGGTCCTGATGAGGGAAGGCATTAGGAGAAGGAGGAAGGGCCAGAGCATTAGCCAGAAGCACTTCCTGTGGTCTTATCCTGGTTGAGGCCAGTCCACAGTAAGGCTGCTGATGTAAAGTTTGTTTTGCAGATCTCACCAGTGATTAGTTAGAGAAGGCCATTCAGTTGCCAAGGAGCAGCCAGCCAAGGCAGTGGAGGTGGCACCGAGTGCTGCCTGCGGCCCATAGCAAATGGGCCTCGGGGTTAACACTGAGATGGAGCTGTCAGAGCCTTGTCTGTACTGGGAGGTAATGGGACCCATACTCCTTAATTACTGCCCATGGAGCTGCTGACAGAACCCTGGAGCTTCAGCCCTTGTTAAACTCATTTTCAGCTGTCACTTGGCTGTGGTGGCAGTGGAGCCCCAAGCGTGTTACAGCGCTGTTCCTGCGGATGGAGGAGCAATAGATGCTTTTGCCAGAGCATATCCCACCGGGCAGTTTGGCATCCCTTCTGGAGGCTGGGGCATTCGTGTTACTGAGTTTAATCCAAGAGAAACTATTTTGATATTTGAAACGACTTCAGAATCAAAGCGCTGCCTTGCTGTGTGCTGGAGATCAGCTGCTGGCCCTGCAGACACGCGGTGGCAGGTGACAGGCTGCCGTGTGTCACCTGTTCTGAGGTAACATGCACATACACCTGCTGGATCCTCCACACTGAGTCCATCCACAGTTCAGTCTTTTCAGAAAGAAGAATTGCACAAGAATTTGGGTCCTGAAGGAATAAATTCTGTTAATCTTGTTAAAAGGATGTAGGAAACTGTACAAAGTCCAGAGTAGAGGTAAAAGTAATTGAAATAATGAAGGAAAGGTTTTAGAGTGGGAAATGGAGATTAATTTTCAGCCGATCAGGAGGAGGATCCAGAGCTGACGTTACAGATTTTGGTGTTTGAGCTCTGTTTTCCCTGGAATGGATCCTGCAGGTGTACAGCAGCTGTAGGAGTAAGCCCTGATACGGGTGTGTGTAAGATAAACAGTTCAGGGACTGTGTCTGGTAATGTGACCTTCTCCATCCCAGAGGTGGCTGAGCTGTGGAGGTGGCTTGGGGTCAGTGTGTGGGTGCAGCAGCGTGTGAAGGGTCTCACTGGGGCGAGGGGGGCTGCAGACAGGTGATGCTGTGGCAATTCTTATTTTGGTAAAAAGCTCCAGACAGCCCTAGGAACACCTTGCAGGCACCCCACAATTACCATAATAAACAGTTTTATCATCTGCTTGGCAGTCAATAATGTGGCTTATGCTGCTTTAGTATCTCGCTGGTATTGATCACCTTAACAGCTGTGCCACGGTCAGCTCCCGTTAACCCTGCGCTGTCGGCGGCTCCGGCCGTCCTGCCGGGGCCTTGGCTCACCTGTCACCAGGTGTGTGCAGCAAGGGACGGCAGCACGGGTCGGCGGCTCCGGCCGTCCTGCCGGGGCCTTGGCTCACCTGTCACCCAGGTGTGTGCAGCAAAGGATGGCAGCACGGAGCAGGCTTTGAATCAGGGGCCTGACGATGGGATTTTGATCCAGGAGTGAGGCATTGAGTGCATATCCTGTGTATGGGGGGGGTTTAAAATAAAAGGCTTGACATGGTTCCCAGTTTGGGCTCAGAGGAGTTTGGGCTTGTAAGAGGGTTGTGTGGTGTGTGGTGCTCTGTCACAGGGGGAGTTCCCTGAGATCCCAGACTGCTGCATGCCCCAAGACAGTGGCCCTTGGAGGAGGAGGGCTGTTCTCTGCAGTGACCCTGTAATGCTTTACTGGGGCCTCGGGCTCCAAATGGGATCGTGCGCTGGGCATCCCCTTGGCTTCACCCGGCTCTGCTGGGGCTGGCTGAGGCACTGGCATGCCGGCACCACTCACACCTGCCTGGCCTGCGAGAACAAAGCCTGTGGAACGGGAACGTGCTGGGGAACAACCTCAGCCCTGCGGCAGCTGCTGGGCTGAGCTGGGGCAGCCGGGTGCTGCTGGCTCTACCAAAGGCACTGTCTGGGCTAAGTGAGCCCTTGGGGGTGCTCTGACAGCATTGCCTCCGCTTCTGGCAGCGCAGGCGGCAATTAGGAATATCAGGTTAGTGGCTGACTCCATTTTGGGAGGAAGAAAGATGATTTGCTGTCCGCATCCCAACGGGGCTTTGAGGAAGGATGGGACTTTCTGGGATTTGGTTGTACCTAGGTAGCTGGGTCTTGTGGCCCGGTATTTCTCCTAATGGAATTTCCCATCATTTACTGCCCTGCTGATTCCTGATCAATGAAAATAAAATTGCATTGCCTCCTGAGAGGCTCCATGTATGGCTGCAGCCTCCAGCTGTGTCAGTTCCGGTAAGATAATCTCATCAGGCGTGCAAGAGGGTAATAGGAAATAAAAATAAAACCCACAATTAGCAAGAGGCCAGGCAGCCGAGTAACACTTTCAGTCCTGGAGGTCTGGAGACATGTACTTAGCAACTTCCTCCCTCATCTCCTGCGTCCCTCACAGTGAGCTGCCATATGGTGCTCACTGGGCTTGGGCGTGCCTGCAGATGCATTGGGCACATCCTTTGGCATCCCCATTTTCCTGGATCTGTGTCAGCTCTCCGAGCTGAGGTGGTTAAGTGTTTCACAGGTGGTGGTTCTGAGGTGCACCAGGGATGTAGCAGCTGATGGAGGGACTGCGTGCTGTGCGCATGGAGAGTGTGAACTTGAGACTTTGAGCTGTCAAGTGGTCCATAGGTGTTGACTCCTGATGGTTGCTGCAATCAGGAGGATTTCTTTTGGCCAGATAAGGAACATGCTCAGGCTGTATATGAAGTCTGGAGCAGGGTGTAGTTTTGAAAGCAACAAACGTAGATGCTGTTAACAGGAGTACAGGACCACTTGGATCTGCTAAAAGTTCGCCTAAAGGTTGCTCTAAATGTGTTGGTTTCCCAGCTATACCAACACATTTCTTTACCTGTTTTAGGGTTTTTTTAGATTATCTTCCAGTGATATGGCTGTAACTGGTGTTTATACTGAACCATGAATGGCTGGTGTGAGCAGACATCCCGGTGACCTTTGTGATGGGACTGTGCAACCCCAGTGTGTAGTTCAGAGCTGACGTATCAGCCATGGTGTTTGTCTGAGCAGCCAGTGGAATGGTTACAGAATGACCTAATACCTCTAAGCCTGCTCTCCCAATCCAAAGCATCGGCTTTCCCAAAGGGTGGGAAAGAGCAACGGAGCCCAGAATGTCGCAGTGAGTCTGCTTCCTAACAAGGACTGGATCCGAGCCCTGGCAGAGGAGATCTGCATGACTTATGAGTCTGACTCTTACCCTTGGCTTGGCCCTTGACACTAGTCTGGAGCGCACATGTTGTTTGGGTAAACCCGTAGGAGGAAGGAGCCTTGGCAGGGTTTCCTGGTGAGTCCCTGCGTGTGTGGAGCGTGGCTGTGGAGCACAGCCTGGCAGCGGAGCAGCAGCTCTTCGGAGGGCTGGGCCACTGGGGCTTGGCTGGGGCTGATCCCAAAGCCACGTGGCAGGGCTGCAGACTCGGGGCATTTCAGGGCTTCTCTGTTCACAGGCATCACCAGGGGCCCAGTGCAAGGTCTAGTGTGTGTTCCCTCCCTGCGTGCAGGGACACGGGGCCCAGACAGAGCTGTGGTAGCTGGAACTGGTGCGAGCCACTGGACGGGCACTGGGAGACAGGACAAGCTGCAGCATGGCAAAATAGGGGGGTGAGCATGGCTCACTTTCTGAGGCACTGGGGCTTGGGGGAACCTGAGGGACTGTGGGGTCTGTGTGACAGAGCAAAGCAATTTGTCCTCAGCAGCTCTTTGATTAGTTTTGGGGTTGGATCAACAACAGTGCACTGAAAATGCAAACCAGATGCAAATGTAGTTATTTATGCAGCAGCATAGGCTGAGAACACCATTTAATAAGAAAGATTGGGGGTTTGGAGCAAAGGGGTGAGTTGCACGACGGCAGAATCATGAGATGTGTGATGTTTTGAAACAAAACCTGGAACTTCTTTGGTGTCCTACTCAAGAGGAGAGGATCCTGCAGAACCTGAGAACAAGCTCCGTGCCCTGGGAGCGTGTGAATGCCTTGTCATGTATGAGCCAAGCAAGTGCTTCACTTTGCTATGTAGAGAGAAACGTGACTGAAGCCAGTTTACCTCTGCTGCAAAATATTCTTAGTGCTAAGAATCTCCTGAAGGAATAAGCGCTCTTGTCCCCAGCTGCTCTCAGAAAGCCTTCTGGCCCTCCTTGGGATCACTCCACTCTCAATGGCAGCGGGCTGAAGATTAGATAAGTATTTTTGCGTGTAGTGCAGTAGCTGGCTCAAAGGGATCAGCAAACTTGGAATAATAGTTCATAACAAAATGCCTTCTGAAAAGCTGCCTGACTCGTGCTACTCCCATTGGCTCGGTTTTAGCTGGTGTGAAGGGCAGAGGGAAAACGTGGATAATGTGGAAGGTTCACCTTTTCAAGGAGCCCCTTTCTCTCAGTTTCATGCCAAGTGCTTGAGCCCTGCAGCTTTCAGCCCTGTTTTGTTCAGCGTTTCCTTTGCTTCCTGCTGGTTGAAAAGCTGTTTATGCTAATGGTGCCGGGAGGATCTGAGGGGCCGGCTGTGCCGTGGATGGGATGGAGCCCGTGTCGCCTGGCGCTGTGGCCGTGCGCGCGGCGCTCTCGGCTGGAGCGCTGGCCCCTCCACACGGCTGGCTTCCTGCTGGGGGAGGACTGCCCTGCCCTTCAGGGTGCCCCATGGATCTTCTCTTTCAGAAGACCGCTGTGTGCCACATCATCCCCTTCTGGGACCTCGGGCCCTTCAGGATCCATGGGCTAGAATCCCTCCTGGGGGAAGGCTCTTAGACTTCCACAGAGGCGAGGGAAGTTCACTGAGTTTTCACTGAGAGGGTGGTCAGGCACTAGCACAAGCTGTGTAGGGCAGTGGCATAGTCACCATCCCAGGGAGGGATGTAAAAGGTGTGTAGGTGTGGTATTTGGGGACATGGGTTAGTGGCAGCCTGGGTGGTGCTGGGTTAATGGTTAGACTTGATGATATTAAGAGTCTTTTCCAGCCCAAATGATTCTTCAGTTCTGTGAATTCCTGGCTTTGTCGGGATAACCAACCAGTTTGTCAGGACTTGCAGCCCAGACTCTTTGGAACCTGTGGGCCAGTGTTGTTTGGATCTTTCTTCTGCCAGCAGGCAGGACTGGCTTGTTAATTTGGCTCCCACTGCAGAGGCATTGGATGTGGCCATGTGTCCAGGTGGAAACAGTCTGGCACAGAGCAGAGCACTGGAGGAAGTCAGAACTGAGCTTGGGCTTTTGGTTGGTAAAGCCTCGCTGCAAAAGAGGAAGAGAGATGTAAGGTGTTCAGGATTTGGCAAGACTGGTGTCTTGCTCATCAGACCATGTTTGCCAGTGAAACAACTCCACTGTGATCAGGGTGTGTGCTAAAACACAGCTTGGTCTCACCTGAGGTGCAAAATATGACTTGCTATGTGAAAAGGAAAAATTAGTTTGTAATTGCTTCATTAAAATATTGAACTTGGCAAATAAATATCAGTATTTTCAGGTTGGGTTTTTTTGGTTAGGAATTGCATAAGAGAAATCCCAAGGCACTATGTTGTAAAATGCTGGTGGGAAAACTCTAACTAGAAATCATTCTTCACACTGTGCATCCATGTTCCCGGTTATGCCCAGGTTTTGGCACATAAGTACCATTTTTTCCTAATATCTCAAGCCTTGTTGCAGAGTTTTCAGCACTTCCCTTAGGCTGACAGGTATCTTGCTGCTTTCTGGCACCTTAATGAATGTGAGAGAGCTGGCATCCCTGTCTTCTGTTTAACTTGAAAGGTAGAAACATTTTATGGAACTGGGAATTGAAATTCTTGGTATTGCCACTTGAATCTCCAGCCAGCATTGCTGAGGAAATTTGAAAAGATCTTTCTATTCTAGGAAGCAACTCTTCACATATTTGTGTGATAGCAGCTGTTGTAGAAATCACATAAAGTGACAACATGCTCCTGCCACCTTGTTTTACCCTCTTCTGTGACCGTCCTGCTTGCCAAGCGAGGCAGTGTGTGCTCACCTAATTGCAGGCACTATCATAATTCATATGCATAAAGGAACAAAATTAAAGTTGCTTTGGCAACATACATTCTGTTCTTCCTTAATTTTTGAATTCTTGATCCTAGGCAATTATTTTTATCATGTCTTTCCATTTGCAATTTCCTAAGTGTTACCTGAGTGCTGTGCAGCACGCCAGGTGCGAGGAGGCAGCACAGAAAGCTTTGCTGCTCCAGCTTCGTTGTGTTGGCACTTCAGAGGGTCACGGTGACTGCCTCACACCCCCTGCCTGGGCTCCTGCTCTTGGGAGCTTTCAGCATTCCTGTTCCCAGGGACCTCCATGGTCCCTGCCCAAGCAGGGTGTTTCTGTGACCATGAAGTTGAGTCGGCTTCCCGCTCACCTTTGGTGTGTCCATCCCTAGTTTTCAGGAACAAGTGCCATCAAGTGCCATTGCTGAGACAGGAGCTTCTTGGCCGACCTGGACACCCCCCTCGCCAGGCGTTGTCCTTCTGAGGATGCTGCAGAGGACCAGGCTGAGCGTGTGAGGAGGGGTGTGGGCAGAGCGCCTGAGCACACCCTTAGTCCTGTGCTGTCCTTGTCCTCCCTCACCTCTGTCCTTTTTGGCTTTCCTGAGCCACTGGCACCCTGGAGCTGACTGAGGGCCTGGGCGCTTCCCTGTGCCGTGCACCGGGCAGGGGGAGGGCAGCCTGCAGGGCTGTGGGTGCAGTGCATCTGCCTGTGTCTTCCCTGTCCTCAGCGCCCTCTTTTCCATGGTGCCATGTGGGTCATTAGCTGAGGGAACAGTTTCTCACTGTCGCTCTCTCCTTTTGTTTTCCTCCTTCCTCATTGCTTCTAGTCTTGGTTTACTGCCAAACAGCCTCTTGTGAAAGGGCCGCCTAATTAACCCTGTGCTAATTAACAATTTAAAATTACACAGCACGGCTGTTCATATTTAATTCTCGGGAAGCCTGGGCAACAGCAGGAGCCCCCTCCTCCCTCCTGCTCCATCCCTGCTGCCCGCACTGCTTGCCAGTGTCCCCAGGGGAGGAAGCAGCCTGGTGCCGCAGGCTGGGGGTGCCCAGGAGCCCCAGCTTGCCAGGAGTTGCAGGGTGTTGCTTTAGGACCAGCCACTCCTTGGTGGAAGTGTTGCTGGAAAGGGAATGTCTGTCCCTTTGAGGGTGGGGCTGGGGTCTGGGAGGAGGTGGCAGGGGGACACAGGGATTGAATCCTCGCGTGTTCTGCACGGCATGGCTGCCAGCTGCCAGGCCTGGTTGGTAGGAAGGTGGCAGAAGTGTGGGGCACACGGTGCTGTGCTGTCACCTGCATCTGCCATACAAGCTCCGTTCTGGGCCGCCGTGGTGCCGCGTTGGCTCCAGGGGACTGAGAGGTGCAGTGGGGCTGTGAGGAAGGGGCAGGGGCTGGATCGGGCCGTGGGCCAGAGGCAGCGTGGGCATGGCAGTGGTGGGATGTGAGGCTGCAGAAGGGAGCAGGAGAGCCCTTCATTGCCGCTGGGGCAGGGTGAGAGCAGAGTCTCTGGCACTCAGGCTGTTCTCTCTGTAACTGGAGTTCATTGATTTTACGGGAAACCATGTTTACAGACAGAGTGCTGATCGACCTGACGAGTTGACTTCTGCCTCCTTAAGTAAGAACTACCTTTTCTTATTGACTGGCTGATAAACAGAGCAGAGAGGGCGACAGGGGGAGCGGATGGGAGGTGTGGAGCACACCACTGTCTGTCCATCTGAGCTCTCACACTGTCTGTCCCCACACAGGTGGCCTAGGGGCAGTTTGGGGTGGTGGAAGACACGGAGCCCAATAGTGGACTAATAACTGCATTGTGCTCCTCTTAGAACCTGGTTTGCTATAGCAAGGAAATGGCTGTTTTCAGTTTGAACAGATGATTTCTGCAGCTACTGTGTGAATAGAAACAAATATTTTCATGCCTTGTGCTCCCTTAAGGAACACCTCTGATGGTGACTGAACCATCAGAAGAGCTTGGGCTTGTTCAGGGGCTCAGCCTGTGTCCGGGGCTTGGGCTGGCCATTTTGGCTCTGGGTTTTTCCACATGCCCTGTAAGGGCTCCTGTGTGTTGAGGAAAGGAAGAGAAGGGAAGATTCCTTTGGCATAGCACATCTTGGGCTGTTTAACTTGGAGTGAGTGGGGGAGAGCTGTTAAAGCCAGCCAAGGCAGAAAAGCCCACCAATTAATTGGAGCGTGCGGGCCTGCCTGGCCGGGCCGGGCCGGGAGAGAGATTGGCTTTCCTGTCAATAAACAAGTCCCCAGTGCAGCATCAAAGCTGCAGTCCTTTATCAATCGCAGCCTCCTCTTCCCGCATGTTCCTGTAACTTACCAAGCATTTATGACATTGATTTTCCAATCAGGCTGTTAACCCTCCCGCCCCTCCAGCCCTGCTAACCCTTCTGGCCTGGCTGTCAGTCAGGCATCTCCTGCCAGTCAGGAGCTCTTGATGGCAGAGCTGCTGTGGCCCTGGCTGTGGCTCACCTGGGGCTGTGTCTCACCTGGGGCTGTGTCCCGGGAGCTGGCTGTGCTGGCACAATGATCCAGGTCTAAAAGAATTGGTAGGGTGTGGTCATTCCATGTTGTGCCTTGAAGTCCGCATAGATATTCCTAAAACTTCACTTGGCAAAAGTACAAGGCGTATGGAGTTTCTTTTTCCTCATTTCCCCTGAATAAATCTGTTTTGGTTTAATTTGGATTGCAGTTGCCAGTGCAGAAGTAGCAGTGAGAAGGAAGAGAGTAGGCGTGTTGTGGGAAGGTGAATGTGCAGCCTCAACACAGAAGGATCTGGGGTCAGTGATCCAGGGGAGGGAGCTGGTGCAGTAGGAGCATATTTTAGGCTAGGGGAACAAAACTGGGTGACTCAACCCAGAGCCTTTTGGCAGCAGGATACTGCTTTTCCTTCTTGTTCTGCTCAGTGCACCACATTACTGTTGGTGCAGAGCAAATCCCTGTTTATTCCCAGTGCAAATCTAGGGGCAGAATCCAGGGATGGATGGTATAGAATCCAGGGAAGGTGAGACTGGAGGTGCTGTGGAGTAATTTTGTGTGTGATCACACTGGGTAGTGTCTCTGTTGCACCTGTGTGTCCTTCTGCAGGCATCCTTGCACGTGGGCGTTGAGATTATGACTTTGCCTTCAGTGGAAGTTTTAAGTGCTTTTCCTTTGAGTTTCACTGGAAGTCAAATGTAAAGAGAAAGTACTGACACATTAGAGAAATCAGCAGAAGTGTGGATAGGTTTGTGTAGTAAAGGAAAATAAACTGGGAGATAGTGAAACCAGAAAAAAATGCTGATTGTCACTCTGTTTCCTTTTGCTTGAACTAATTCAGGTAGTTCACACAGGGCTGCTGTGGCACATCACTGGCTTTGCAGGTGGTCAAACCTCTGGCCGGTTTTCAGTTCTCTTCACACTTTCTGTGTGAGCTGAGGGCTCATAAGGAGGGCTCCATTAGGACTGCAGTGCTGGCGTCGTTGGCCAGATGCAGCAGAAAAGGTCGCGATGACAGGGGTCCCTCCCTGGGTGTTGGCCATGGTCAGTAGCCCAGGCCTGGCAGTTGGTGGGAATCCTCCAGTCATGCTGGTTTTGGTGGAATTTAGGTAGTGGGAAGGGTGTCCTCCTCTTGCAGGACCTGCACCCACCGTTTCTCTCCAGGGGTGAGAGGAAGCAATCCGTGCGCAGAGGCTGTGCCCTGCAGGATCTCTGGGAGCTTCCTGGAGCACAGTGGGCTGACCGCTCTCCAGTCCCCAGGATGCACCCTTGTCATCAGATCTGGAATTTCCTGTTTTGTTTTCTCCTGACATCTCTCTGTTTAAGCTCTGCCCAGACCAGAGCATTTACATCTCCTGTGCTCACTGTTACTCCAGAATCGCTGTGAGTAACGTTGTGTGTGAGTTGCTCTAGTCACTCCCATTGAGGTGCATGTGTGGTAGCCATGGGTCTGAGTTTCCCAAGCCATTAGCGGAAGGGTGACACCCAGAAAAACAGCATCTGCCTTAGAGGGAGCCAGAGAATACCAGAGCTGTAAAGCCACAGAACTGTTTTGTTGTCATATCTTGTTTCTGTCACAGGCTTTCCCATGATGTTTTGTTTTCTGAAGACCCACGGCTTTGGAGGTCACAGTGCAGGTCCTACAATCTTCCTGCTGGCTCCTTTTAGGAGGGACGTTAGGGAGGGTTTTTGCCACTTTCCAGGCCCCTTCAGTTTTCCTCTTGCGTTGCTGCTGCCAGCACGTTTCCATTGCTCGTTCCCAGCAGTACCCTCCCCAAGGCTGGGCTGCCTGTCCCTGGAGCCCGTCTTGGCACAGCAGCCCCCACTTGGGTGCTGAGAAGCAGGGTCAGCAGCCCTTGTGGTGGTGGGGTCCTTACGGCAGCACCCGACTCACTGCCTCTCTCCTTGTGTCCCCATCCGCAGGTCGGAGCCGTAGCGGGTGCAATGAGCGCTCCGTGCCGGCCCTGCCATGGAAGGCTGTGACTCGCCCGTCATCCCCGGGAAGGACAATGGGTGCGGCATTCCTCAGCACCAGCAATGGACTGATCTCAACAGCGCCCACCTCCCTGACCCGGCCGGCAGCATGGAGCAGCCCGCGGCGGAGAGCTGCAGCCCCCTGGACAGCCTGAGGGTCCCGTTCCCCGAGCGCGGCCCCGAGAGCAGCGCGGCGGGTGCCGGCACCGAGCCCGCGGGCAAGGAGGTGAGCTGCGGGCAGTGCGCGGCCTCCTTCGCCGGCCTGCAGAGCTACATGGAGCACCGCTGTGCCGGCGCCCGCCCGCCCCCGCCGCTGCGGGGGGAGAGCGGGAGCGACAGCAGCGAGGACGGCGAGGAGGAGAGCGACGTGGAGAACCTGGCCGGCGAGATCGTCTACCAGCCCGACGGCTCAGCCTACATCGTGGAGAGCCTCAGCCAGCTGGTGCAAAGCGGGGGTGCCGGCGGCAGCGGGACTCTCCCCTCGCTGCTCCCGAACTCTCTGCCCAAGCAGGGAGAGCCCTCTGCTGCCGCTCCCGTCTACCCACAGATCATCAACACTTTCCACATAGCCTCATCCTTCGGGAAGTGGTTTGACGGCTCAGACCAGGCCTTCCCGAATACCTCAGCCCTGGCGGGCATCAGCCCCGTCCTGCACAGCTTCCGCGTCTTCGATGTGCGACACAAAAGCAACAAGGATTACCTGAACAGCGACGGTTCTGCCAAAAGCTCCTGCGTATCCAAAGATGTTCCCAACAATGTGGACCTGTCCAAATTCGATGGCTTTGTGCTCTATGGGAAGAGGAAGCCCATCCTGATGTGTTTCTTGTGCAAGCTCTCCTTTGGGTATGTCCGCTCGTTCGTGACCCATGCCGTGCACGACCACCGAATGACTCTGAGTGAGGAGGAGCGGAAAATTCTTAGCAATAAGAACATCTCCGCTATCATCCAAGGGATAGGCAAGGACAAGGAACCCCTTGTCAGCTTTCTGGAACCAAAAAACAAAACCTTTCAGCACCCTCTTGTTTCCGCAGCTAACCTCATAGGCCCTGGACACAGTTTTTATGGTAAATTCAGTGGCATTTGCATGGAAGGTGAGCAGGCCCTCCAGGCCGGGGCGGCCGGTGGAGCGGAGCCGCCGCCGGCAGCGGGTGTCCTGGCCCCCAGTGCACTCCTCAACCTGGGTGGGCTGACCAGCTCAGCTCTGAAGACTCCCATTACCTCAGTCCCCTTGGGCCCGCTGGCTTCCAGTCCCACCAAATCCTCAGAGGGGAAGGACCCTGGGGTGGCAGGGGGGGAGAAACAAGAGGGGGACGACCAGGACAGCCTCTCGGAAAAGGTGGAGCCAGCCGAGGAGGTGGAAGAGGAGGAGGAGGAGGATGTAGAAGAAGAGGAGGAGGAAGAGGAAGAGGAGGAAGAGGAAGAAGATGAGGATGATGAGGGTTGCAAAGGACTATTTCCAAACGATTTGGAGGATGAACTAGAGGACCGGCCCCAGGAGGATGTTGGGGCTGTGGCAGGCAGTGGCAGCAGCAAAAAGGACCTTGCTCTCTCAAACCAAAGCATTTCTAACTCTCCCTTAATGCCTAACGTGCTCCAGACCCTGTCACGGGGCACGGCTTCTACTAGTTCTAATTCTGCTTCTTCCTTTGTCTTTGATGGTGCAAACAGGAGGAATCACTTAAGCTTTAACAATGAGGGCGGCGGAGCCAGTGTGGCCGAGGGCAGCAGGAGGCTGGACTTCATCGATGAAAGTGCCAATAAAGACAATGCCACAGCACCAGAACCAAATGAGAGTGCAGAGGGCGAGGACGGGAGCTACATCTCCCATCACCAGCATGCTGGCCCCCTCTGTGAACTTGGGGGTGGGGAGTGCCCCTCGGGGAGCGGCGTGGAGTGCCCAAAGTGCGACACGGTCCTGGGCTCCTCGCGGTCGCTGGGTGGCCACATGACTATGATGCATTCTCGCAACTCATGTAAGACACTCAAGTGTCCCAAGTGCAATTGGCACTACAAGTACCAGCAGACGCTTGAGGCGCACATGAAGGAGAAACATCCTGAGCCGGGTGGCTCCTGCGTCTACTGCAAGAGCGGGCAGCCGCACCCGCGGCTGGCGCGGGGCGAGAGCTACACCTGTGGTTACAAGCCCTTCCGCTGCGAGGTCTGTAACTACTCCACAACTACCAAAGGCAACCTCAGTATTCATATGCAGTCCGACAAGCATCTCAACAACATGCAGAACCTGCAGAACGGAGGGGGAGAGCAAGTCTTCAGCCACACCGCGGGGGCAGCGGCGGCAGCAGCTGCTGCTGCGGCAGCCGCCGCCGCCAACATCGGTAGCACCTGTGGGGCTCCCTCCCCCACCAAACCAAAAACCAAACCTACGTGGCGGTGCGAGGTGTGCGACTATGAGACCAACGTAGCCAGAAACCTTCGGATTCACATGACCAGTGAGAAGCACATGCACAATATGATGTTGCTTCAGCAAAACATGTCCCAAATCCAGCATAACCGGCACCTGGGCCTCGGCAGCCTGCCGTCCCCCGCCGAGGCCGAGCTCTACCAGTACTACCTGGCACAGAACATGAACCTTCCCAACTTGAAGATGGACAGCACTTCCTCAGATGCGCAGTTCATGATGGGGGGGTTCCAGCTTGATCCCACCAACCCCATGGCAACGATGGCTCCATCTCTAGGTGAGGCTGAAGGGGTTTCCACCGTGTTCCTGTGAGAGGCGCAGCAAAGGCAGCCCATGAGCTACCTTTGTGTGGTGGTGAGCACGGAGGCTGCGCAGTGCTGATTTCTCATCTGTGTTCACCCAGAGCAGTTTTTCCTCATCTTGTGGCTTTTCTAGTCCATTTTTCCAAGAGTTTTCATAGGGAATTGATGGAACAGCAGACACGGGTTATGGATGCCGTGACGCTGAATGTTCTTCCTTGTTGTGGAAAGCATCCTAACTACAGTGTTTCCTGAGAACTTCCCCTGGGTTTGGTGAGGAGTGGGAATAGTTTGGTGGATGGCTTTGAGAGAAGGTGCAGTCACCTGCTGGCACTCCCAAAGGCAGGTGTATAAGTTCAGGGTTGGTTGGTTCCGTGCTGTGTTGCCTTGAGAAGACAAGGTAAGCAGGTTTGAGAGGGGTGGAAGGGGCGGTGTTCCTCTGCTGCCTGTGACAGATGGGATTGGAGGCTTTTGAAGCTCAGAGCCCCTCACTACTGAAGCACGGGGCAGTTGTAATAAATTGGGAGTGTTTTAGCTGAAGCTCCTCAAGTAAATGAGCGGGCTTTGGATGTCCACGAGCTGCCTGGAGAGCAGTTTGTGAACTGTGCACTTGATGGTTGCAAGTCTCACACTGAGGGTTGCAGGGGGAGGCCCTGCCTGTGTTAATAAGCGCTTGACACCAGGTTGGCCCTTTTGACTCAGATACGCACACTATGAGCTTTGTGAGAAGTGGAGCAGATCTTTCCCATTCGTACACTTTGGTCCAAAACTGAGCAGAGCATTAATAATTCAGAAGAGTCTAGTTTTGGGTTTTTCCTGCACGGTGAGTTCAGGAGAAAGTGTCTTAAAGAGCACTTGCTTCTCAACAAATAAATTGCAACATAGGAAATGAAAAGTTAAGGAAATAACAACTTTTTTATTAACTGAGGAATTGTTGACCTGGTTCCTTTCATGGGATTGTTGAGCTGTGGCATCAAATCAAGGAAAATTACCAGAAAGCTGAAGAAAGAGCATAAATGTCTTAAACACGAAAAAGGAGAGCAAAATGGCACAGGAGTCCTGGTTTGTCTCTGTGCTTGTTCAGAGTTTCTCTGCATCTCTCAGGTGCTCTGGTGTGCGTAGGAGCCTGTTGTGCTCAGTAGCTGTGAGTGAGCAGAGCTGAGCTCTGGTTTGGAGAGTCAGCCTGACAAACACGGGGTCCTCCTGGCTCTCTGTGGCGTGCTCTCACTGCCTCTTTATTAGTTGTTGTCTTGACCTTGTCAAAACTGTTTTTAGAAGATTCTTCACCATTTTGAGCTCTTGGACCAGAGATGGGATATAGCAGTGCAGGAGTGGCACTTGTCAGGTTGTTTCGGTCCATGCCATGTTCTACACTGTTGCCACCTTGTGACAGCAGTGCGGTCACCTCCCTGCGAGGTGCCCATCACCTGGGCTTGTGACTGCTGACCTTTGTTTTGTGTGGTAGGGACTGTGCTTAGCTACTGCATGAGGTAGCATTTGCTTCTCCAGGGAGGCAAGAAAAAAACAGAATGAAGTGTTAATTCTGTTCTTGAAATGGCCACAGAAACTTTCAGTGTGGTGCTATGGAATTCTTCATCCTCTCACAGTCTGTAGGGTTTATCTTGCCACCTTTGATGGGCAGAGGGCTGGATGATCCTTCAGCAAGAGGGTAGCAAGGGTGATAGTAGTCCATTCCCTTCCATGCTGGCTTCCAAGTAGTCCAGCCTTGTATGCTGGCTGCAGTAACCTTTCTTCAGCTCTGGTGCAGACCAGCAAGACAGAGGAGTGGGTGAAGGGAGGCACACAGCTGCGTGGGGTCTCACTGTGTGCTTGTGGGTGGCACTTGGGAGCAGCTGATGCTCTGCTCTGTGTTTATCTTCTGGAATTCAGCCTTTCTGACCTCTTCTTCCCCCTTTTTTTTGTGCAGTGGGTGGCGAGATCCCTCTGGACATGCGTTTGGGTGGTGGACAGCTGGTGTCTGAGGAGCTCATGAACTTGGGTGAAAGTTTCACGCAGACGAATGACCCGTCGCTGAAGCTCTTCCAGTGCGCTGTGTGCAACAAGTTCACTACAGATAATTTGGACATGCTGGGCCTCCACATGAACGTGGAGCGAAGCCTCCCCGAGGACGAGTGGAAGGCGGTGATGGGGGACTCGTACCAGTGCAAGCTGTGCCGCTACAACACGCAGCTCAAGGCCAACTTCCAGCTCCACTGTAAGACGGACAAGCACGTGCAGAAATACCAGCTGGTGGCACATATCAAGGAGGGGGGCAAAGCCAACGAGTGGAGGCTCAAGTGCGTGGCCATCGGGAACCCAGTCCATCTGAAATGCAATGCCTGCGACTACTACACCAACAGTCTGGAGAAGCTGCGTCTTCACACCGTGAACTCCAGGCACGAGGCCAGCCTGAAGCTCTATAAGGTAAGGGCTGGCTTTGCTTCATCTTCTTTGATTTTCCAAGGAAAATCTAAGTTGAACCACAGTGCATTGTGACCCTCTGGAGATGAGCTGCTGAGAGCTCTGCATTGCCCCCAATCTCACTGCGTGCTGCTGCTCTTCAGCCTGTGTTCTGTTGGTGACTGTGGTTGTCCCGGCTTCAGAGCAGGAGATGTTCACACCACAGTGCCTTAGAAGGGGCTTGTGCCTTATGGCACTGCAACTGGGATGCTCTGCACGGAAATTGAACAATCCCTGTTAGAAAGGTTGTGCAAGGTGACATTTGCCTGTGTTTTGCTGGCTCTTTCCCACAGAGTTTGTCACTCTGTGTCTCTTGAAGGCTTTCAGTGGGCTCGGTGTGCTGGCCTGGCAGCGGGCGGGTGGCCGTGGCCGCAGTGCTGCTGTGCTCTGTGTAGCTCAGTGCTGGGATCTGTGAGCAGAGTGCTGCTGGGCGCTGGGAGAGGAGCCCTGAGCGCGAGCACGGCCCTGCGCCTCGCGGGCATTGCGTGTTCCCATCCACAGCGCTCTTTGGGCTGGCACTCCACCTTGTTGTCTTTTCCTCCCACCCCCCTCGTTCTGTGTTGTCTTTATAGCCATTATAACCATCTTCTCTTTCCTGTCTCATTGGTCTGGTCCCCAGCCCCTCCCCTTGCTGGCCCGAACCCTGTGGGCTGTAACCCAAGAGGAGCTCCGGATACAGTAAATAGTCCTTTCACTCGTGCAGCAGAATTGCTCCAGACGTTTCTATTGATTTTCACTGGACTTAAAGCTTCACCTTTTTCTCTAATCATCCCATAATAGCTTTAGTATGAACAATCAGGTACGAATTGCCATAAATCTCAGCAGCCGCATCCCCTCCATTCACACGTGCTCTCCCACTCATTGTCTGCTCATTCCTCACAGGTTTTTTTGTATTTTCTGTCCTCATCCTTTTCTTCCTGCTTTCTCCCAAATGTGCTGAGGTTTCCTTATATACACACAGAGTGTACCTTGCACTTTTTGTTTCTTAGAAAACTTTTTTTTATGTAATGGGAATTTAGGACCTGATATTGAGCTTTGTAGTACCCACCCACAGTGTAGACACATTTTCAAGACTCCTGCATTTTTGCTAGGCATTAACAGTTCCAGCCAATTCAGGGAGAAAGATTATAACCAGGAGCATCATATAAGGTTTACCTTGAGCTGTGGTTGTTGGATCTACCTGGAACTGATGGGGAGCTGCTCAGAGCAGGGCTGTGTTTCTCTGAGCCCATTGTTGAGGCCAGGATGGCTGTGACAGCGATTGTTCCATCTTGAGCTGGGATCCAGCCTCACCCTTCAGAGTCTGGCTCTGGGAATGATCAGGTCTGCACATACACCTGCAGGAGGCCTGAGAGAGTGACACAGCCTGGAAACTGGGGGCAGCAGGGTCCCCATGAGACATCAAGAACCCAGCTGAGGGAACTGAATCTCCTCTGTGGAGGTCAGTTTGGGGTACAAGAGAGTTGTTTGGAAGCTGTATTATGATTTTTTTACATGTATTGTTGTTCCTTTAAGTATACATTGCAAAGGTTTAAAGTTTCTTTATCCAGGCCCTTCATCTACAGTGGGTTCCAGTGGGGAAAAACAATTGAGGCACTAGAATTCTCTCACTAACGGGAAAGAAAAGGGAAAAAAAAGAAGAAAGGGAAAAAAAAAAATCCCACCAGCGTTGGGGGACAGGCATAGGTTCTTGTTTCTCTCACTAACGGGAAAGAAAAGGGAAAAAAAAGAAGAAAGGAAAAAAAAAATCCCACTAGCATCAGGGGACAGGCATAGGCTCTTGTAATAAAGATTGCTAGGATGTTTTCCTTGGGCAGGCACAGAGGAACTGTCAGTTTTCAGGTTTGTGAGAGGCCTGGGCAGTCTCAGTGCTGCTCCAGCCCTGTGTTGCCTCTGACACAATAGCAGTGAAACACCAGCTGAAGGATAACACGCTTCAGAGTCATGGATTCCTTTGGAGTGCTCCATGTATTGGCCTTCAAGTATGGCTGGAAAAAGCTTGGAGCAGAGGTTGGTGGATGGCTGGATTCACAGTGTCTTGCTTCAGCATAGCTGGAATCAGGGACTGATTTAATGGAAGAGCCTCTCTGGATGAGGCATGGCTCGCACAACTCCAGCCCGGCTCTCGGGCCTCGGAGCAGCTGTAATGCCATGTCTGCTGATAACTGAAGGGATGCAGCAGCAGTGGGGGAGTTCACAGAATGGTTTCTCTTCTCTCAGGCCTTGGTGTGGTCTGCAGTAAATTGAGATTGATTGGATGTTATTTTTCCTCTTGCTAATGTAATCCATTAGCCTGGCACATGCATAATCAGTTTAGAGCACAGTTAACTGGATGTAATCGAGTTCTTCCCTGCCTGCTGGAGAAAATCCTCTCCAGATGCTGCTGGGTGAGAGCACACACTGGGCTTATCACACACAATCCTCCTTATTCTGCTGCTTTTGCCATTTTTTTCCTAAATCACATGTTATTGGCTGCTTGCATTGCCCAAGTGCCACTTCTGTCAGTGTTAGTTGCTGCCAGAAGATGTGATCTGGAGACACTGTCAGTCCACAGTCGGGTGAACCTTTTAGTCTTCTCCTGCAACACTGCCAGTGCCAGGGGAGAAGGTCTGGTCTTCTGCTGCCATCTTCGTCCTGCACATTGCAATAGCTTCTGTCAGGCCTCTTCCCTGTCAGGGATAAGGGGAGGAGAATGCCAAAAAACTGGAAGGGTCTGGTAACCTTTCCTTTATTGTTGTGCGCTCCCAGTTCCTTGCTGTCCCCCTAAAATTCTGGGACTAAAGTGGAAATTCTGTTGTTTATCTGGCACTTGCTGGGGGAACGTGGTGCCTGTGCCCTTCCTGTGACTGCTGGCCACCTTGGGTGACCGAGGGGGTTTATCTCCTGAGGAGCTCCCTGGACAGCAGAAGTGCCGTTGTCAATGCACGATGCTACAGTGACAGTGCAGTGCATTGTCAGAGCATTGCATTTTTGGGATGGATGCTCTGGCTTGAGGCAGGTGATGGGTTTGAGGACCCTGCCTCCCATAGCTGGGACATGGTGTGGCCTGGGTGACAGGGGGTTGTGAGCAGAGGCAAGTGCAGCTCCCTGGAGCAGCAGCCAGGGCTTGTCTCCTCGTGGAGCAGAGCAGCAGCGTTCCTCACATCTGGAAGAGGTTGGGCACGAGCTCCCAGCGTCTACTGCACAGGTGGAGTTTCCAGAAGGAATTAATCTGCTTGAGAAAGAGCCAGGTTTGGACACTTCCTACAACTTCCTGACAATCTCTAGTTCAGAATGTGCAGCTCAGAAGAAGTTTAAACAAAGAACTACTGAAGGAACACTTGCTGGCCAGACTGCCAGCAAGTGCCTTCAATGAGTTCATTCAGTGTCTTCCTTTTCAGTGTTTCCAAGTGCTGAGTTCACTTTTTTAGGGAATAGGGAGTCTGGAGGAGAGGGTTTGGGTTACGTGGTGCCATGCATAGAGGCTCTTTGTTAGCTAGAGATGCAGAGTGTGCAGGAAAATGACTCTTTAATATCTGTGCTTATGGTAGTGGTGATGAAACTGTGGATCTGTGCTGACTCGGGCAGAAGCAAAGCTGACCTGTGGGAAGGGAAGGAGGATGTGCAGCTGCACACCCAGCAGAAGGCCTCACTTCCACTGTGGAGCAGCATTGTCCCATCATGCCTCTCCCACAGGGGCTTGTGTCTCCTTTGCTGACCACAGGATTCTCAAAGAAACTTGTTGGAAAATCCCCAAAAAGTTTTAATCCCAGAGGATGCATGGAATATTCTATGAGATGTAGTTATAGAATGATGATGATGATAATGCATTCAAATTCAGTGTCCTTCCATAACAGAACAAGGCAAAGAGTACCTTCTGTAATAGTAGCTAACTTTGAAGTTAAAATAGTGTGAAAATGGGTGAGCTGCTGCTGGATACAGTAAAGGGTGTGATGTGTGTGGGTCACAGAGGAGTTACCAAAAATCACCTTAGGTGCTTGTGTTAAACGTAACAACCCCTGAGAAAACAGAGCAGGGGGACCCTGGCCAAAGTCCACAGAAAGCCCATGTGACCACATAGGAAAGTATTACATCTGGAGGTCAGGAAAGAGAAGAAGACCCATGTTACAGGGAGGGAAAGGAGGAGAGAATCTTCTCTTGTGTTTAAAATCAGAACTGAAAGGTACTTCTGCATGGAGGATAAATCCTGAAGAGTGGTCTCACCTGGAAGAGCCATGAAGGAAAAAGTCCCTGGCTTAGCAGGACTGAGAGCTCTGGGGGAGCCCCACAGGAGGGGGCAGAGGCTCCTGCCAGTAGTGTGGGCTAGAAACTGCAAAGCATTAAGTCAGCAAAGTGATAGAAACTGTAATAGAAAAGGTTTAGGGGGCATATGGATTAGGAAGGGGAAAAGCAGACTTTGGGAAGAGAGGTCCCTGCAGCACTGTCAGTTGTCTGAAGGAGCCAGCCAGGCTACAGGCAGGGCTGGGCTGCACTGCAGGGACAGGGCATTCCCAGGGGCTTTGGTGAGATCCTTCACGGGCAGACTGGGGAAGAGGGCTGGGCAGGGGTAGGGAGGTGAAGGATGAGAAACAGAGGGTAAAATAAAAACTAACTTTCTGCAATGGAAAAAAAAGATTGGAAAGATAGAGGGGGCTTCTGTGTTTGTAAGTGACCAAAAAATGGAGCTAAACCCAAGTTTAAATATCAGCCTAAGGTAAAAATAGTGGACCACTTAGATGTAAAGTGTGACAGCTGCAGAAGAACTTTACAACATCCAGTGATTTCACAGGAAATGATTGATGGAATTTGGTGTCACAGTGCTAGAGGAATGGGGGGCAGACAGCCCTGCTGGAGGGGGGTGGGGGAGGAGGGGCAGCTAGGCTTCCTGATTCCCCACATGTAAAAAAAAAAGATTAAAACAAAAAAAAGGGGGTTATTCTTCCTGCAAGAAGGATATGGAATTCTTGCCAATCTGTTGGAAGACATTGCCTCAATGATCAGTGGAAAGCAGAAGAGCAAGGGGATAATATGTGAGCTGTGTAAATTGTCACTTGGTCTGATGGTTCAATACTGTGTTCCATTTAGGTTGTTTCAGAAAGGCTTAAAAAAACCCCTAGAAGATACCAGAGAAAGTTGCAGGAATGGCAGATGGCTGGAATGACTTGGGTAAAGACCAATGACTTGGGAGTTGGCTTGACACAGGAATCCAGTGTGGAGGAGAACTTGTGAATTTCATAAATTTCAGTGCTCTGGAAGTTGCTGGTTTGATAAAACACTCCTGCATTTGGATTGGTGTGAGTTAGTCTTGCCATAATTCTCCGTGAGGTCGGGCTGAGAGTCCTCTCATCCCATCACCTGGCTGCCAGGAGGTGCTCCCTGCAGGAGTTGAGTGTAGGAGAGCCTGGGGGCCAGCCCCGGGACCTGCCCCCAGAGCTCCGTTTGGAGCTGCCAGGAGCTGGCTGATTCCCTTCTGAAATACCCAGGTGATGTCGTGGGCAAAAGGAGATGTGTTTGGGTTTTGATTTTTATCACAGACTTCCTCCCATCTCTGCCTTTTAAGGTTCTTGGGATAAAGTTGCTCACAGAAAGTCTGTCATGCTCATTAGGAGGTTTAGAGCTCTGTTAACCTTTGATTTACTTGCTGTCTGCCTTCAGTGTGTTTTGGCTTTATTTTTGCAAGTTTATCTCTTGGAATACAGATGCAGCATCAGAGCTCTGAATTACACTCTTGAGCAACACAAATTGTGCCTGAAGCCCATTTAAATTACAGCTTATGAGGGACTTTGAGCTGATTTCCTTCCTACAAGGTTTAAGACAAATTCCAATGGCAGTTTCACAAAGGAAATAAATACTCATTTGAGTCTCCCTTGAAAGTTTTTTTAAAGATGGTCTCCAAAACCTTCAGTTCAAATCTGCATCCTCTAGTCTTGGTTAAACTCGTAGTGAAAGGAGCTTGTGAGCTGCCAGTGTGAGGAGGCTGGACCCTTAGATCCAGTACCTTTGGTCCTGTTGGGATTGACAGGTGTTTTGATACAAAAAGCTCTCCGTGCCAGTTTAACCCTTTGAGACCCATCCTTCACGGGGCTGCACGTTCCTCTGAGTGACGGATTTCTCCCTGGCACTAAAAGATGTCTTTACCTTCCTTTAGGTATTGAATACCAAAGTCTGTTAGTACAGGATCACAGAACTTTTCCTTTCTCTGCACTGCTTTTTGAAAGGATTGGAATCAGAACTGCTGAGAGCACACAGCATTGCTTGCTCTATGTTTTATTTATGGGGCCATGTCACTTAGGTTTTTCTTTCAAGTTTTCCAGTAAGTGCTGAGCCATGTGCAGCCAGCAGCTTAGTAAAGAAACCACCCTGTAAAAGCAACGTAAATAACAAAGGAGTGAGAGCTGGAGCAGGAGCCATGGTCACACAGCATGAACCAGGAGGTCCCCAGAACATGGAGCTAAAACAAGCCTTGGTCAAACAGGGTTCAGAAGTCAAAATATTTGTGAGAATGGGCTACAAAACCCAAGTAAACTAACCAGACACAAGAAAATGGCACAGTCTCAGATATCTCATTCCATAAAGCCATTTATTCCTGGTGAAACAGTTCGAGCTGGTGCCTCTGAGGAGGGACCCCCAAGAAAAGAGCGCCTGGGCTTTTGCATCCTCATAGTCTACCCACACACAGATCTCCAGCTCTTCCGCTCCTGCCCCTGTCTTCCTGTCCATCCACTTGCTGGTGTTACTGGACTCCCATCCCCTTTGTTATCCATTGTGTTGGCAATTCCCAGTTCTGGCTGTGTCTCCCAGTGTCCATTCACCTGGCTGGTGTCACCCGTGTCTGCCCTTTGTTACCCCAAAGGTTGGCAGCTCACAGCCTCCTGCCCTGGGCTGGAACCCAGAGCTCAGCTGGCATTTCAGTCTGTGTCTTGAGTCCAGCTGCCTGGACTAGATGGATTCCTCAACACAGGTAATACACCTCGAAGACCTCAGAATGCTCTTAGTTCATTTTCTGGATGGGCAGGGTCAGGTTTTCGGTGCCTTGGGTACCAGCCCTGGCCAAGCACCAGCTCTGCAGCTGTAGGCTCGCTGGCGACGACCTCATTAAATAATGGATGGGCATTCATTAGCATCCATCTCTGGCGGGGGCTGGTTTGAACGAAGGGGCCCACAAGGTGCTTTCCCCAGCTGTTCTGTGTGACCTGGCATGGACTGCTGGTTTCTGTTTGCCTGTGCCAGTGCCCTGGGCTGCCGGACACTGTGTTGTCCTTCTCTGGCTTTAACTGAACTGTTCCTAAAGAAACTGTTGCAACAAAGTCCCCAGAATTGCTATGGAAGCAGCATGGGAGTTTCTGTGTTTGCTCTCTCATAGGGAATTCATTAAATTACAATAAATAATGTATGCATGGTACATAACTTAATACCATAATGGGCTTTTTCCCCTTCTTGCCAGTCTTAAAAATCCTGCTCCGCACTGTGACGTGGGCAGCCAAGTTCTGCAAGTCAGATTAGGCAATAAAGTTGTGCTTGTGCAACAGGTTCTCTGGAAGTTGAGCCTTGGGGTACGGGCTCTGGTAGGGCTGGCTGCACTGTTGGCAGATCCTTGGTTCCAGGTGGCTTTGGCAGGGAGGCAGGCTGGGTGCCTGCAGCCCAGGGTGCGGGGCAGAGCCCCCAGCATCCCTCTTGTTGTGCATTAAAGCAGGGAGATCCTGCATCCGGCCATTGAACCATCACTGCAGTGCAGCTATTCCCACAATCACAGGTTTCCTCTTTGTCCTGGAGATTACCTCGGGGTTTTTCTGTTCTGCTGAGTTGGCCGTGGCTTGGGTAGAGGTGCAGTGGCTGCTGTGTCCCCCAGCTGTTTGAGCCTGCTGTGACCCCCCTGTGTCACAGGACAGGGAGGTGGGGAGCTGGTTGCAGGAGACAGGGATGTTCTGTTTTAATAATGGAGGATATGAATGCCTGACTTGTATCCCTGCCTTTCATCTCTGAACAGACCTGCAGAATGTGCTCAGGCTGATGGACATTCCCGTTTGGGTTCCTGCTGCACTCAGATGTAGCAGTTGGGGTTCTCTGACCCAGTTATAGCCCCTCAGCTGCCCCGTGGCCTCTGGGCTGTGTCGTGCCCCTCATTTGGGCAGTACAGCCCCATCTCACCCACTCTGCTCCTCTGTGCACTCAGGGAAGGATGGATACAAAGAGAATCACCTGGGGAAGTTTCAGGCAGCAGTAACAAAGCCTGTCTCCACAGAGGGGAGGCTAATTACACAGCTAATTAATCCAACAGATGTCACTTTAAATGCCTGTTTCTTTGTGATTCTGTTGCACACATCATGCTGGTTAAACAGACTTCATGGACCCCGTTCAAAATGCCTGCGCAGGCTGCTGGGAGCTGCCAGGGAGACCCCAGGGTGTCCTGTTCCTCAGGGAGGAGCAAGTCCCAGGCAGCCTGGTCTGGGCTGCGCTGTGCACAGACTGCACATGGGGGAAATGCCGGGTAATGGCTCTGCTGAGTTAAAGACTCTGAAATAGCAGCTGTGAGCGTTGAAGGGGTTGTTTACATTCTTGCTGTGAGTACAAGGCTGAGGCAGAGGGGACCTCCTCCCACTACAGGGCTGGGAGCGAGGCAGAGGGGACCCCATCCTGCCTCATCAGCTCTGCTTGGCATGAGGAAAAGAGTTTGGAAACCTGAGCTGCTCTGGTGAGGTCAGCAGTTCACACCCAAGGCGGTGGAAGGCACAAAGTGCTGTCTTGTCTGTCTGGCTGAGGTGAATGTGGTCTGTCCGGTTCCTGCAGCATTGGGAGGGCTCCCTGCTCTGCCTCCTCGGGGGAGAGGCAAAATGAACATTTCTTCAATGTTTTAAGCGAGTCTTTGCTCGTGAAGGCAGAGCCGTGGCGTGATGGCCCTGCAGAAGAAGGGAGCAGTTCCATATCCTGGTGTGGAGCTGGTGCTGTGTGCTGAAAGTTCAGTGGTCACTGTGTGACAGCCCTTGTCAACCTCTCTGAAACTCGCCCCCTTCAGATCTGGCTGCCAGCTGGGGGAACGGGACAGCTGTGGCACCACAGTGGTGTCAGTGCAGGGGCTCCACCAGTGGATGTTGTGGTACATTCCCCCCTTGGTGTGGTTCTGCAGGCTGCTGCCATTTGGGCAGGGTGTGAACGTGTGTCCCTCACCGGAGGCCAGCCCTGCTGTGGTCAGGTACTGTCACGCTGCCTGGGCATGTCCCCATGGAAAACTGGGCTTGGGAAACGTCCCCTGTCCTGTGTGTCTGCTCTGCTGCCTTGGCCTTTTATTCTACTTGGATACTAGAGGAGTCAGATGGTTCCCTGCATCTCACTGAGCAGATTGCTTCTGGACACAGTGGACTCGTACAGCGCTTGGCTGCAGCCTGGAACCAGGGCCCCCAGCTGTGTGCCTGGGGGGAGCTGCTGGAATGGAAATGCAGCCCCAGCACTCTGGAAATGCCCCATGAGAGCGTGCTGGAGGCAGTGGTTGAGCTGCCTGGTACAGCTGCGGGGGAAGAGCATCTTCCTGGGGTCTCAACATCCTCGGCGAGTCGCAGTTGGCGGCTTGATTCAGTGTAATGGATGTGTGCTCATTTCCCACAGCTGATGAGGATTATATCAGCTTGGTTTAACAGTCTCATTTGCTGCTCCCAGTGCACACTTGTTTTAATGCGTTTCAGTTAATGAGGTAGAAGAGAGAATGAGGTGTTACTGTTTATGTACAGACAGCGAGGCTGTGCCGAGGGCTCTGGAGCCCAGCAGTCCCTGCCCAGTGCTCTCCAAGGGACAGCATTAGCTGGCATTTATAGAAAATTTATTGGCTGCGGTTTATCCAGGTAAAATTTCTCCCAGTGGTGCACATTTCTCTCTCCTGCCTACCTTATGCTTTATTGCAAACTACAAGACGTGTTGCCAGCAGCCTGTCCACGGGCAGGGGATGTCAGCGGGCTGAGGGCGCTGGTGTTGAGTATCACAAAACACCGCAGCATATTTGATGTGGGCAAAGCTGCTGCCGTCTACCTGGGGTAAAAAGTTCACGAGTGCCCCGAGGGGGTTTATGGCTGGGATACTCCATGCTTCCATTGTTCTACTGCTGTGGTATTTTCAGGTCCCTGTGGGGCCAGGGCTATGATGCAGTGCCAGGCACTGGGTGAGTCGGTTCCTTCAGCGGTGCCCTCGGAGCGCTTACCTGCTGTGTCCCCTCCAGAGGAGGTGTGCTGTGCCCAGCTGTGGAAATGGACACCAATGCCCTGACCAGTGTGACGCTGCCTTCCTGAGGAACTGGTTGTCCTTGTGCTGATGGTGAATACTTGCCATGGGGTGGGCTGGAGCTGCACTCCTTGGAGTGGCATCCCACGTCCCCAGCCCGTGCCTGGTGCCAGTGATGTTTGAGGCCACTGCCTCCATGCTGGCTGAGGTCCAGGCTGGCACCAGGGCTGACAGCAGCCAGAGGCCGTGCACGCGGTGCTGCTTTGAAGGTGAAGCTGCTGTTGGTTTAAGCGGGAATTAAACAATTACCGCGTCTTAGTTCTCCCCACCTCCGGTGGATTGACTCTATAAATTGTCAGGCTGTTGACATTTTAATGTGAATTATGTCATATGGTATCCCCTTTGATTTCAGCGTGCCTTGGTTTGTAAATACACGAGCCTCTCAAAGGGCTGTGGTTAGCGCGCGCGGGAGGCCTCGGGGGTTTTGGTGGGGAAGGAGGAGAGCGCTGTCTGCAGCAGCCCTGCGCCTGGCACGGCTGCTGGAGCGCTGGCAGGGCCGCCGTGCTGAGGGCTGCCACAGCCGGGCACCCACGGCGTCCCTCCGTGTGCGGCCGCTCCCCTGCCCTCCGTCGGCGTGGGGCCTCTCCTCTGCCCTTTGCTGCTCAGCTCCTCCGGCCAGCGGCAGCAGCTCTGCCTGTCCCCTTGTCTGGTTCCTGCTGGGTCTCCTCACATCGCTGTCCCCATCCAGTCCCCAGTCTGTGCAGCAGAGAAACTCCTAATTCACCAGGTCCTGGTCATTTGGGTCAGCCTTCCGTTATGTTCTTTGACAGCTGGCCCAGAGAGGAGTTGTTGTCTTCACATGGAGGGACTTGAGGCAGGCTCGGCAGAAGAGCAGGGAGCTCTCCTGGGGTGACCCCTTCTGCCTCATGGAAGGAGACTCACCAGCTTCCTCTCCAGCACAAAGCCAGAGGGTGTGAGTTTGAGAATTCTGATCACTCACTTGGCTCCCAACATTTGTGGGACTGTTTGTAACTCTGGGGTTAGTGCAGCTGGGTCACGTTAGGGCCACAGTTGTACTCTTGGGTGTCTGCAGGGTGCACATGTGGTGGTACCTGCTGCTGAGCCCAGGACCTGCCCGTGGGAGGAGGCACAGAGGGAGGACAGTGCCTAGCTTTGGCTGTCGACCACCAGCAGCAGTGCTGGAAAGGGACCAGGTGCTGGAAGTCCCACAGAGAAGGGACTTGCTGTCCCAGAGCAGGGTTTCAAGCATGCTGTGACCATCGGTGGGAGAGGTTTAAAGGCTTTGGAGTCCTGCAGATGATGTGTTCATGTCATGGGGCCTGTGTTACAGACACCTCTGGCTGCCTGTGAGTGGTTTTTATGGTCCCACAAAGCAGGAACTTTGCTTTTATCATTTTCACACCTCCTTGGCTCTAACTTACCTGGATTTTCCTGTGCATGCACTGCAGTGCCCACCTAGGCCTATCAAAGTGTCTGACTCTGTGCAGGGGCATTATTCAGACATGAAGCCTACAGACTGACCTCCTGGCAGCATATGGTAACCACAAGCAGATATTTTTGCAGACAAGTTAATCCCATATCGTCACAGAAACGAGAATTTTGGGGCAGCTGGAGTAACTGGAGTTACACCTGCAATTTCATAAACAGGGTTTGGAAATCTGTTATCTCCTCACACCTTTCTGTGAGTGGATGCTGCTCCCAAAAAAAGGTTTTGTTGCTTCCATTTTATTTTTGAATTGCAGTGGTCAGTACACCCTCCTACTGCTGGGTGTTTGTCGTTTACCCCGTGTGTGTCTCTGCAGACTGCCCGCTGGGATTGCAGAGCCAGAACGGCTGAAACCTGTAGATAGTGGGCCTAGTTTTTCCCAGGGGTTTCTGTACCTGTGGAGGCAAATGCCAGTGGATGCAGATACACAGGAACAAGGAGAGCACTGACGAGCAGAGACACTTATCACCTTGGGTTTGCTCTGTTTGCCTCACTGTGCTTCTGCACTCTCCGTTTTTTCCATTGCTGTAGTCTGTCTTGGAGGGAATAGCTGTAAGTAATGCTCAGAGCCATTCTACTCTCTTGTAGATCCCTCTGCAGAATTATACTGCAGTTGAATTAGATTTTAGATATACACAGGAAATACAGAGCAGCAAACCCAACTGTTCATAGGCTGCAAAGTGTATGGAATCCATGAGCCAGACAGGTGTGCTGCTGTGGATTGCTGTGGGTCATTGCTGTGTCCTTCCTGCTGGAAACCAGCTGGGCTGGGAGCTATTACATGCCCAAGGACTGGAGAGATCTCCCAGTTAAATTTGGAGGAGGCTGTGTTTGAAGGCTTCTCCTCCCCAGGAGCTCAGTGGCTTTTCTTACAGAGTAGTTGCTCAGGGTGTGGGGCAAGGAGCAATTGCATGAATTCCTGTACACAGCTCTTAGGACACATTAGTGTCCATTGAGTTCATGGAGCCCTCACAGCCTTGTAGAACATAGCAAGTAGCAGGTTGCCTTAATTCAGCCCTTTGTGTGCAGACATTATTTTGGTTCTTAATTATAAGTAGTTCCATACATATTTTTCCAGCAGGATTCTTGCCTCATTCTGTGAGTAATTATTCCATTTCTTTTTATCTTCCTCTTTCATTACATTGCCCCAGGCTTTGTCTAATACAATCCAAAGCTTTCACTGAATGAAGAATTATTTATTTTCTCATGGGCATTTCTGTGGTGCTTGTGTTCTGTTTGTGTTTCACAGACACTTAAAGAACTTACCTTGGCAGTGTGGTCTGAAATCAGCTGGTGCTCCTGTCCCATGTTCAGGGCAGGCTGATGCACAAAGGACGGATACAAAGAGAATCACCTGGGGAAGTGGGAATGTGTCTCAGAGGTCTGGCTGCCCAGCCTGGTGCCCAGCCCTGCAGCCTGTGCCACTGGAGATAGGCTGCTCCACTGCCAGGAGCCTTCCCTGGCTCTACACTTTTCAGCTCACCTCCAAGACCCAAGCAGTATTATATATTTCCTCTTTCTGCTCCCATTCTGTCATATTGATCTATCATACCATCCTTTGGTTTTCCTTCCTCCCTTATCACCTGATATTGAAAAATCCTTGTTGTGGACTGTGGGCAAAGGATGAGCTGGGTCTTGTGTTTTTCCATGGATTTGTTGGCTTCTGCGTGGGGAGATTGTGCCCTCCATGTCTCTGATACTGATACTCTGTGATTTATAGAGAGGATTGAACAGTTGTCTTGTGCATTGTTGTTACTGTTTTTGGTTATCTGCTGGGAGTTGAGGGGGTACAGTACTGTAAGAAGTTAGAAGGAAGCAGAATGAAAACAAGGAAAGCTTCAGTCCATCACAGCTTCCCTGGAGATGCATGAAGCACTAAATCCTGGGCGAGGGGAGTTAATCTGTGTCCGCAGTGTTTTATTCAATAGTGTGAGCTCAGGCCGGGTTTCTGTGGCTGGCTCAGTGTCCCGCATGGTTTCATGGTGCATTGTTACAGCAGTCCCTGGCTGCACACGGGGTGCCCTCCCGTCCCCCTGGACCTCACTGCTGGGGTTCTGCTGGGCAGTGAAGGGCAGCTGCAGCCGAGGCACTGGCACACCTGGCTGCCCCGGACTTCGGGACGGGGGGCAGAGCACGGCGCTGTCACAGTCCTCAGGCTTTTCCTTCAGAGACCCCTGGTTTAAATCCTTAAAGCAGGCTCCGCACATGGAGAGGGACTTGGGTGGCTAAGTGAGCTGCATTTTCTGAGCTGCATTATCAGCACAAGACCCAGGAGTGTGTTGCATCAGAGCCCCTTGGAGAGCCCTCCTGTGTAACACAGGGATCCTTCCTGTGGCTGCCAGAGGAAACAAAACATCACTGGTATGGAGAGTCCTAGCCTGGCTCTGTGTTGCAGAAAGCCCTCTTCAATCACTCAGCAGCTACACAATTACAATATGGACAACAGATTTCGATCCTGCCGTCTTTCCAGGTTCCCTCCAGACCTTTTGATTACATAATTTACTTTTTATCCAGTGTTTTTCCATATTCCCAGGCTGCTCTAGTTCACCTGAGTGTTCACAGCTTAGCAACTCACACTGAATTGATTATTTTCAAGTAGACGTACAAAATGTGTTTTAAGGGTGTGGGCAGTGACATTGTGAGGCCTGCTTATGGTTACTGTCTTCACTTGTTTTTTCCCCATTTGTTTTCCTGACCCTGGAAAAGACCAGGCTCCCTGAATTCCTCAGCTGCTGCCTATCCCAGCACTGAGACAGGAGTGGGCTGGAAGCCCTGAGCCTCTTCCTTGGTGGTGTTGCTGCATTCTGCACATTTTTTTTTCTTTTTTCATCACTCCATCCTATTGCCGTCCATACAGTGCTTTGCAGGCAAAAGTGCAGCTTTTCTGCCGTGTTTCTCTAGGGATGGCAGCATCCATGGACATAAGAAGTGACAAAACTGTATGCTTTCCTGAGGATCAGCATGTCCCTAATCCAGGCTTTGGTTCAGTTGCAAGAGGAGTTCAACCATTCCCAAGTCCATGCTGCTCCACAGGAGCTGCTGGGTGAGGCTGGCTCCGGGTGACACCCCTCACATCCCGGCTGCTCCTAGGAGAGGTCACTTTGTGTGAAGTTCGTTGGTTCCTGCTGGCCAGAGGTGCAAGGTGAGCAGCAGAGGTGCCCTTGCAGGGCTGTCGTGGGTCCTGTGGTGGAGCCACAGCTGGGCAGGAGCGTGCAGGGCTGAGGGCAGCACTTTACAGGCCAGCTGATAGGAAATGTACTCTCATGGCACTTTGGTTTTAGCACTATAATTAGCAGGATCGATACTCACGCTCCTGTGTGCATCTCCATGTGCAGCAGCGCTTGCGCCTGTGTCTCCCAGGGGAGATTTCGGGGATCTGGAAAATTCTCTGCAGCTGAAGTTGTAGTTGCCCAAGAGTGGATTTCCTGTGTTGGCAAGTCTTTGTGGGAAAAGAGAAAGTGGATGCTGTAGGAGAGTGCCCAAGTGCAGTCAGACCTGTTACTTTGCGCCTCTCTGGGCTGCTCAGCAAGTGTGCAGTGACCCAGGTGTGCAAGGAATACCTGTGCTACTGGAGTTAGGTGCTGCAGCTGGAGAGCAGCGTCCCTGGCTGCTCCCTCACCTCCCGTGGCATCTCCTCCCTCCCTCGAGAGGTCTTCAGCCAGCATTCCACCCTGTTTCCCCTGAACTGGGAGGGTTGGCCAGCATAACTGGGCCAGTGCTAGCTCCCCCAGGGACTTTGTCCTTCCTCGAGACGTGGGAAGGAAGTCTTCCACAGGAGGAGTCTTAGTGAAGCTCTTGGCTCTCAGCTGTCCCCATACAGGTTTGCATCTTCGGGCATCTCTTCCAAGGAATGATTAATTAATGCTTGCAGGTCTGTTGCACAATTAAAAAGGTGTGGGGGCTGTGATTGCAAGTTCAGCCTTTCTTGGCACTTGCTTTCTGTTAACCTGTGTTGCTCTCTGTCCACAGACCCCATGGGACTGTGGGTGTGCAGGGATGCTGCTCGTCACGGGCAGCATAAACAATGTCCTTGTTAGGAGCTGCTCCAAGACCCTATGAAAGAAGTTGGCTGCTGCAGCCAAGCAGTAGCTGGGACTGTGCCTCCCCCTGGGCTTTAGCCCCTCCTCATTAAGCAGGTCCAGGCTATTGATTGGGAGCTTGTGTTTGGAAGAGTCTTACTTACTCTATGCATTATCTTGACAGATTGATCAGACCTGATTGAGAACCTCTTAAAGGAACGAACAGCTGTAATGGGAAAGTTGGACTCTGTCATCCGTTAGGATGATTCTGGGAGCGAGAAGAACGAGGCTGACATCTTGGAGCAATTGTATTTACAATTAACATGGCTGAAAACGATTGCCTCTATTGATCCCCCCTTCCTGCAATTACAGCCCCATTGTTTACATTCCAGCACTTCAGTTATAAAAAGGAAATTCAATAATTATTGCATTATTTAAAGTTAAAGTGCCACAGAGTTTGCTGGCTATGCTTGCTGGTTGATTTAACGTTCAGTAAAATCCATGCTGAGCTCTCCATCCTTAGGCTGAGCAATATTTGGCTTTTAATGAGACTTCAAGGGCTGGTGGAGCAAACCCCATTTGCTGGGTCGCTTTTGGATTTGTGGGGGAACCCAAAACCCGTTGCAGCACAGCTAGCACCAGCCACAAGGCTAACAAGGAGAGCCTCTGTGGCGTTCACTTTTTGCAGGGCTGGAGGGCTCAGAAAATACAGATGGGGTGGGGTATAGGGATGGGCTGTTAGTGGGGGTGGCTGTGTCTGTTCTTCAGGCCTTTCTGTGTGAATTGGGAACTTGGACTGGTACCTCAGCCGCTGTTGCAGGACGGAGTGCTACATTTCCAGCCTCTAGGTAAGAAAGATAAGGATAAGATAAGCAGTTACCACAAGCTCAGCTGCAGAAACTCAGGGGCAAACGAGCCTGAGCTCCAGCACTGGCGCTGCACCATGGAGGTGTGACGCACGGAGGCAGGAGGAGGGAAGGGTTTGTAACACCGCTCCTTTGGAAACATTAAACAATTCAGGATGTTGGTTGGATATGAAAGAGCAGAAGTTCAGCTTTTGAACCTGCTGGAGGCAGAATCGATTTTCCCCCCTTGCAGGAGGGTGGGGAGGCTGTTGGCACTGCAGCCTCCCCAGCGCGCGGCCAGCGGCTCCCACTGCGCGCTGCCCGCCCGCCGCTCCCCGGCTCCAGGAAATTCCAGCTGGGGCTGCAGGTGTGAAAGGAGAGCAAGATGGATTGGCCAGCCCTGACTTTTATGGAGTACTTGGAACAGACCAGGATCAGACAGCTGCATCCACATGACTTTCATTAAAAATTCAGATTCTTCTCTTGCAGGGCTGTGTGATTTATCTTGTGCAGCACATCAGAGGCACACAGGGGCCAAGAGATGCTCACGAGGCCTCTGAGGTCTGCAGCGGGGTCGGGTCCCTTTCTGTGGTGACCCATAGCCCCACTCCAGCTCCGCTGTAAGGGTCACCTCCTGTCCCTCCCCAGGGGCATACAGCCCTCACTGGCACCTGAAGGGTTTCCTACCAAGCCTGTGACTAATTACCCCTGTGTGACCTCACCCCGAGGAAGAGTCAGTCAGGGTTTTCTCCTGTGCTGCAGATCTGCTGGCAGGGCTGAAGTGGTTCCAGTAGCTCCTGAGCTTGGGTCAACCTCCCTGAATAAACGCTGAGGCTCTGCCTGGTTCTGTGTGCTGGTTCTGGTCACTGGGACTGCTCAGACATCAGCACTTGTAGGAGAAAGCCAGCGCAGTGCACCTCCGTGGTGCTGCTTCCTTCTGTGCCTTTTGTGACCTTCCAGCAGATTTTTGGCTCCTTCTTCCCCAGCTGCATCTGTTAATTCTTTGAAATCACTGCTAGCTTTACCATCCTAACAGAGCTGAGTACTGAGTTCAGAGGTAGGAAAAGTGTTACATGTGGAGAAAATCTCTGCCAAAGATGTTGAAGTCTGACAAGTTCTTTCTCAAGAAGCTCTGGGTAGTGGAGTGGCCTTTGTTTTCATGGCAGGGTGTCCTGTGATGTGAGAGTACTTGGAAGTGATGTGGAGGAGGTTTCTGCAGACTGTTTGTCAGTGACCCACACAGCACCTGGCCGTACGGCATGGTCAGAGCGGTGAGGAAGAGGATGTTTGTGCGAGCAGGAGGGCGGGGAGCTCGCTGGGGCCATGCCCGACGGGCTTTGCACAGCCCTGCAGGGCTGCAGCCGCTGGTCCTGTCACAGCCGGGGTGAGGAACACTGTTCCTTTTTTCCTGCTGGTTTGCTGCTGTGTAGCCTTTATGAGCTTATTTTCCCACTTTGGGATTTGGCCCCCAGTCCTGTTACCTCACCTGCTTCTCCTGCCCAGAGAGACCCAGACGTGTGCAGGGGGTCTCGCCGGGCAGCTGGGGACCAGCATCTCCCTGCCCCTGGGGCAGAGACAGAGTTTCTGCTGCTGAAGAAAAGTCTGCAGAAGAAGGGTCCATCCTCAAGCCTAGAGAGAGTTTTCTCACGTGTTCTACTGCTTTTGTAGCAGGGACACCTCCTGAGGGTGGTGACGGGGTGTTCCCCCTCCCAGAGGAAGCCAAGGACGTGAGGGGTTCCCAGTGCTGTGGGCATGGGCTGGTCCTGAGCAGCATTCAGGGCCCTCCGAAGGGAAAGCTTTGTGCCAGTTAGACTGCATAGCTACTGGGCCTTTTTCTATTGAATAATCAACATCCAAAGCACGAGATAGTTCAAAGTGTTGTTGCAGCTCCCTGGTGGGTTGAGGTTACAGGTCAGATGTCCCCCAGAACAGTAACTGAGCTGTTTAACATGGCAGAGAGGGATTGAAGAGCCCCCTGGTGCCCTTGGCAGTTCTTCAGGGGGGGTTCTGTCCTGTCTCCATCGGAATCAGGCTCATTGCACCATGGCTGATTAAACTTTGCGCAGAAGAGATTTTGAGCAGATAGTGGTTTAGCATCTTTTAAAATTGGAAAGATTTTTTAACATTAAAAGATGCAGAAAAGCTTAGAAATTGGATGGTGAATATTGAACTTCAGGAACAGCTACAGATGTGTTCAGGAGGGTTTGTTCCTTGTGTTACAGCAGCAGCTCGGGGTCTCAGTCCTGGGTGCTAGAGTCTCAGCTCCACAGAGCATTCTGTGGTGTGTGGCGTGGGCTGAGGGGAGCTGTCTGCAGTCAGGCAGGGTGATGCAGTGTCATGTTCAATTCCATGACTGTTGTAAAGTTCAACAATGTGGGTGAAGCAGCATAAGATGGGGAAAAGAGAGATGGTAAAATAAACAAGAGTTTGGGGTATGTGAAGGATGGAGGGAGAGAAACAAGAACTGACTGTAGCGCCATTCCTTACTTTAAAAATCAGATTTCCATAGTCGTACCCTGTGAGCATTTATTGCTTAGCAGAAGAAAGCAGTTCTGAGGCAGACACTGGAGAGTGGTGGCTGGGCAGTCGGTGTGGCAGGACTGGCTGGCCTGGCACCTGCAGGTGGCACCGGAGCAGTGCCACCAGCAGTGCCACCGGAGCAGTGCCACTGCCACCGCGGCCACACCGCAGGGCCAGGGCCGGGCTGGGGGACACGGAGGGGCGGCTGGCACAGAGCTGGGGCAGAGGAGGCAGATGAGGCCTCTGAGCAGACCGTGCTGTGCTAACCACTGTGAGGACACAGTGGCCAGGGCCGGGCTGGCTGAGGCGTGGTGCGTGCGGGGATAGCGCTGGGAGGCTGCGGTGCCGAGGCGCAGTTGGTGTACGGACGGGAACACCCGTGTCCCCCGGGGAGCTGCACTCGTGAGCCGTATGGTTTCCATCAGAGCGTTCCTCTCTCTGTTTCTGATTTAAAGTGTAGCTTTGACTCACCCTGATCAATATTTTGCATGCCATGCGTGAAGAACCAGATGTTGGAAGTTTCCTATTGTGGAGAGGGAGGGGTGGAACACCCCCTCAGACTCACAGAAATCGATGTTTTCTGACAGAAGTTGGTTGGTTTTCCTTGGAACAATATATTCTTTTGATTTTCAAGTTGATTTGTCTTCTAACAAGGTTCTGGTTTAGTATTTTGAATTTGTTTCCTGTGATACGGATAAATTCTCACAAGGGGGAAGTTTAACAGTGTGATGGGCAATAACTACACGTGCTTGGACAACATTTCATCGCCTCCAGCAGCTCACAGCTCGGACTGGCTCGGCCCTCATGTCTTCTTTCTCTGGACTGCTCCTTTCCTCCGCTGGAGGATGGGTTGAATCAGGTGCATGTGACGCTGTGCCCAGGCTGGGCTCGGTAGCACCCTCAGCCTGTGACTCCTCCAGCACCACAGGCAGGTGAGGCTGACCCCAGCACGAGAGATGGTTGAGAGGAAGCGAAAAGGAGCATAAAATAAGACACACTTACTAAACTGTTTAAAACAAATGTTTTCCTAAAACCCCCTTTTAAATGAGAGCAGTGCAGGCTGCGCCTCTGGTTCCACAGAGACCATGTCCTTAATATTTCCTTGAACCCGTGACCGGATTTTTCTCTAATTGCTCACTGGGGGTTTTCTCTGGCTGCGCGCAGAAGCTGCCGCTGAGCCCGTGGGCTCTTCCCGAGCCCGGCGCGGGGTTTGTGGGATGGGGCCTCCCCGAGGTGCTGGCGAGGACGGGGCTGGCGTGGCTCCTGGAGCCAGAGCCCGGCCGGGAGCAGGACGGGAGCAGGGAGGCTGTGGCAGGGTCAGGGCAGAGCCAGGCTGGCGAGGCTGGGCCGCCTGGGATGGGCACGCGGCTCTTGTGGCGGGCTCGCTGACCTTTCATGCCTTAAGCCATTCGTCTTTTTCTGGCTCAGGAAGAGGGTAACGCATGCAAACAATAGAAATGAGATGAGGAAGAAGTTCTTATAAGGGAAAACAGCAAAAATCTTTTGAGGGCACCAGTGGGATTAGTGCCCTCGTGGATTCTTCAAATATTACAGTGAATTTAATTAAATACATCGTGATCCCAAAAGAGGCTAGTCTAATTAGCCAGATCTAGAATACATTTATTCTCTTTCCTTGCTCTTCCAATGAGAAGCCTCAGCATCAGCTCATATCCTATTTTTAATCATTCCTAGACTCAGAGGGCTCTCCTTCCTCCGTGTGAGCAAGGCACACAGCGCTGGGTAATATGTGTCTTTAATCTTATCTCAGCTGTAACTGAGATAATAAGCATCAGAATTTTTTACCAGAAGGTCCTGGCTGCACGTAGGCAATATTTTTGATTGACAAACCTCAAGATCATGTCCAAATCGCTGTACTTGTGCCTGGGGCCAAGTGTGTTGAGGAAAGAGTTCCATGAGATGACACAAAGACTCAAGGAGGTCTCGGGGTTGGATGGAAGGAGCTGGCAGGCAGTATTGCACAGCTGAACTGTTAGCTGTGGGGTGGAAACACCAAAGGCCTTCATTGAGGGATCTCGTGTTGTTTCACCTTGGTATTCATTTTTTCTCAGCTAGTGACACATCCTTACTGTGGATTTGGGAAAGCTCCTGTGACCTCCTGCCCAGGGGAAGGGACAGCAGCTGTGCTGTGGCAGCCAGTGCGGCTGTGCAGGGTGAATTCTGCCCTCTGCTTCTAAGAAAGAATTTCCATGTCTGTGGGATTCATCACAGGAAATGGCTGCTTGTTTCCCCAGAGGCATGGACCTCTGTACCAAGGGATTGATAGGTTTTGCCAAATAATCGTGGTATGGTAATCCAGAAGGAGCTGTACTGGCTGTGACCGCACAGCTCGGGAGGGGACAGGGTTTTTCCAGGTGCTGGCCTCTCATCATGGTACCTGGCTGCATGCTCACCATGGGCTTTTCAGCCAAGGTCTGTGTCACAGCCATCTTACAGGCCAGACTGCTGCTTCCTTCCTGATCCAAGGATGCCAGAGAGGAGAGAGTTGGATGATGGACAGGATGGCTCTGCACTCCACTTCCATACACTGTGTCCTGGACCCCTTTATCTAATGGGTTTGTTGTATTCTAGGGTTGCTTTGGTTTTACTTTTCCTATTTTTCCATGAATTTACCAGATGTAATTTTGAGTTTGTTATGCAGGTAGATCCCCTCCCAGGACAAGGTTTGAGTGTGAAGGAATGAGCCCTGAGTGGGTCGTGAGCAGGTGTTACTGCTGGCTCTGGTGCTTTCCCTCACTGAGGGAGATGATGGTGGCTGTGTCCATCTGTGCTTTGTGCCCATTTCAGTGCATTTTGGTTTTCATGCTCATCAGCAGGAGATGGTGTAATACCTTGGGAACAAAGAGGCGTTGTCTCATTGGATCTGTGTCACAATGTGGTTCCTTAACTAATTCCCAGGTGACTTTTAGCAATTTATGGTGGACTAACCCAGGAGACTGGGGGTGGCAAAGGTCATTGACATCCCTGTGCTTTGTTCTCCACAGCATCTGCAGCACCACGAGAGCGGGGTCGAAGGTGAAAGCTGCTACTACCACTGTGTCCTCTGTAACTACTCCACCAAGGCCAAGCTGAACCTCATCCAGCACGTGCGCTCCATGAAACACCAGCGGAGTGAAAGCCTCCGGAAGCTGCAGCGCCTCCAGAAAGGGCTTCCTGAGGAAGAGGAGGACCTGGGACAGATCTTCACCATTCGCAAGTGTCCGGCTGCTGAGGCTGGTGAGTGCTGCTGCCTTGGCACGAGCGGGCCCGTGCTGCAGGGGCGGACGAGTGGCACCTGACCCACTGTGCTGTCTGGTGACAAACTTGGTGATGTTCCTGCTTCTGTTCCCTGCTGTGGGCTGACACAGTTCATCAGTAATGCAGTAATCAGATTTCAGGAATCCCACCTGCCACGAGTGGCACCTGACCCACTGTGCTGTCTGGTGACAAACTTGGTGATGTTCCTGCTTCTGTTCCCTGCTGTGGGCTGACACAGTTCATCAGTAATACATTTCAGGAATCCCACCTGCTTGAGGTGGGGTTTGGGATGTTGAAGTGTGTGTGTGTTAGTTCAGGTTGCTTCTTAAACCCTGGAGTATTGTATGAGTATCTAAAGATACTATCTTATCTGGACAACTCAACAAACCAGTGCACCAGTAGATGTTTTGCAGTGAGTCAAGTGATGCCCTGAGCACCAGCGTAAGCTGTGCCAGCTTGGCACTGATTTCTGGTACGTCAGCCACTCTGGATTGGGAGGAGGAGCTGGGCAAAAGGGGTGGGCAGGACATGTGAGTTTGCCATGCCTGTTTTCCATGTCTCCTCTGAAGTGAAGGGCTTGTATGAAACATTTGCTCACACAGATCATAGGACAGGGATTGCAGCTGCGAATCCAGCAAGAGTTAGTGTGCCTAAAAGGAGCAGTTAGGCTGGATGGAGTAGAGATGGTACTTTGTTTAGTCATGTAAAGGGTTGAGATGTTTTTAATGTTTTGAAAAACGCAGGTGTCCTGAAACCCTCTTGGGAGGGAGGAGAAGACTCACCCTGGGTCAGCTGGTTTGTGTGCTGTCAAGGCACAGTGGGGCTGGAGCTGGTGTGTGCCAGCAAAAACCTTCACAATCCTCATAGCTTCAAGCAGGACTTTTCTCTATGACTGCTGTGAAAATGGGTAAATCCTACAAATAGCCACTCTGGGGAACTGGCATTCTGCAGAGAGTGTGGATGGAGACAAGGAAAGTGATCTTGGCTGATAGGGTAGAGAAGGGACAGCAACAGCAGCTGAGGGAGAACATGTGGGTTTTCAGAACTGTCCCTGACTTCAGAACTGAATTCACATCTGGGTCACCCTGCCTGTGAGTAATGAGGATCTGAAATAAACCCAAAACACCCCAAGAGTGTGACAGGAGATTTTTTCATTAAGAGTTAAATTCAGTCTTGTGGAAAAAAGTGCCCAGTCTGTGACCTTGGTGGCCCAGGGGAGTGGAGAGCATGGAACACGCTTCCCAAAGGTCGCGGTGACAGCGGTGGCTGCCACACCAGCCCGGGGGGACAGCAGCCCCAGCAGCCCTGCTGCCTGCTCCACCAACATCCCGAATTCAAAAGGGCTCTTCGGGCAGGGCTCTGGGTTGTAAGCTGCTTAAATGCAAAATGAGCAGAAAGGGGAAACCATCAGTGCCCTTTGTGATAGACAGAACAACCTTGAAAACCTTGTTTACTCTAGAAATTTCTGTTTGCCTTGTCTTTTACTGTACAAACCTTATCTTTCCCGTCTGGCCGCCCAGATTAGGACATGGCAGGTACTGGGTGGGCAGGAGCTGACTGGCTGGGAAGGAAAAAGGTTTGATGACCATTTTAAAAAATGTATTATTTTTGAAGTAAAAGTCCTCACAAGTCACTGGAAGGAAAGCTCGATTTACAAATATTTTAATTTCCTTCAAGCTTGTTGGTTCTTCAACAAAAACTGACAGCAAACAAGACACAATTTCTCGATCATATTGTGTTTCAAAGGTTATAAATACAAGCAAGAATAAGGCTGCAGAAGGCAAAGGGGGTATCTTGTGTCGGTTTTACAAGTCACTTTAAGCCGAGATACTTAATTTCAAACGCTCCTCGAGCCCATTGTTCAGCTGGTCAAAGTGGGACACCTCTCTGGCGTTCTGGGCCAGGCATCCCTGCAGGGATGGGAGTCAGGTTTGGATGAGAAGCTGCTGTAACCCCAAGGGGGAGAAGGGGTGCTCCCATCTCCCACTCATTCTGATCCCATTACATCCCCCGAGGTGTGGGGACCCTCAGCTGTGGGGCGTGGGGACAGTGTGAGTCTGCCCTGTGTCTCCTCCTGCTCTCTAGCAGGGTCTCTCCTGTGTCCCCATCAAGGTTTTTATTGTTGTTTTCTGACCACTCAGTGGACTTTTCCCCGCTGCCTTTTGATAAGGCATCTCTGTGGTATTAGATATCAGGCTCAGACGCCTTGACAGACCCTTGTCCATGACACTTCTCTGGTCTGTGACACGTCTCTGCTGGGGCACACGGGGACAGTGACTTTTTGTTGCTTTGCTGCAGTCCAAGTGCAGTGCTCTGTGCCGTGGCCTCGTGTGCTGCAGTGGAGTGCCCCCTTCCCCTTCTGCTCCGACCGGTGCTGAGCACAGAGCACCAGTGCTGGGCTTGGGTGCTGTGTGTACCTGCTCTGTGTGTACCTGCTCTGTGTGTACCTGCTCTGTGTACCTGCTGTGTGTGTACCTGCTGTGTGTGTACCTGCTCTGTGTGTGTACCTGCTCTGTGTGTGTACCTGCTGTGTGTGTACCTGCTGTGTGTGTACCTGCTCTGTGTGTACCTGCTCGCTGCTGCGAGCAAGCATGTAGGAGAAAGCAGCGCTGTCTGGAGACAGTGAGTAGATATTTGCTTGTGTAGATGCATCTCAATCTGTTGGAAGAGAGCTCTGATCACACCTTAATTAGTCCTCTAACAATCTGCAAAGGTCAGTGCCAATTGCCTGTTCATTTACATTTGTAATTGTGATGGTTCTTGATTGCACATTAGTTGCAACTCATTCCCTCCCACCCTGCGGAAGCGCAGGCAGCCTGAGCAGCTGCTCCAGGGACATGGGGAGCTTTGTCCCTGCCTGTGCCAGCCCCTCGGCCCTCTCCAAAATCTGGGTGTCTTTTGGGGAAGAGTATTAGGATCGGCCCTCCACTTCCAGTAAAGGGATGACGAAGTTGTTGGCCGGGAAATTATACGGACATCAGGCAGGAAACCCAATCCTCCTTGAACTGGATAATTAAAGACAATTAAACTTTTCTTTGTGCTTTGAGAAGTGTGCTCATTACGCAGGAGATGGGGGAGCGGCTGGAAGTTCAGCTGGTTTGTTGATCAGAGAGAACACAGCTTCGGGGAAGGGGGTATTGTCCTCTCAGGGTATTTTTGAACATCTCTTGCTGTGGTATCTGAGCTGCTGCCACTGCAGATGTCAGCCCCTTGCTGCAGCAGCATCTGTGTAACGTTACCCATGAGCTAATAGATTTTTAATGATGGGGGTTTAGAGAAGAAAAAAGTAAAGAAAGAGTGACCATAATAAAAACCAAAATGTTCTCAAGATGTTGGATGAATGCACTTACAGCTCATTAGATAATGACAGAAACAAATGTGAAACAACCTGCATCGAATTTTCATTCTGACTTTGGAAGTGTTTCTTTCATCCCAGAAGGCATCAAGCACCACTCCCCTCTGTAGCTCAGGCAGCCATGCCAGGGTCGTTGGTCAGAGCGGGATTTCTGCTCTGTGTCCAGCACATGGTGCCCCTGCTCTCCCCATCGTGTTCCCCTCCGTGTGCCACCCACACAGTGGGGCTGTTGGGCCCCCGCTGCTCAGCCTGTGTCCCCCCAGGCAAGTGCTGGTCGCACTTGATGTGTTTCCTCCCTTACCTGTTTCTCCTGACTCCTGTTTTCCATCCCTGCTCTCCCTTTCCGTGGTGTCTTCCCGTGGGAGGAGCAGAAGGCCTTTGCCCACTCTTCCCCCTGTGTGGGACAGACATCCTTTAGGTGTTCCTCAGCTGGCCGTGCTCCCTGCCTGCACCAGCCTCTCCCCGCTTTGCCGCAGAGGACAGTCCCTGTGGTGGCCACACTGTCACAGCAATCCTTCCCATGCTGCCAAGCCCTTGGCCACCATCTCCTTGCAGCACAGCGTTCCTGTGGGGCCCTTGCAGGAGGAGCAGGGCCGGCGCTCCGGCAGCCCTGGCTGGGCACCAAGGCTGTGAGCAGCCCCTCTGTCCTGGCAGACGGGGTCTGGGGGGGCCACCTCTGCCCCCTGCCAGCCCACAGCAAGGCACCGGCCATCCCCCCGCTCCAAACACGTGGATTACAGGTATTTTGAGGCTTGCCTGTACTGCAAAGCTCTGCTCTGAGAAACCCTGGAAAGCTGCTGGCTCCTTGGAAGGGGGGCACGCCTTAGAGCCGCTGCTTTCCCCCTCCCGCTGCCCCCCAGGCAGAGGTGCACTGTTAGTCCACATCTCACGGGGCTGGGAGCTGCAGACTGAAATCAGGATGTGACTCTGTAATGAAAGCAAGTATGTAAACAGAGCTACAGTATAGCCAAAGCAGTGTTCAGGTGAGAAAACCCCATGTGGTTTAAAAGAGTAGTTCCCAACCTCCGAATCACCCCTCAGCCTGACTCTGCCTGTGTCGCCTGCAGATAGCAGGGTGCTCATTTGGTTGCTGCATCTCTGTGCACTGAGTCATGCAGTTTCTTCATCATCATCATCAAGCATGGAGTAATTATTCAATGAATTTGTTACAGCAGGGGTGTGAGATGTGCCTTTGGGGTGGATTTTTCATGATAGCAGACTCTACTTCCAGTAGAACTTGTGAAGTGAAAGTTGGTAGTGAGAAATTACATTTCTCCCTGCTTAAAATAAATTTAGAGGGATCTGACGTCCTCCACTTGGTCTCCATTAAAGACAGTGTGGTCATTCTTAATGATGCCTGTTAATCTCCAACTTCTGTTGGAGGTGATGGAGGGTTTTGGAAAGAAATCACCAGTTTGCTTTGTAATCTCTCTCCAGTTTTTCATGGGACTTGATTTCACACAGCAATTAAAAACTTAGCAAGCAGATGACCTGTATGGTGCCTGCAGGAGAAGAGCACACGGAGTCCATGCTACAGCATCTGCCAGTCAAAACCACTCTGCAGCTCTGGCTCTGCTGATGGTGCCACAGTTACATGTCTGAATTTTGTGGCCCTTGCAGAGGGCTGGGGAAGTAATTTCCAAGCTTGTCCTTGACTGACACATTTAATAATCTGCCAGCCCAGGTTACAGCCTGAGCTCCTGTGTGCAAACACCAAGGGCTGCCCAGCTTCATCTGTATCTCCTGGGCTTTTTACCTCTCACCCTCCAAAAGCTGGTACTGCCTTTTCCAGTGTGTGCTGTGTAACCCCCGAGGGCAGGGATCTGTAAGCCCTGCTCAGCTGTGTTTCCAAGCGCTGTGTGTAAATCCAGCCAGCCCAGCGGCGTGCGCGTGCTCAGAGCTGGGCGAGCAGCCGCAGGCCCGGAGTGTGCGCCCGCGTGCCCAGGGCACGTCCTGCAGCTGGGGCTGTGCAGCAGCTTCTCCCAGCTGGAAACCCCTTCCTGTCATCTCCTGAGACACAGGGAGCGAGACGAGGGATGGTCCTGGTTTGAGACAGCATTCAGCCGTGGTGCAGTAGCATATGTGGCCCAGCAGCAGAGGCAAACAGCCCTGGGCCGTGTGTGTGTTGGGCTGATTGAACTTGCAGTTCCCGTTACTGCAGCACTTCTGATCTCCCTGCCAACCCCACCAGCTACCCCCACATGCAGGATTATCTCTTGTTTTCCAAGATCTTGTGTCACATGTGTTCATTTAGAGGGCAGTTTGTTGCCTTCCCTTTTGTTGTTTTGCTGAACCTTGGAATTTTTTTCATTTTTTAATGGATTGAATGGCTTCAGGACCTTTTACCTTTCCAGCAAGTTCCTAACAGAGTTGCAGTATTTCTGGCGAGGTCTCTCCACTGGGGACCATCCCAAGTGTGAGCAGATGACAGTCTCTCCTCCATGGTCAGGCAGAGACACAGGGGGAAGCTTTTGGTTCTGCTTTAGTTTCACGTTGCTGTAATGGTCATTGACATCCAGCAGAATTGTTTCTAGCAGCCATGGATCATCGTGGCTGCATTCAGCTGGCTCTCTCAGAAGGCCTGAGGACATGAGGAGAGTCCAGCAGTTTGAGAAACTTCTAGGGGTCTTTTCTTTCCTGGTATTGCTCTGTAACATCATTTCTATGTGTTCCCTCCTTGCAGACTCTCTCCCATCTACAATTTGGAGAGCCCCATTCCAGCAGCATCTCTCTGTCCTTTTCCATTTGGGACACCATGGGGCTGTTGAGGTCTGGGTCCACAGAATGCAGGGATAAAGTTGGTTCTCCTTAATATCTGGCAGAAGGAGATTTCCTTTTTTTTTTTTTTTTAATTTTATTTTTGAGGTTGGTTTTGAGTTTAAAGTCAAGAGCATTTGTTCTTAGCTCTGCTTTGACTAACCAGCAGCAAAGAGATAATCTCGAAAGGATATGAAAGGTTTAATCATTTTAATTTTGTTTTTATTAAAGTTGGTTGAGGCTTTTTTCCTGTGCCCCCGGTAAAGGGGGTGTAGCACAAACCCACCCGAACCCTGCAGCGTGTGCTGAGGAAGCGGCAGCGGGAGGCGCCTGCGGAAGGAAGCGCTGCCTGGGGAGGCACGCGGCAGCAGCACCCAGCCGTGGCAGGAATCCCAGAAACTCCATCCCGCTCCGCCACCGCTTGTCCTGGGGACCTCATGGCTTTCATTAAGCAGAAAGAGAGGAAGCTCTGACAGCTGACTTGTTCTAGGATGTTTTTCTTGTTCGACTGCGTCTTAAAGCCCTTTCCACTTAGGAAGGGTAAAGGAGGAAGTATCACCAGATGCTGCAGTACAACGCTACGAGGCTCCCGGTCCCTCTTCTTCTCTGCTTTTTTCTCTGTATTCAGGCCCTTAGACACATTCTCTAGCAACTGCTCCTCCACTTTTAGCCCTGATTTATGATATTTCTCTCACAGACTGTGTTGCAGCAGCTCATATCCAGCACTTTCCCACAGGTCTGACTCTTGTAGCCATTGCTGCGTTTCTGTTCTCTCCCTTGCTGTGATACTGGGCTTCAAATTAAATATCTCTGGAACGAACATACCTCCTCCTGTGTTCCCAGGTTAATGAGTTGAAAGGCTTGCCTGGCTGCTGTGCTGTTCTTGGTCTATTAGTTTGGAGTCTCTTCTTTTGTTCCGCTGTTGACCTGAACAGAGGGGCTGAACCTCAGCACAGAGTTCTGATGGTACCTCAGTACCTTCTTCCCTGCTGACATGCCCTGTGGCACCCTGGCTGGGGACAGTGGCAGAAAGGAAAGGTCAGTCATGTTCAGCTGGGCACAGGCGTTGTGTTTAGAGGCAGCAAGGATGTTTGACTGGTTTGTGAGTAGGTGGTGGAGCAGGTGAGACCTCGAGCAGCACGCTGATGTGCCTTCCTGTTTGGAAGGTGAGTTTGAAGCCTGCTGCCACCAAACATGCCCATTTGGAGTTATAGGCTTCTATAGGCGTCCTGTGTGAAAGATCCATTTGTTTATAAAAGCTGATACAAGTCTACAGGGTCATGCTCAGCACTGTAGGAGAGTGTCCTTGCACCTCTGCCTCTCCAGGGAATATCCTTGCAGGGCATCAGCTCCTTTCCTGGTTGTTCCTGCCTTGTCCCTGCCATGGTTCTCTCACAGTTCATTCTGCTGCAGGAGCACATGTCTGATGGTCTTTAACTGGCAGGACTGGGAGGAGGAGTCCCCCTGCTACCCAAACCTCACCATGCAAACCCAATACACTGCCCAAAATGAGAAAGTTGAGACCTCTGTTCAGAGGAGACATTGTGAGAATAGGAAGTGCTCTCCTCCACCTCTAATCTGTAGGTTGTGGATTTAATTGCAAGAGATACACAGCTTGGGTTATGAACTGGATTCCTTTTTTTCTGTACAAGTCATAAGCAAAATGAGATTCCGTACGTTATCAGGGGGATGATTTGTGAAACAAGGTTTTGCAGCAGCTGGCTCAGGCTGGCAGTGATCCTTGGCCTGGCCCGCTCAGCATTCCCACTGCTGTGGTGTGCACGTTGGACCGCTGTCCTGTGTCCCTGCTCTGGTCTTCTGTTTGCCTGTACTTGTGAAATGCACTTGCTTTCCTTCTGCGAGGCCTATTGATCCTCTGGTGATGACATTAACGTCCTCAGAACTGCCTGGGAAGGAGCTACCACATGCATTTATTTTTCCACTAAAACTCTAAGATTGGCTAATAACGTGCCTGTCAGCACCAGTGTCCTGCCTGCTCTGACTGCTTCAGAGGGGAATCTGGGGGCCCATAAACAAATAATAACCTACCCAAACTGAGGTCTCATCCTTGTTCCTACTAAGATTCAGTTCATGCCCTTAAGCAAAAGGGCTTCTCTTTCATCCAGATACTCAGTTTGCTTTTCCGAGTTGCACATCTTGATGCCTTTGCCATGTATTTTGTTTTGACCTCAATGATTTCTTGAGGCCACAAGTTCCAAAGGTTAATTGGGAGCTGCATGAGAAATTATTATCTGTATTTGCTTCCAATTTGCATTTTTTTCCCTTTTCTGTGTCAGTCCTTTCAGGAGTGGTGAGTGAGAGAAGCAGTGTTAGTCTGAGTCTACTGAACCTTCACATGGATGCTCCCGTGAAGGCCATTTCAGCTAAAAGAGCCTGAGCCCCCTCCTCCTCTGTGCTTCCTCCTACCCCTTTTCAGGCTTTTCATTCATGTGTGGTCACTTCATTAAATAAACAGCAGTGGTTTGGGGTTTTTGGTTCTGTTCTACACAGGTGCTTTCTCCCTGTCAGCGTGTCAGGTGCAGGTTTCCGCTGGTCTGCAGGGATGCGCTGGCCTCTCCACGCAGTGTACCCCAGACACCCCCACTCCGTGCCCCAGCCTGGGGCCCCAAACCCCTGGATCCCAGTGTTGCTCTGGGATGGTGTGTGTGGGGCCCTGCATGCCCCCCATCACTCCCCGGGGCTGGGGTTAGGGCACGAGGGGGCACAGCCCGGCGTGACTGCCCATCTCTGTGTGCACTGTGCACGCTGCTGCACCTTCTCTGGGAACGCTCTTGCGTTTGGTTACCAATTAAGCTGAAGCATTCTGGCCTTTTCCATCCCCTTTTCATGGTGATGAAGGTTGAATTAGGGCTGAGTGTTTGGGATTGTTCCTTGGCCTCCACTGCTACTTTGCTGCCTCCTTTGTGGCCAGACAATGGGATTAATTTGGCCTTTGCCAGCCCTGCTCAGCGCCAGCCGTTCCACTTCACTTGCGCAGCCTCCTCTCCCTTCCAGAGCACCTACCCCGGCTCCTGCTGTTCTGCGTGTGTGGCGTGGAGGGTCGCTCGTGCTTTGATTTGTGTTGGCCTGGCAGGGTCAGGGCCCTGCTGGTCTCCTCCTGCTCCAAGGGACGTGTCAGGCGAGGTGACCACGCGTTGCCAGGCGAGCCCCTTCCTCCCGCACAGACTGGCAAGGACTCACCTTGTCACATCCAGTGCGGGCTCACGGGCGCTGCCTCCGAGGGGTAATCATGCAGGCATAAATTCGGAAAGTTGCTAAGCTATGAGCAGTCTTATGAGCATTAAAAGTGTCCTCTCTGCCAGAAAGGTCATTCATAACTTGGCTGCGCCGCTGATGTACAGTCAGTGATATTGATTGATTAATGTATAAAAAGCACCAAATCCATTTGCTTCTGTGAAAGAGAATAAAGTGCAGTCGACTCTCTCTTTATTTTCACCTCATCCTTTTGTTTGAAGGACGTTTTTTTTTCTCTTTTTGTTTTGCCAGCTAGGTTTAAGGGGGTTACAAAAAGCCAGTTTCTGCCAAGTAATGCGTTCACAAAGGGAACATTGATTCACATCAGTGTCGCTTGAATTACCCTTAAAGGTTTGCCAAGGAGTTGTTCTTATATTAACCTTCTGTTCATCAAAGACGAAATAAATAAATAAGTCATAAAATCAGCTTCACTGCCCCTGCTGGAGTTGGATGCAAAACAGGAATTTCTCATGTTTGGAATTTGTGCTCCAGGTGCTGCACCTTGGCCCCTCTCCCCAGGCTCTTGGCCTTTTCCCTCCTGCAAAGCTGTTCCCCCAAGGCCCCAGTCTGAGCTGGGACGAGTGTTGATGGTTTTAGGGAGGGGGGCTCCTGCAGGGTAGTATTTCCAGAAGGATGTTGTATAAAAAGTTCATTTAATCATTGCAAGCATAACTAGAATGATTTCTGTGCAGGACACTGAGGCCCAAGGCATTCTTCCCTGGCCAGGGTTGGCATTCTTCTCATTCACCCAAGGTCTTGTTTGTTTTTCTGGACTTATTGGGCCACTGGTAATTAATTATGTGGTGTTCTCATTTTCCTCTAGTTGATTCTGAAATGGGAGGTACCTTGGTGCCCACGGAGCTTTGTGCAGCAACATTTCTCCTTCCCCTCTGCCGGGGTGCCCCGGCATTGTCCCTGTCCATCCCCAAGTGCCCTTGTCCCCTGTGCAGGCAGTGAGGGGCTGCGGGTGTCTGTTCCTTTGGCAGGGTGGCTGCCCCATGAGTCCCAGAGATGGCTGTCCTCTGCAGCAGGAGCTCTGTTGCTTTTCTTCAGTGCTGTTTAACCAAGCCTCTGTGTTTTCACTCAGTCCCTGTTCCAAAACTGTGCAGTGCTGGAGCCACAGAGGAGCTCAGCTCCTGAGTTCTGCTGAGACCTGTGGAAGCACTGTGCTGGCTGCGGCATGAGCAGCCAGAAGTGCATGGTCACATGCACCCGTGGTGTCCTGGTGGTGCTCTGCACTAGTGCATGAGGTCCCACCAGCCTCCTCGGTGCTGCCGACATGGCGCTTTTATTCCAGCATCTCTTACTGGTGAAGAATGATGGTGATTACCCTGCCAGCTGTGAGGGTGCATGCTGGGGTGAACACCAAAAATGGCAGTGTGCAGGATCCCTGCAGGATGTTCCTCCCACACGTCTCTGCCTCCTTGGCCTGTGTGGTGTGTGTGCTGTGCTGGGCCCTGGTCCTTGTGCTGCCCGCTCCACATCCCCAAGGGGCAAACCCCCAAACCCAGGCATGGCTGACAGCAGGGCATGGCACCTCACGCCCCCAGGAAAAGCCTTTCCCCCCGTGACTGCTGTACAATCCAAAAGGGGAATCGTCCTATTTTTTAATCTTTTTCTCTGATTGTGGGAGCACTGCAGCCGGCCGAGGCCCCCTCCCCCTCTGGCGAGGCAGTGAGGATTGGATCAGATGATACGGAGTGTGCATGCTGAGAATGAATCCATTTTCTCTCCTCCATCTCCCCAGAATAAATTAGAATTTGCCTGATTTAATAAAATGGCTTCATCTCTCTGCCATCTTTTCTGTCTCCCATGCGCTCCACCCCCACCCCCACTGCAGAGGAGCAGCTCTGCCTGCTCGGGTCCCGCTTGGGGCCGGCCAGGCGGCGCGTGGCTTAGTCAGCACCGCGCTCCGCCTGCCAGCATTTGTCCCTGTGTCTCCGTTTCCTTATTGTCCAAGGCAGTGGCTGTAATTGCTGTTGAGGTCAGTGTAATTTGCTGTCCCTCTGTGGTGACCCTGGCCTCGCCAGGGCTGTGGCAGCCGTGCAGCGTTTGGGGCCAGGGAGGGGCTGGGCGCAGGCGCTGCCCAGCCCAGGTGTGCCCCAGGTGCTCTGAGCGCTGCCACGGACCCCGAGGAGGGGGCCAAATTTAGGTGGCCTCACTACAGCCAAACCTTTTTCTCTTGCCTGGATCTGGTGCTTTAATTCCTGTTTCCTAGGCTGATTTTTTCCTTTCCGTTCTGACACTAATTGCACCAGGCGCGTTGGGAGTGGCGGCTGCTGAGCGGTACCAGCTAAATGTTAAGAAAGGTTTTAAAAACAGACTGAACTCTTCCTTAATGAGGCTCAATCGTGCTCTCCTCCGGGTGGTTTTGTTTTGCTGATCTGTCAGTTTTTCAAGGATTTAATTGCACTTTTTTCATATTAGTCTTTGAAATGGGGCTAAGCAGCTTTCTCTAAAATGCAACACAAAAAGGAGAAATGCTTCCCTATTTTCTTGCTTTGCTTTCATCACTCCAGGATCATCTTCTGCCACTGGCACCGGGGACCCCACAGTGGTAAAGAATAAAACATGTGAGAGCACAAGTGAAGGGCAGGCTGCACTGCTGTGATGGCCCCACAACTGGAAACCCTTGCCAGTGGTTCCCTTTGCTTCCCGCTCCTCTGGCTGTCTCCAGCTGGGTCACTACTCATGCTAATCCTGGAAGACTTTCCTAATGTTGGGTTTGAAGGCAGAAGCAGGAGGCAAAGGCTGAACTGGCTTGTCCAATGTAGCTCATTTCTGGCAGAAATGACACAAAAATGAGTCAGACCCAAGCAGTGCTACAATGCTCTGGAAATGGTCATAGCCTCCTAGACAGTGGAGCTTGGCAGAGCCTCTGGAGGCCTCTGAGCCCAGGCCCTGCTCAGACACAGGCTGGCCAGAGCTGTCTCTGCTGGGGTCTGCAGCATCCCCAAGGTGTGGAGACCCCCCCAGCCTCTCTGGGTCCCAGTGTCCAGCTGCTGCAGCGCTGGGATCCAGGGCAGGGCATGCCAAGCAGATGATGCTGCGATGGGAGGAGGCAGGAGGGAGCAGGCAGATGTGTCTGTGAGGCTATTGTCTTTATGGTGTAGAGAAAACATGTTTGAAGCAATCAGCAAGGAATTCTTAATGGCTTCACTTCCTCTGCTCTCGTGCCCTCCTCACGGGACAGGTTGCACAGCAGCCGGGGCTGCGCAGGCGCCGCCCCGCCACGCACTGCTTTTCACCAGTGCTTTGTTTTGCAGAGATGCACAAAGCTGCTGCTGAGTTTCCTGAGGATGCTGATGAGCAACAGAGCAGTGAGAGCTCCAAGCCACCCAGCAGTGACTCTCCCTCCTTAGCCTGCAGTTTATTTTTACATCTCTTTGCAATTACATTTCTTATTTTTTCCACTTTTTCTTCCTTTCCTCTAGCTTTGTTTCTTTTCCTCCTTCTTCTTTTTTCATGTTTATCCCTTAAATATTTCAGTCTCTTCTTTCTAATCTCAGCATAACAGAGCCTGTTTTCTTTTCTTGTTCCGATGTGTGCCTGCCTCCCTATGAGCTCCCAGCACACCTCTCATGAGGATGTAAAATCTAAGAACCAGATCTTTGAGATTTCAAAATAAAATAAAAGTAAACTCTGCTTTAAAAACACTTTAGCAGGAAAGCCAGGCTAATTGTAAATCAATGAGTCTTAAAATGCAGCATTGATCTCCAGTTAGAAGTTTGAAGGGGAAAGCAGTAATTACTGTACTGAAGGTAGATTTTTTTTTTCTCTTAGCAAGTTCTGGGCAGAAGGAAGGCTCATTAGGGCAGCACTTCAGAATCTGAGTAATTAGTTTAAAAAGTACTTTTGTGGTGTTATTCCCATGGCTAGAAATTATTGGAGTCTTCACAGATTTATAGTTCTGCTCTGATAAAGTTTGATTTATTATTGTGTTTGGTGGGGAAGATCCTTGCTACACAGTCACCTGGGTGAAGATCTGGAGTGGGGATCAGGCCAGGAAGAACTGCTGTGGGTACGTGGGGCCTCTTGCCAGCAGGGGAACCTCAGCCCAGTAGGATGGGATTTGAGCTCTTTGTGAACAAATTCTGGCCAATACCCCAGAAGAAAAGAGCAGACATCTGGGAATCGGAGCAGAGGCTCTTACTCCTTGTGGACGTCACTGGCCTCCTGTCCAGTTCCCTGCAAGCCCCTTCTTGCTCATGGGGAGATGGCTCAGAGTCACATCTCTGAGCCTTTGTCATACCACCACCAGCTCTGTGCTGTTTCATGGGGCCATCCCCTGTGCCACCCTGCTCAGGAAAGCAGGACTGGTCTGCCAAGGCTGTCAGGCTCACATAAGTCCGTGGCATTTCTCCATGGGTTTTCCAGCTAATTTCTCCCATGAGCAGTGTGGTCCCGCTCTCCTTTTCCAGGCTGAGGCAGAGCAAGTGGCTGCAAGCACCACCTGGGATGTGGGTGCAGCCTCATCTGGCATGGGCTGCATTTGCTCTGGGAGGTGGGATAGGGCAGAAGTATCCTGGGCTTGTTGTTCTCTAACAAAATTATGCTAATTTGGGGAACTGACCCTGGAATTAGCATTAATCCATGTGCAGGAAGGCTTTGCAGCATGGCTGGTGTGCCCAGCTGTCCTTGGAGAGCAGGTTTGTGCTCCTGCCAGTCTCCCCAGTGTGTTAAATTGGGATAGTTGCACAGTCTGACTTGTCAATCCCATACCTCTGGCTGTGGCTACTCGCCAGACTCGATAAATATTTTCACAGAAATGATTCAGTTTGCAGGGACTGTCATAGATCTGATTCTGCAGGGGAGGAAAGGGGAAGGTCTCTGGAGGCAGAAAACCCTTGTGTGGCAGAAAGCCTGCTGGGAAGTCAGCTCAAGAAGAATTAGAAACTCTTTAAATAAATGCTTACTTGACATGACTCTGTCTCCCCCAGTCTAACAAGCAGGGAAGCGAATGGCAGCCGCTGGCCAGAAATTGATTGCATTAATTGATATGCCAATAAGGGAGCTTGTTACATCCGCCATTGGTTAGGAGGCCGGCTAACAAGTCCCGCTGATCAATGGAACCAATAAAGATTTCATCCATTAATGAGCAACATGGTAATTAATGTTATCCATAAACCAATTAGCCTGGGTAGCTAATGTGCTGGTTAGCACAGTGAGTGGTGGAGCCGTGGGTGGGCACGGGCCGGCTGGTGCACAGGGGACATCACCTCCCCTGCACAAAGGAGACATCATCACCTCTGCTGTGGAGGGGACATCCCCTGTCCAGTGTCACCACGGGGCTTGGGGCAGCAGCTAGCTCACTCTGGGCCTCCCGAAGTGAGGGAGTGGGAGGGTGGCTGGTGGGATAGGTCACACTGCTGGGAAGGGGCATGCTTCTCTAGACTTTCAAGGCACTTTCAATTATCACTTTCAGTTTTTGGAACCTTTGTGTAACACACAGGCACCTTTCACACTTCTTATATGTTTTTGGAGAAGCACAGGTTTCCGTAACTTGTGTTCCATGGTGTAAGGCAGCATTTGGGTTCTTGCTCTGTCCCCAGGAAGCTGCTGGAGCCCCTTGACCCGCCACTGACCGCAGATGCTGCTGTGCACAGCCCTGCACTGGTTTTTCCCACACCACCAGTACCAGTAACGATGCTAACACAGGTAACACAGCGTGTAGGTTGAAGGCTGCTGCCTAAATCCACTTGCCAGGGGCTTGCCCCAAGTGCCAGGACCACTGTGGCATCAGGACTGTCCACAGGTATCAGGACAGGAGGTGCAGGAGCAGCCCCAGGCCCTGGGCAGCATCAGTCTCACAGGCTCCATTGTGGAGTTACCTTGGATTGTTGGATATTGACCCTGGGAGACCTCTTGTGGATTCCCTAATTGAAAATTAATACCAGATCAATGCCGTGGGCAATTTGCATATTGATCATAAACAACTTTGAAGGCACCAAGTGTGTGTTGGATCGATGCTCTCTCGAGCAGGCTGCAGGGAGAGTGTCCCCGCGCCTCGGAGCTTCTGCTGGCCGGGTTCCATGGAGCTGCTGGGGCAGGGACGGTGTGTGCCAGACTGGGGGCACAGCCTGGCGCTCACAGCCTGTTCCTGCGGCTCCCTTTGGGCGGGGAAGGAGGGGATGGGCTGTTTGTTTGCTTATTTTAAACCAAATGGCCACAGCCCAGAGGCATCCCAGAGAGCAGGGACCATCACCCTGTCCTGGGCACACAGCCCTCCCTCTGCGCCTGCCACGTGCGGCCTGACACTTTCAGTGGAGGTTTTCAAAAGCAGAGGTGCTGTTTTTCTGAGGACACCAGAAGGGAACTCGGCAGTGTTTCTTCCCTAGCATTCGTCTTACATTTGCTCTGTGAGGGCGGTATTTAGACCCTTCTCTCTCTGCTCAGGGCATTCACTGGTTATTTCAGAATGGTTTTGGGCTGAGGGGAGCAAATATTTTATATCAAACTCAAAAAAAATCCGAAAAACTTAATGTGACAATCTGTAACTCATCCTTGGAAGCTTCCGGCGCAGAGGGATTCCTGTGGGCATGGAGGTAGAACATTTGGACAGGCACTGCAGTGTGCAGCACAGGCAGCGCCTCAGACCCAGCCGGGGAGCTCCCTCTGGCCTGGCCACAGACAGAGCACAGCGGGCAGAGAGAGGGCAGGACTGGAAACCCGCATCCCAAAGTTGCCACTTATTTTAGGAGCAGCCGGCAGCTCCAGGAAGTCGCTGTGCATCTGATTAGCGCGTTACGGGCCTTTCATTGACTCGGCTCTGCCGTGCTGATGAACTGAGGCTGGGGACAGGCGCCTCTAATTGAGAGAAATAAATTCTTATCACAGGCCTCTGCTGGAGTCACCACCTGTGCATGCGCCTTGCTCCAGGTTCCAGGAGTGGATCCAGTCCCCAGAGCACCTGACGTGCCCTTGTTAGTGGGAAGGAGCCAGGCTCAGGGACTGCAGACCCCAAGCACCATCCCAGGGTGGCTGAAAGGACATGTCCGCCCAGTCCCCTGGCATGGCCCACCTGGTGCTGCCTCCCTGCTTGGCCACAGGCTGGCAGCTCGAGAGCCATCAGTACCATCGTGTGACTCACTGGGAGCTGCTCTGTGCTCTTCCCTTTGCCTTGATCCTCTGTGTTTCGCTTGGGAGCTGGAGCAGCCATTCTCCCCTGCTACCTGAGGTCTGATGACAAGTGGAAGATCCTTCCCCAGTGTGTGTCGGGAGACGTGGGCGTCACAGGGGAAAAGGTTTTGTGATCATGCAAAAGAAATAAGAATGAAGGTATAGTTTCCTTGAAAAGAAACCCATCTGCTGTTTTAAATTAAAAGGGAAGAAAAAAGGAGTGAGGGGTCAGCAGGGCTCTGCAGCTCACGGTGGTGCAAGGCCGCAGTGGGCAGCGCCGTCCCCGCTCAGCGGGGCTGGGCTGGGCTCCCCTGGCTGCTCACAGCCCCTGCTGTTCTGCCCGTTCAGTGGGGCTGGGCTGGGCTCCCCTGGCTGCTCACAGCCCCTGTTCTGCCTGTTCTGGGCCGTGGACGGGCTGCCCCGTGAGCGCTGCGGCGGTGGGGAGCGAGTGGAAAGGCTTCACTTGACATTCCCTGACCTCCCAGTGCAGCTGAGTGCTGGAGAGCCAGCGCTGAAATTGCAGTCGCTTTCAATTACCCGAAGCCAAGAGAGGTGGAGAAAAAGGGGCTGTTGGCTCCAGGAAGCTGAAGTCGGTGCTGCTGAAAGCTCGTTAGTACAAGGGGAAAAGCAATTACTGACGTTTTGCCAGTGCCACTAACCCAAACGCAGGGAGGAACAACCCAGGCCAGGCTGTGGCCATCCCTGCCGTGCAGGGTGATGTGGGACCCCCCAAGCATGCCCTCGAGGACAGCTGCGTGGCTGCAGAGCTGTGGGGTGTCTCCCCTCCCTGTTCTCCTCAGCAGGTGTTTGTTGTGCATGCACGAGCTCACTTGTGTTACCTGCTCCCTCCTGTGCACCTGCCCAAGTGGTGTTTGGTATGGGAGAGCTCTCAGGGTGCTGGCACAGGGGTGGTGGCATGGCAATGAAGACTTGGAAGTGGGGCTGTGTCTTCGAGGGACTGCCTTGCTGCCGTGGCCTCCGTTCTTCTGCAGTGAAGTGAGACCATGACCATTCACACCAAAAACTTTGGTACTGCAGCTCTACCAGGCCCTCTTTTCTGCCTGGTGAATCTGCACAGGTATTGCCCTTGTGGTACCAAAGTGCCTGTCTCGCCTGCTGGGTGTATTTGCCCTGTCCTTCTCAGGGCTCCTGGGCATGCTCAACCCCTAACTCTGAATTCTCTTGCTCCCCTGCCCTGGACCAGCCTCACCACTCCTCTCCACTGCCCCATGTCTGTGTTGGGAACTTGTGGTCCGACGGGCTGCTGGGATATTTCAGTGGTTCACTGCAGTTACGGCTTTCCCAAGTTTCTAGCTGAGCTTAAATAAACTCCAAACGTGCTGAGATTGGGAAGCAGTTGGGAAGGGGGAGAAAGAGGGTCAGCAAGACATTAATTAACTTTTCCTTGGAGCAATACCATGGAGAGAGAGAACAGAGTAGGAGTTGTATATTTAAAAAAAAAAAAAAAAAACCTAAACAGAAAGAGGACATTTTAGTGTTTCATTTAAGTGTGGTTTGTGAGGATGATGGGTTAAGGTTGTTGGGAGCTCTCCTGTGCATATTCAGCCCCTAAGGCTAAGCATGAATTAATTATAGCTCATTTTTGTTATAGTTACAGTGTTCTCAAGATGTACCTTGCTGCAAAGTTGCTAAAGTTGGCTATTAACTTCAGCTTGGCATCAGCACTGGTTTTGTTTGTGGATCTCTGCAGCTTTTCTGAAGTGAGCCTATATTCCCAGTGAGCAGAAAGCATCTCTTGCTCTACTGGTGCAATCTGGTGAGGGCCTGCAGTGCTCTTCCCCCAAGAACACGTGACAGGATAAGGGGACACAGCCTCAAGTTGTGCCAGGGGAGGTTTAGGTCATGTATTGGGAAAATTCCTTCTTGGAAAGGGCTGTCCGACCCTGGCACAGTCTGTGCAGGGCAGTGGTAGAGTTGCCATCTCTGGCAGGATTTAAAACCCATGAGGATGTGGTACTTGGGGATGTGGGTCAGTGGAAGCTTTGACAGTGCTGGAGGAGCAGTGGGACTCAGTGATCTTAGAGGGCTTTTCCAACCCAAATGGTTCCATGATTCTGCAAAAGCTGCCACTGTCTGCTGGAGTAGTTCCACCACATGTTTTTAGCAGAAGGCCAGGGTTGCCTTCCATCACAAAGTGGGGCTGGGCACCCGTCCCCCAGGCACCTTTTCTGTGCTCCTGCCTTGCCACTCCGCCATCCAACTCCTCCATCTTCTTCCTCCCACGGGTTCTGTTGTCTCTGGACCTTTGTCCTGCAGGAGAGGTCCTGTGTGGAGACTGCTCTGTCCTCTCCCTGCAGACCTGGAGATGGGCTCTTTTGTTTTGCTGTTTGATCTGTGTGTTTTTGCATGCATCTCCTTTCCAGCTGATTCCAGTTTGGAGCTAGGTTAAACTGTGCAAAATACTGTTTAAAAGAAAAAGAGAAAGGAACTTGTCAAGATGCATTTGTTAGATCACATTTAAAATGAAACAGAATTGAAGGTAGTTTTTGTCCAAGAAAGGGGAGGCTGAAAAGCCGTCAAGCCGCAGGAGAAAGCCCCTCCTTTGTTGTCCTCCTGACATTGAAGTGTAATTTTTCATGGTTATTTGGACTGGAAAATGGGGGGAAAGGGAGAGATGGGCTTGCGATTATTTCCCATAAATGACAACACAATCACATCACGCTCCACTACAAACATGCTCAAGGAATTTGCCTTTTTTTTATGTTTCATGTGTGAAAATAACAGCAACCTTTCTAGTCCTACTGAAATTAAAGGGGGTAAGTCCCTGGTGGGTTTCACTGGCTTAAAATAAAGCCCAGTTTGCAGAAAACATGGACAGCCGTGTTCCCAGGGAGTGGGAGAATGGTGATGTTCTCCCTGGGAAGGGGTTCTTGGTTGTGCATGCTCCATCCCTGCCTGTGTTCAAGGCCAGGTTGGATGGGCTTGGAACAATCTGGTCTAGTGGAAGGGGTCCCTGCTTATGTCAGGGGTTTGGAACAAGATGATCTTGACGGTCCCTCCTAAGCCAAAACAATTCTGTGACTCTGTGATGTCTGTGTCAGCTGAGCACGCTGTAGTCAGCAGTTTGTGTTTGTCAGTGAAAGCAGCAGAGATGCTCTGGCCATGCTCTGGAGTGCAGCTGTCTGGGAAATAAGTGTCATTAAACCAAGGTACATGTAGTATTATATTGTCTTCCTGCAGCCCTTTGTCAGGTGGGACTCATGCACCAGCTTTGCATCCAGGATGGAGCTCCGTGGCATTATTCTCATAACCTTGCTTATGCTGCCTTTGCACTGCTTGGAGTCCTGCTTTTCCTTTCAGAGAACAGTAGGAATGAACAAGCCGATGTGGAGTAATCCCGCTAGGAGCTGGCACAGATGGAGTTGCAGCACATACATGTGGAGTGGGGGCTGAGGTCAGACCCCCACCTGGGCTCTGTCTCTGCTCTGTTAGCACAGCAGAGTGCTGGGCCAGGGGCATGGTGTGAGCAGGGACTGCCCTCCCTGTGCTCCTGCTGCCCCTTCCTCATCAGCTGCACCAGGCCCTGCACAGTGACCCTGGCACAGCTCGGGGCCAGCCGAGCTCATCCTGGGCTTCCAGCATGCAGGAGGGAGGGCATCGACCCACTGTGGACCTCCCTCCTCCACATGGACCCCAACCTCTGCACAGGGCCGGGGGGCTCAGGCTTACACCAGCGGCAGCAGCGGGGCTGTGGGTCAGGCTTACACCAGTGACAGCACTTGGGCTGTGGGTCAGGCTTACCCCAGTGACAGCCCTTGGGCTGTGGGTCAGGCTTACCCCAGTGACAGCACTTGGGCTGTGGGTCAGGCTTACACCAGTGACAGCACTTGGGCTGTGGGTCAGACTTAGGTGCTGGGCCCAGCTCAGCCAGCTCTCACCTCCCCAACAGCCACAGATGCAGCTGGCAGCCACAGCTCAGGCCTGTCTTTCTGTTGGCTTTTTTGGCTACTTATCCTGAAAAGGGGAGCGTCACAGATTCTTTTTGTTCCAAAGGAGAGACCCTGTGTACAATTAAAACTTGTTTCTGGTAAACCTCATTCCAGGAAAGATGAGCTTTTAACAAAAGGCTTTTGACAGCTGCAGGGTATTTCATTTTTTTAATGCCGAATGAAAAATCAATACATTTTTCTAGGTTATACATATTCAGAACAGGCTTGATATTTCCATTATAATGGAAAATGGGTGTCTGCACATCTCGCCTGTCAGAGCTGCACCGCCACATTTTCCAAGCCACTGCTAAATATTTCAAACCTGATTTGATTGTGGTTCATGACAGCTAATGTTTCTCAGCTCTCAAGCCTGCCGGAGGGTGGAGAGGCAGCGCACGCTCTTTCCCATGCCTACATTTTCGCCACCCCAGAAATGCCCTTTATCCCTTCGGATAAGAGATCTGGGTTTGTTAAGGAAAACCTGGCTGGGAGAAGAAAAGAGGTGAGAGGTCGAGCTGTTCAAGCTGGTCTGGAGCCCATCAGTATTTGCTGACTTCTCCAGCTCTCAAACTTCCTGGGTCTGGGAAGGGACGGATCTCAGTGGTGGGATCCTGTGCACTCGCATGCGGCAGTTTGGTCCATTTTGGTGTGTGACTGAGTCAGAGGTTCCCTGACCTCTGCAGAAGTCAGATACTTGTGATTTTCCAGACTCTTCTCCTGCTCTTCCCCCTCCTCCCCCTGCTTAGTGAATGGTTTAATTTTAAATTAAAAGGAAATACTGCTCTCTAAAATGATTTATTCATGAAGGAAGCAAAGACTCTGCCTCGGATTTTGTGTGGGGCAGGTGGATTGAGATGGGAGGGCAGCTCCTTTGGCTCCAGGGGCTGCACTTCTTGCTCTCAGTATTGACCTGGGCCCTGGCAGTGGGAAAATTCCTTTTTAAAGTTATTAGAAAACCACCATGGACTCAGGGAGCTCTGGCATGGGAACCTGTGCACAGTGTGTGTTGTTTGAATTTCCCAGGGACGTGATTCCCCCATACAAATCCCACCTCTGAAGTCCAAACAGAATGTGCAGCTTTTTGGAGGAGGGGTCAGGTGGTAGCAAGAAGGTCACGGTGGTTTGGAAGTTCCCTATGTCTTGCTGCCCACTGCTCATTCAGCCTCAGGAGCTGGTCTTGGGGTGGTCTGCACACTCTGCTGCAGGGGGGTCCTGTGGGCCATGTCATGAGGACAGTGGTGGGCTCTGCTCCGTGCACTGACTCCAGTTGGCAGTGGCACTGGAAGCTCCTTGGGGTGTGCAGTGGACTGAGGGGAGGAGCAGACCTTTCCCTACCAGATGTGCTGCCAGCCTGTTCTCAGAGAGGGATGCCCAAAGGAGCACGGGGGATGGAGGGATGGGTGCCTTCACGCAGGTGTTTGCTTTCCAGACCTGGGTGGATGGTTGGGTGCCTTCACGCAGGTGTTTGCTTTCCAGACCTGGGTGGATGGTTGGGTGCCTTCACGCAGGTGCTTGCTTTCCAGACCTGCACCGCGCCGTGGAGCTGCCGCTGTGGCTCAGCCGCTGAGCTGACTTCAGAGAGCGTGGGCACAGAGCTTTCAGGAGCAGGGCCTTGGCTGCTTTTACTGTCAGTGCCGAGGTCTGCTTGGCAGAAGCTGGGTCAGACACGGTGTGAGCGCTGGAGGCAGGTTCTCAGCGGGTCAGGGCCCACTCAGCACACAGAGCCAGCTCGGGCGGGGTGGCTGTCCCCAGCGTCCCTGGGCGCAGTGGGAGCGACGGTGGCTGCACCACGGGCACACTGAGCATGGTGAGCAGAGCAGCCTCAGCCTTCCAGAGAGCTCTGCTGGAAGGGGATCACCAGGCAGATGGAGTTGGCGCTTCCCCCTCCCCAGGGCTCTGTGCCAGAGGCCCTGGCAGCAAGGAGCTGAGCAGGGATGGGACAAGGACCTACCCAACTGGTTCAGAGTCTCCCTGGGTACGTGTCTTAGTCTCTGCTCCCTTCCCATCCTGCTTTAGAAAAATTACTTTTCAGAAAAAAGCTCAGGGTGGAGCAGTAGGAGGTTTTGCAGCTGGATCTGCTCCCTGCCCTCTGCCTGGCAGAGGGTGTTGAGCCAGGAGCAGTTTGTGTCTGCAGAGGGGAGCATGCCTGGGGCAGCACTGTGGAGTGCTCATTGCCAGAGATGTGGGGGCTCAGTCCAGGCTGGTGGTGGACGGACATGAGGAGCTGCAGCCCCAGCCGTGCTGGGGACTTGCTGTTTGTAGCCTTGTTTTTTAATCATTTTCTCCCGTTATTGGTATTCATAGCTCACATTTTTCCGGTTACTGTCAGCCTGGGCTTTCATCCATTTTAAAGAGCTATTTTTTCCCTTGTTGATGATGATGATGGTATAAAGACAGATGGTGTAACTGCTTATGAATGTCCTATTTTATTCCCCTCGAACCAGACAGCACACTGGAAGACACGTATTATTTCCACATGCTCAGGTTAGAGCCCAGACAGCGGCTGAGCCTGGCTCGCCCTTCCTCTTCCTCCCATGCCGATGCTGACACCTCCGGGTCGCAGCTGGGAGTGCCGCTGCGCCAGGCGCCCTTTGTTGTTCAGCCGGGCCGGGGGCTGGGGCTGGGGGCTCTGGGCTGGGGGCTGGGGCTGTGCAGTGGGGGGCCAGGCCCAGGGCAGTGGGTGATGGGCTGCGGGCCATGGGCAGTGCACGCCGTCTCCTCGTGCTGTCCAGGGGGCCCTGGAGCACCTGAGCCGGCAAAGAATGGTTAAAATGATGGTTTAAATTAAATATAGAAACCCATTACCAAAGGTTTTTAATAAAACCAGCTAAAATCTGCTTCCACAGCAGCTGCCCCAGCTGAAGGGACGCCCTTGCCCTGTGTGAAGTGGTTTGAAGGCACGAAGGTGGTGGGGTTGGAGTGGGGATGGTTTGTTGTGTTTTTTCCCTAGAGTGGAAAAAAGATTGGGATTTTAATTTCTGAAATGTGAGCCCAGCTGCTGGTTTCACAGCCCTTCTCCCAGCAAACTTGAGCACTCAGCTCACATGGCAGACTGCCCGTCTCACCCCTCCACCAGTGATGTGTCTTTCTACATGTTGGATGCCTTTGTCAGCACTGCCACCCATCTCCCCTCTCACTCCCAATTTAGGCTGTCATATCCTCAAACAGCACTGCTGAGTATCTGCAAGCTGCTAATATATACTTTTAATCTGAATTTCTAGCCCTGTCTTTGTTAGGAGGAGGATGGGGGCTGGTGCTTGAACCTGTTAGGTGGTGCAGGTAAATCTCAGGATTGCGTGGGTTCATGGGGTTTACCGTGACCAGATAATGTGAGTTAAAATTCTAAACTATCCTGCCTAAAAATGGGTATAATGGCCTAAAAGCGCCTCTTTTAGCCCAGTGGTGGGGTAACCCCTGTCAGTTACAGGGACTGTACATTAACACCCATAAGAGCAGATGATAGTGTGGCTGTTACACCCTGCTGTAAGGGGTCTGGCAGCCACGGTGCTCTCACCCCCGGAGTCCCACCTGACGAGGTGCCTTGGAGTGGAGCTGCACACACGCTGTGCCCATGCTGGCCTTGTGGGCAGCACCATGGTGCTCCATGTTTTGTTCTGAGCTTTCAGCGCTTCTCTGAGTGTTTCCTCCGTGCTTTTGCACCTGCATGGTGCTGCCCGCGTTTGCAGGCTCTTCCTCTTGCTGGGATGAAGGCAAGGCTGCCAGCGTCTTCCTCCTGTGCCTCATGTCTGGGCTGGGGCTGCAGCAGACCAAGCTGCTCCGAGCTTGGTCTGGGCAGGAGGGATGGCATTTGTCTGCAGTGGGCTCTGGCACCTTGGTGACCAGGGTCAGTACTGCACCCTGTCACTGGGTCTGAAGAGCTTGAGGTGGGGATGAGGAGGAAGGATGAGGCTGAAGGTGCTGGAGGCCCTGGTCACTCGATCATGCTTCTGTAATCCCTGATGTGGCTGGGTGGAACCTTATTGTGTAGAGAACCATGTCACTGTACATGACACCAGGGGACCTCAGCAGCTCCAGGTGGTACAAGTAGGCAAGGTTCTTTGTTTTGTCTTCATCTCTCAGTTCTTTACAGTTTCTGTCTTGAGCAGTAGCAGGTGTGCTGGGAGAGCACTGGGTGATGTTGATAACCTGCCACCCAACACTTGTGCACAGCCTTCGCTGTTGCTCTTACTGTTTGGCTGCTACCTATTCTTCTGTACTGCCTTCCATGTCTGTGTCACACTTTCTGCTTTTCTTGTTTCAGAAGAACCCAGTGAAGATGTGGAAGGGCCCAATGAAACAGCTGGCGATGCTGAGGAACCTGCCAAGGAACAAGAGAGTGGAGGGGACAAGGACCAGAGTAAATGGACAGGTATGATTCTGTGGTTTAGCTGAGGTGCTGTTTGATCCCTCATTTTCTTCAAATCCAGGAAGGGGAGGTGGAAAAAACAGTGGTCCATAAAACCCTTTTTAGCTGACCACAATGTGGCAGTGGCAGTGTGACATGTGTCATCCTCTGTGAAGGCTTTGTGTGTGGCTTCTCGAGGTTCTCAACAGTGGGAATTGTGGTGGTCAGGCTGGGCCGTGGGTGCTCTGGGGCTGGACCTGGGCAATGGGGATCAGCAGAGGAGAGGAGGGGGGAGAAGGGACAACCCCTCCTGCCAGCAGCCAGCATGTGGTTGGGTTATATCATTTGACGATTCTCTGATAGTCCCACTCTGGAGAGGGCCATCCATCTTCCACCCTCATCTGGTCCTTGCTGCCCACTTCAGCCTGGGTCCAGAACCCGAGGTGCTGAAGGTGGCATTCATTTTCCTTGGCCCAGGACACAGCAGTTGTGGCTCCAGGTCCCGTTTGGTTGGCAGGCTCAGTGTTGGTCAGTGCAATGCCTCAGAAACCCTCAGAAACGCTTCTCCCAGGCAGCCCCCTCCTGCTGCCTTCACAGCTGCCTCTTGGTGAGCCCCAGACAAAGACACTTCGCCTTAAATTGTCTTCCCAACATGGAATGTGGTATTTCACCTCAACAGTTACAGTCTCAGCCCATCTCAGCCTCAGTCAATGGAAGATGTGTCCCAGCTGGAGAGGAGAGCAAGCTGGGCCCTGTGGGTTGTTGAAGTTTGTGCTCTCAGTGCAGGCTGTACTCGCTGAGGTTGCTCTGTGTGTTCCTTCCCATCACATACTGATTCTTAACCTGGAAATGCAATTTGGCTTGGCTGTAGCTGGTTTTTAGTCTCAGTTCGTTGTGTGGCATTGTGTGATGCTGAGCACAACCATTTTGTGAAGTGTCACAGATGTAAGTTTTGTTTATTGATTAAATCTCTTCAGGGTAAATAGTGCTCTTTGCCCAAACCTGAAGCACTTTAAAAGGCTGATCTGTGTGCAAAGATTATATCTCAAAATATATAAGGAAAAATAAGGAGCTTACTTTCTAAACCCTTTTCTGTCCAGAAACTGAATCTGGGTGGTTTAATTTCTTCGTCCTGCCAGTGAAATTCCTAACCCAGTGTTTGTGAGCCAAGGAGCAGATCAGAAATGGGACAGCTCCATGGGTCTGCGAAGGGAGCTGTGTGGGGAGGACACAGAGCAGGTGTGTGAGCCCATGGAGCATGGGACCAGCCTTGTGCGAGCCAAGGTGTGTGTGATGGGCTGGCACTGAGCTCAGGCTGCTTGCAAGCGTGTAACACCACCGCCCTGAGCTTTAAAGCCAGCTTGTGTTACCAATTGTCGCTGTCCAGCCAGTGTGCAAAGTAGGCACCACACCTTGCTCTTGTTTCTGCTCTTGTCCCTCAAGGAGCATGACTGTGTTGACAGTCCTCCTGGACCTCAGACACGGGAAGGAACAGAAACTGGGTCAGGTTGTACGTGACAGGCCCAGAAGAGAAGAGTGCAGGGACACGAAAACCTGGTACCAGTGGAGCCGTGAGCAGGGAGGGGAGCAGCAGCACCGGGGAGCTCTCCCTGGAGGAGGAGGGGGAGTCTGTGACCACGGTGTCATAAAGCTAAAGAACATGAAGCCTTCTTTGCATTTGCCCTCACTGAGCAGGGCAGCACAGGCTGTGTCAGCAGCAGCCTGGGGAGAGCCTGGCCCCGGCCACCAGGGAACTTGGTGATGCTGAACGTTGTCCCTGGCCTGCTGCACTGTGCCTGGGTGCTGGGACACTGCCTGGAGCATACCAAACCTGCCAGCTGCTCTCTTGTGCTGTGCAGGGGAGAGGGGAGGTGTGGTGAGGGACAGGCACGGGGCTTGTCCCTGACTGAAGGAGGGGCTGGGGAATCGTACACCTGCCATCTCTGCCCCAGATTTTCCCGGGAATTGACCAAACAACTGTTTATAAGTGCTGATGGGAAGATAATGAGATGAGGAACAATCGACACAGATTTGTCAAGAACAAATCATGTCAACACGACCCAATTTCCCTTCATGTGAAGAAGGTCCTGTTTGGAGTCAGTGTCTCCTTGGGAAGGCTTTCGATGCCACTTTTCAGGACAGACTGAAATGACTCACAGACAGTGTAGGTGACAATACTGTGCCACTGGTGGGTTCCATTAGTACTGGAAAGCTCTCCATTCCTGAGCTGGGATGTTGGGGAGGCTGAGCAGCAATTTCAGAAAGCCCAAACATCAGGAAAAGCCCAGAACAGTGCAACATCAGTCAGGAGGAGAAAGTGGAATGAACAGGCTTATTTGACCCAAAAGAAGACCAAAGAGGAGGACAAGATAAGTCTTGTGCATGAAATGCTTCTGAAAGGAAGGAAATTACTTGTTCTCCATGTAGAGGATACAGACAACAAGACACAAAGGGCTTAAATTGAAGGGAGAAGGATTGATGTTAGATAACAGGTTTTTATAAGTCCTCCTGTACAGCCTGTGGCTTAAGCACTGGAGTGGGTTTTCTGGGAAGGTTCCTCAGAGGTCCTTCAAGAAGATTATAGAGGAGCTGCCATCGGGAGGAAGGCAGGCTTAGTCTGTCCCACTTTGGATGGACTGGCTGACCTTAGGAAAAGCCTCTGAGCCAGGTGTGAAGATGGAGATGGGAGCAGGAGAGGTGTGAGCTGAAAGCCAGTGATGGGGCATGTGAAAGGGGAGGGGCACAGACTTTTTTGCTGCTCACCACCTACAATTTGATTGTTACGTTCCTCAGCAATTTACTCCCCTTTGTGCTTTGGTTTCCTCACTGTGCACAGGGGATATATTTCTTCTACTTCCTTAAAGGTTTGCAAGATATGTGACAAGACAGTGAGTTCTTTGCCCATCTCCCTGCCCCAGCCCAGGGGTGAGTGTCTGCACCACGGTGGGTACAGTCCAGGTGCAACCTGTGCTGGGGTTACTGTCAGCACCAAGGGAAAAACCTCACTGTAAACTTGTCAAAGTGTCTCAATTGCAAAATAAATGTATTGATTCATTCTTTATATTTATTTTAAAATGCAATAATGTGAAGCAGAAACATTTTTTTACGTGATACTTTTCAATTGAATATACTCGGGGAAAACTACATCCCATAGAAGAACTCATTGGATCTTGATTTGTACAGAAATCTCTGTGATTTCTGGAAGGTTCTGGAAGATGGCAGTGCCCCCACACTGGAGCAGGGAGATGCTGTGTGCCTGATGACTCATTGTTAGACATTATCTTGTCATGGCTGTGTGAGATTCACCACAAGCAAACCAGCAAGAGGGAAAGGAATTGTGGCTGATCCCAGTTCCATTTTTAAGGCAGGATGTAGATGATGGACACTCAGCTGAAGCCCTGCTCCTTGCAGTACAAGGCCTCTCAGATTTGAAGTGGTGCTGGTTCATGTCTCTGATGGAGAGCCCCGTCACCAGCAGTGACCCAGCTACCAGAGGCTTCCTTAATGCACTGTCCATTGGGTACATGGACAATATCAGGGGTTTTTCCACAAAAACAAGAAACAAAGTCTACTTAAAATATAGATTGAAATGAAATCTTTCTGGAGGACTGGCCTGAAGGGCTTTTATTTTTGTTAATGATTTTTTTCTTTTTTTCTTTTTTTTTTTTTGTCCGTGATGCTCACCTAACAGAGCAATTAGTGCAATGGACCGTCCCTGATTCGAATCCGTGGTAGATTGCTATTAAAGGAAGTATTAATGGGCTGCTGAGAGCTGGGAAATTGTTGCAGAAAAGTGTGTTTATGGAGTATGGTGCTGGCAGGCATGATTTCAATTGGATTTGACATGTTTAACATAAATGTATACTGCACAGCTCCTGCAGTTTATGAATAATTCCTACAGGCCGACTGCCTTTCTAATTACTGAAATTGAAAAAAACAGGTCAGGCACATCCTGACGGAAATCTATTCCTGCTCCTCCCCCCGGCTGCTTTTTGCTGCTTTTTTTTAATATCTGGCGTTTGTGGAGCACTTAATGGCCGGGATGTTGTGGGGGCCTGAGAGGCTGGGAGGAAGGGGACGAGGGCACGATGGAGCCGCTCAGCACTGGCGCCCGAGCGAGGGAAACCGGGGAGAGGGGATGGGAGAGAAGGACCGGGAGGTTGCCTGTAACTGTGTTTTCCCAAGGATGTGTGAAGCACAAAAGGCTCCTGGGTGGCAGCTCCAGCCCAGAAGTATGGCTGGGCCGGGTGGCTCCATGCAGCTGCTGGCTGAGCTCGGGGCAGGCTGGGCTCTGGTGGCATTGGAGGTGCTGCAGGAACTGCAGTGGGCTGCAGGAGAGGTCTGTGGTGCCAAGCAAAGCCCCACCTCCAGGAGCCCCTGGTGCTGCTTGGCATCTCACAGAGGCATCTGCTGGTGTTCCATGTTCATATGGAGCAAGGCAGGGAAGTCTGGTGGCGGCTGGAGCTTCTGGATATGAATATTTAATAGTAATTCAGCCGTGGGTACTCGCTGCAGGTGGGAAGGTATGACACAGCATTAGAAAAACAAATTATTCAGCCATTTTTGGGGCTGTGGAGCAGGAGTGAGGATGGGTGCAGAGTGCACCGAGCATGGGGCATTAACCTGTCAGCTGAGTTACTGTCAAATACAGAGCTGAGAAACGCTGCAGAGCAACAGGTAGTGCACAGGCCTGATAGTGTGGCTACAGCAGCTGACTGGAATGGAAGTTCCTTCAGGGAATGGGGAATTAAACAGTGTTTGGGGAGGAAATGTTGGCTGTATGTTTCTGAGGAGGTGGCAGGGCTGCAGCAGCTCTGGGTGCCCCGTGCCCTTCCCCAGCAGTCCATGTGGGCTCTGGCCATTCCTGCATCAAGGCAGATTCTGGAGAGTGGATGAAACAGATAAACTAGCCCTGGATTTCAGGAGACACACAGGTGCTGTGAGGGCACAGGGGCCAGAAGCCTTGGGCATTGACGGCACAGGGCTGTGTGGCACAGTAGCAGCTCCCACTGGTCCGAGGGCCAGTGCTGAGCGATGGCTCCAAGAGCAACTGAGGTGATGTGAGGAAGGAGGCACCACCAAATACAGAATGCTATTTTCCATCAGGCAGTGAAAGCACAGTTCCCTGCTCTCGCTGAGAACTTCCCCAGGCCAGCAGCTGGATTTCATGGCAAGGAGTTTTTTGGAGGCTGGTGGTGTTTAAATCAATGGCAGTAGCAGAAACCCCACTGTAAATTTCTAGGGCAAGTGGCAAGCTGGTTTACGGAATGCAGGGAGATGAGAACCTCTGGCTTACGGAAAGCAGCATGAATTAATAATCATTTAATTGGCTTTTCCATTATGTTGCTTGGTTGGGAGATGGAAGTTTAGATGAAGGGACTGTCAGTGATACTTTAGCTAAAAGAATCTGATGGGTAAGAGGTGGGTGGTGACTTCCTTCCCACCAGGATGGAGAGCAGCATTTTAGGGGATCTGTGTTGGCTTTGCCTCTGGAACCAGCAAAGGAAAGGCCCCTACTTGCAAGGAAGTGCCCATCTCACCTCTGGAATATACCTAGGGAGGATCTCTCCTCCTCCTCAGAAAAGCAGAAGCTGCTGAGCAGAGTGAAAGATCAGTAGATCTCCAGAAGTGCTGTGGCAGCCCCGCCCCATTGCATTCACTTTAGGGGACATTTGTTGAGAAACACAGGTCTCCCTCTTAAGTCAGTGAATCTGAATTAAATCCATTTAAAAAGTCAAAGTAATAATAATACTGTTTGATGTGCAGATGTACATCGTAGTTTAAAGCAAATTCCTTTTTCTGCCCTGCGGGGCCTGGGCCTGGAAGCAAGATGCTGGCACAGGTGGTGTCTCCGTGTGCTCCAGTGTCACTGAGCCCTTCGAGGCCACGGCCTTCAGGACATTTTGAGCTCAGGACATTCTGTCCTGTCCTCTCTGCACAGACAGAAGGTCCCAGGCTATGCTAAGAGTTCTGCAGGCAGAGCCAAGCCATGTCCTCATTTCTCCTGGTAGCAGAGAGTTCTTAATTCCTCTGATCATCTGTGATGTGGACTGAATGTGTCATTTTGTGCATTTGACTGTTTATCAACAACAAACTTCAGTCTTGGTGTTAAAATTCCCAGCTGAGCTGTCAACTCAAAAACTAATACTTAAAATATCCTAAGTGCAACAAATCAGTTATTCTTGGGTCTGGACAATCATCAATAATTCTAGTTTTGAAGGATTAAGGTTATGGGGTTGAACTAAGTGATTTAATGAAATTGGACACTTAGGAGATGGTACATCTTAATTACCTGTTACTAATTCTAAGCAGGCTGCTTCACAGTAGAAAGGAGATGAGAAAATACCCTGCTGTGACTCCCAAGCTGATGTTCAGCAGTCTGGGGTAGCTGATGATTGGGCTGAATTCAGTCACTGCATCCAGAAACACTGCACTGGTGAGCAGCTGGCAGTGGTCAGTGCCCAGTGCAGGGACAGAGTGAGGACTGACAGGACCAACAGGAGCTGCAGTCACCCCCTAGAGAGGTCTGAGGGGACCCGAAGCCATGGCACAGACCACCCTGGCACACCTGGGGTCTCCAGCTGCTCTTCCCAACACCCAGCAGCCCGATGGGGGCTGGCTCGTCAGTGTCCGAGGTCACACTGAGGACTGGACAGTGCCAGCAGTGGTCAGGCTCCTGACAAGGGCCACTCACATCACACAGGGCTCGGGCAGGGCATTTTCAAGCAGGGTGGTCCTTCACCCACCACAGTGCTGGCTCCTGGTGATGGTCTCTCCTCCCCAAACCCTCCAGGAGGGACTGTGTTGCTCAATGGAGGAGCAGCAGAGTGGTGCCATGTTCCCAATGCTCCAAGCACATTTGTTATAGAAAGCAGGGAAGGTCAGCTCTGGCCCTGCAGACATCTTAAAGCTGTTTCCAGTTCTGAGCCGCAGGGACAGTCTTGGTTCAAGCAGGGAGCTGGGCAGAGCAACCCATCATTCTGTGAGGGCAGAGCAGGATCTGTGACGGTGTTTGTCAGTCAGCCCTGACACTGCGAGCTCCTTCCAGCCCTGGTGTGGGTGTTTTTGTGGAGTTGGCAGCACAGCAGAGTCCTGGGGTTTGTACCCCAGGTGCAGCCAGGACTGTACCTGCACACGTGGAGGCTGCTGCCCAGCCAGGCATGAAGCACCAGGCATGCACAGTGGTGCTGTGGGGAACAAGATCACTTCCAAGCCCATTCCCTAGGGACAAGCCTACCAGGAGAAATTCAGCAGTCCCAGATCAAATCCTCTAATCCCTGCCTCCCTCTGGCAGTACTGCTACCTGTACTTGTTTTCCCTCTCCCAGAACTTATTTTGCCTCTGTTCAGCTGAACGCAGAGATGGGGACTGGCAGGGAAGGTAGTTAGGAACAGGAATTGTACTCTCCGCTGTGATGCGGTACGTTTGGAAATACAGCTCGTGCCAGTGCACAGAAAGGTCTTTGGGAAGGAAGCAGTTTGCTGGGATCTGATTCTTGATGGTATTGTCTGAAACAAGGAGCAGATACCAGCGGGTTCACAAGTTGAGTAGGAGAAAGGGGGAAGAGTATGGGGGACTGGCCTGAGAATGCTACAGCGCCTTGTTAATCGGCAGCTGATCCATCATATTAAATATCCAGCTGTCAGATATTACCTTTCAAGTGAAAATGAATAACTCCCATTAAGGGCAAAATGGGTTTGAAGTCGATTCGAGACAGATTAAAGTACCGTTATGAATGTGTGTTCGGGGAGGAGGAGACGGGGGCTGTGTATAATATACTTGTCCTTACAGTTTTTAAATAATAGATGTCCCACAAATTTATGTACTGAAGGCAGCCAGGGTTCGGGGGAGGAGAAAGGTCAGGGATGTGCTTCTCCCAGTGCCACAACTCGTGGAGTGTTTTGCTGTTGACTTTAGGGTCATTTGCATTTATCTGTTTGGCTGAACAAAATAGCCTTTTCTTGGCTTATCACAGTGGGAGTGTTTGGGTCCCCTTGGCCGGGTCCTGCCAAAATCCCAGTTTTGGCAGGACCATGTGCTAAGAAGCACCAGGTATGCTTCTTCCTCTGGAGGCGTGGGCTGAGCCAGCCAGAGCCATCCCAGCAGCACCACTGCTGCCAGCACAGGTGCCATCCATGGGGCTGACAGCCACAGCCACCAGCCCTCTCCAGGGCAAACACATTTCTCAGTGTCTGTGTGTAGAATGTCCTGGGTCAGCCAGGGGTGTGAGTTCTACCTTACCAAGTCCAGCTGCTCCTGGAGGTGACACATGGGCTTTCACCATCTGGCCAAGCATTTGTGTGTCCAATGCAGCCACAGGCCCAGAGTCTCCTGCACCTGCAGGTTGCAGGCATCCCCCAGAAACAGCTGAGATCTTTCTGCTTCTGGCCACCAGTGACACAGTTCCAGTGCTGTGGGAGATCAGTGAGAGGGAACTGGTTTTGGCCTGGTGTGCATTGAGGACATTGGTCAGTCCTCAGATTCATCCTCCTCCAAGTCCGTAGGGTGTGTGTCACGCAGTACATGGAAGCCCTGTCCAGCCTAGGCCTCTTTGGGGTGTCCTGATGTCAATGGCTTTCTGTTGCAGCACCAGCCAGCCAGCCGGAGAAGGAGCTGCCGGAGCCTCCAGCATCCTCCAAGAGGATATCATTTCCCAGCAGCTCTGAGTCACCTCTCTCCTTTAAGTGGTCAAAAACTTCAGAGGAGACCAAATCAGAGCAGGTAAGGCAGAAGAACCCGTATCTCTGTGCAGGTAACGTGTTTCCAGTGTGCCAAAAGCAAAGAATAAAATGGGAAAAAGAGGATGAAAGGCAATAACTGGTGGTAGAAGGCATCAAATTATTGAAGCCTGGCTGTAAGAGAGGAAAGTAGCACCTGAAAGAGCTGTGTGATTGATTTGTCTGCTCTGCAGATGTACCAGTGTCCATATTGCAAGTACAGCAACGCGGACGTGAACCGGCTGCGGGTGCACGCCATGACCCAGCACTCGGTGCAGCCCATGCTCCGCTGCCCGCTCTGCCAGGACATGCTGAACAACAAGATCCACCTGCAGCTGCACCTCACCCACCTGCACAGCGTGTCACCCGACTGTGTCGAGAAACTCATCATGACAGTAAGTGGCTGCGTAGGCAAGCGCGGCTGCTGCCATCCCGGCATGTCCACGGCCATCCCCACAAAGATGAGGAGCAGAGAGTTGCTGTGGTAGCAGCTCCTTCCTGTGGTAGAGCTCTGCCGTCGAGGTTTGCTGCACCCTGCTATGTTGTGTCCCTGCTTGAGCCCTATGAAGCTCTACTGTTGAGTGATTTCACTGTGAAATAAGGATAAATATAATTTCCTTGACCTTATGAGGTCAGTGCATGGGGTGGCAGCTTATGCAAAAGCTTCTGGAAGACCCAGCAGTTGATGGGATATATTGTCCTTGTTATTTCTTTGGTATAATACTCAATGCAAGGTTCTGTCTACATTTAAGAACTTGTCATCAAGTATATAAAATAAGTGTTTATTTTGATTCCTGCCAGTTCTTTCTCTTTGTGTTTCTTTTTCTTGCACCCTGTTTTCTGCTTGTTTTCTCCCTTCTTGGGCAGTTCTTGGCACTGGGGGTGAATAACACGGTGTTTGTTGTAACACTGATGTTCTTCACCAGCTCCTCCTGTGTCATCTTCTGAGCAAGCACATGCAACATGACTCAGCTGTTCTCTTACAGTTTTCTTGTCTTCTCTTTCTGTCACTCTTCCTCTCTACAATTCCCTGAAAGAAGGTTGGAGCCAGGTGGGGTCCTCTTCTCCCACAAAACAAGTGACAGGACAAGAGGACTAGCTGCAAACTGCACCAGGAAAGGCTTAGATTGGATATTAGGGAAAATTTCTTCATGGAAGGGGCTGGAAAGCCCTGGCACAGGCTGCCTACAGAAGCAGTCACCATTATGGATGGAGTCACCATCCTTGGAGGTGTTCAAAAATCATGTGGATATGGCATTTGGGGACAGAGTTTAACCATAGTGGTGGTGTTGGGTTGATGGCTGGACTTGGAAAATGAAGGGTCTTTTCCAACTTTAATGATTCTGTGATTCCTTTTGTGGCTCCTTCTTGAAGACAGGAGTGGCAGAGTCACAGAATCACGAGTAGTCTTGGGAGGGAGCTGCTCCATCCAGCCTTCCTGCTCAGGCAGGGTCCTCTGATCATGTTGCTCAGGATTGTGTCCAGACAGCATTTGAGTATCTCCAGGAAAGGAGATTCTCTCTGGGCAGCCTGTTCTGGTTCCCACATAAGAACTTTACGTTTGTATCTTGCTGCTTTGCATTGCTAGCTGCCTGTCTCCTCAGGGCTCCTCAGGATGTAGCTCTGCCCTGCCTGTGCGCCTGGGTGACAGAGCTGTCCCGTCCCACTGACCACGGCCGCCGTGGCCTGTGTCCATTTCACTGGTGCTGCTCAAGTGTGTAAATAGCTTCTGAGGGTTTGAACAGCCCTTGTTCACCTCTTAACTGCATTGGTGGCAGGTGTTTTGTCTTTTCTAAGAGCAGCGAGCAGAAGCCAAACCCCTTCCCTCGGCCAGTGGGTGTAACCAGTTTGCTCGGGGTAGCTGTCACGCTGCTGTGGATGGAGGGGTTTGTTTTGAGGCAGGCAGGGTGCCTGGGCAGGGTGTGTGGTCTGGAGCAGGAGTGCTGGGCTGGTTTGTCCTCAAGCACATCTGTGTGCTCTGGGACATGAGGGAATGGAAGGAGCTCAGGACACTCTGCAGAGCAGGTCAGGCTCCCTTAGGTGAGCACTCTGCTGTGCTGGAGTAGGGCCGCAGGGCTCTGCAAGGATGGCAGAGACTGGCCCAGCCATGATGCTCATCCTCATGCATGTTCCTGATTTTCCCACCTTTCTTCCCTTTGGCACCTAGACACACATATGGGAGGGTTGCCTCTCCTCCTCCAGGTCTCACAGCAGGGGTGAAGAAGGTGGGTCTTTTTGTATTCTGTGACAATATTTTGAGACATCAGTGTGGTTTGTGCAGAACATGGCAGCATGGGAGGGTCCTGACTTGGCTGGTTCTCACGAAGATGCTCCTGGGTTTGTTGTTAGCGCCGCGGCGAGGGAGTCGCAGCCCCGTGACTGAGAGCCAGGTCCCTCTCGACGCAGCGTCTGCGCTCAGCGTTGGAGGAGGCTCCAGTTAATAACACCTTATCAGACGCCGTTCGGGAACCTGCAGTGTCTAATATGTCTGTTGCCATGGTAACGGCTCCTGCTCGCGCTCAGCATCTCCAAGCTGCCTGGTCGTGCTCCCTCCTTTTCATATCAGCAGCAGCCGGGCTGGCTGTCCCCTGGGACCCCCACGTCCTCCCACTGGCCCCGCCACAGGGACAGGGGCTGGCGGGGCTGCCTGAGGAGCAGAGCACATGCTGTGCCCCACAGGGACAGAGGCTGGGGCTCACACTGTCCTGCCATCTCCTGCAGCTTCCCCTTCGTGGGGCTGGTGGATGAGCATAGACAAGTTCTCTCTCTGTGGCATCACGGCCTCTCTGAGCAGGGCCAGGCTCCACCTTTCCCATCACAGCCCCTGGACTGGCAGGGCCCGTGGCGAGGGTGAAGTGCAGTTCACCGTGCAGGCGATTAGAGGCTGATGGGCTGGAGCTGGGAGAGAGGATGGCTTCCCAAGAGCCTCTGGGAGTGGGAGCTCTCCCTCCTCCCACAGCCAGCCTTATCCTTCTACACATTTCTGTCTTGTCATCTCTGCTGTCAGCTTTCTCCTCCTCAGTTTAAGGCATCTTCCTAGTGTTCCATTCTTCTTTCCATCTTTTTCTTTTCCCCCTTGCTCCAGGAGTCATTCTTGCCCATCCCTACCATCTCGCTTCTCCCTCCTGCTATCTTTACATTTTTACCCTCTTTCCCATTGTCTTTTCTTATTGCTCTCTCCCTTCTGCTGTCACTCAATTTTTCTCTCTCCCTCCTTTTCGCCCCCTCCCTCTCCCCCCTTTCCCTCTCACTCTGTGTCTCATTCTCCATCTCGGATGAAGGTAATGAAAATAATCGGGCTTCATTAATTCTGAGCCCTGTGAGATGATAGCCATTTGGAGCCATGTTTGCCAATTAGATGGTCTAAATTAGAAGTGACCTTGGTATACTGCCATCACTTTGCCTCTCAGAGTCTAATGAAGCTTTTCACTCCAGCACCCTCTCTCTCTCTCTTTGTAATGGAAATTACCTCCTTTGTCTGGTGGGGAACCTTCCCTCCCGTCTGTAATTCCCCTGGTTTCATAGACATGGGGACAGTGATGTATCTCCTCAGACCTCTTCTAGAGGGTTTCTTTTCAGAGCCACATGATTTCAGCATTTTGGGGTGTATTCAGGGGAACCATCCTCTCGTTTGGTGCCCATGGACAGTCAGCACAGGCAGGTGGGGTGTGAGAGGAGCTGGCTGCTCACACCAGCCAGGAGTAATTGTTTGGACATGTCAGCAATATGCGAGTGTTATATTGATGGGTGTTGGGCTCTGAGCCTCCAACCCTGCACACAAGCAGCTCTGCAGTTGGTTGTTAAAAATCCAGTAGATCCAGTGGTGGCTGGAGCCGTGCGTGTCACTGCTGGAGGTTGTCACCAGTGAGGAGTGGGCCCACTGGTTGTTCTGCAGAGGGATGACAGGTTTGTACGTGTCAGGGTGTGTGCATACTGGTGGGGCAGGGAGGCAGGAGACCTGACCCATCAGCCCTCAGGTGCTCTGTAACAGTTGTTGCCGGGCCACTGTGTCCGTAGAAATGGCCACCAAAGTGGAGTGCACCTGTCTCTCCATGGATCTCATCATCATAAAGACATTTTATCTGCTGAAGGGGTCTGAATTTCACCCAAAAGGTGGGGTTCTTGGGAGCAGAGAGGCTTGTCCAGCAACTTTCCATCCTTTGAGGACCTTCTGTGTGGTAACAAGAGGAGAACTTCAAGGGACTGTAGCCATCAGAGCTGCAGGGGATGGTGCTCAGGCTGGGCACAGGCGTGGATCTGGGCTGACCAAGACAGAGGTGCCATGCTGCAGTGAGCTTTGCACCTGGAGATGGTAGCTGCAGCCACACAGGTGTAGGGTTTGTGTTAGACAGAAAAGAAGAAGCATGAAGAGGAGAAGGGAAGGGAGGAGACAAACCACATTTGTTGAACTCACAGCTGAGGGTTGTGTTTTAGTAATGGCTCACACTGACTGACGTGTTGCTGTTGTGAAAGAGTGTTGGAGCCACTGAAAGGGGTAGACAGGAGCTGAGGAGGGGGAGGGGTTGCCAAGCTGAGGAGGGATGCCAGGATGACACACCAGGTGTCTGCAGGTGAGAGGGAGGAGGAGAGCGTTTGACAGCCGCACGCGCTAACACGGGCTGTGCTGCAGATGAACACACTCCTTGCGATCACAGAACAGTTCCTGCCATGAAATACATCTGCAGTACAAGATGCTGTGCTGCTGAGCACTGCTCCTGTCGCACCTGCCAGGGAGCTGTGGGCCACTGCACCTTCCTGCCCCATCGTGCCCCCACTCTGGGGTTATACGAGAAGCAGCCTCAGCATGTGAGGCGAATTCTGCAGGTCCAAAGAAATGAGATGTGTTCTGACATTTTTGCAGTATAAAAGGACAAACCCTTCAAAAAAGGCAGCCTGGAATTCCGTGTCAGTGCAGAGTGATTTGGGATGTGCAGCTGATTTGCACTTGTATCTTTGCCACCTGCTCAGGGCTGGTCCATGGGGATGAAAGAACGGAGGGTCCTGCCCTGGATCGTGGTGTAGGAAAGGGACAGGAGTCACCTGGATGGAGCCAGAGGACTAGAGTGAGTCCAGTTGCTGACCAGTGCCTTCTTTTCAGTGGTTTGATCCCTAAGGCCAGCCCACGCCTGCACCGCCACAGTTCCCGCATCCATACCCAGAATTTCTAGTTCCCTGCACTTTTTTCCAAGCTTTTTTTCTGTTTCCTTTGGGAGTTTTGTGCCTGTAGCAATTTAATGCACCACAGGCTTTTTTTTTTCCCTTCCTTTTTTTTTTTTTTTTTTTTTTTTTTTTTTCCTTTTTTTTTTTCCCCTCTGTGGTGGAGGGAGGATGGAAGGAAGGGAAGGAATGGTGGCTGTGGAGATGCAGGTAGATAAAGGTAATTACTTAAACACATATAGGGCAGGACTTACAGGTTTGGAGCCCCAGATTAAGATGCAGAGGAGCATGTGAGGTTGATGATTATATTTCGGGGAGAGTTAATTGACGGAAGGTGAAGGCAGACAAAGAACCGCTGCTTACTGCCTTCTTGAATCCCAATCAGGAATTATGATTAAAGACGCGGCGAGACAACAGAGGCCTGATGAATTGGTGTCTTTTTTTTTTCTTTTTTGCCGTCATTCACACTTGATTGACTTCAACCTTTCAAGTGCAAAAGTCTCTCTTTTCCATTATTATTCATAGCCATCTGAGTTTTTCTAATTAAAGTGTATGAAAACAATTACTGATCCGTCGTACTGAGCGTGGTGGTGGGGACGGCTGCCGTACTGTAACGCCTATGAAAAGCCACAGCTCTATAATGATGTGCAGCTGAGGTGTTAGATAATTTTATTCTTTTTCTACTCTGTTGGGGTTTTTTTTAATTTCTCATGATTTATTTTTCATAATTCCTAAAGATCCTAGGAAAGCAGGCTCTTCCTGCTGCTAGACCTGAGAGGGACAGTTTCTTCTTGCCTCCCCTTCTCGGTATCCATGCTCATCCCCCTCCTCCAAGCCCAGCTACTGGAAATTACTCTGTGACCTTTCACGTCTACCAACCACCCACCCACAGCCATCAGATGCTTCTGTTTAGAGTAGAAGGTGGAATGAGTTTGGTGCATTCAGCTCCCCTCCTGGGATATGTCAGTGGCCTTCTCTGCTGCTCCGTGGGCCCTGGCACTCGCTGCCATGCAGTGGCTGGCCCAGGAAAGGGAGGGAGCTCTGTATCCCTCACAGCTCAGGTCACAGCTCTGCCTGAGCCACTTCTGTGCTGCCATTTTCATCCTGAGATTTTCTGTGAGCTTCAGCTTTGCCACAAGTGTGCTCCTATGTCCTGCAGTTCACTCAGAGCCTTGTGGTCCTTGGCTGTGCAGAAAGCTGGGTACGTGGCATGCAGCAGCCACACACATTCCCTCTCTCCTGAAATCCAGGGTTCAGATGTCCTCTCCGTATCCAGCAGAAGGATGGAGAGGCTTGTTTTGCCTTAGACCCGAATGGGAGTGTTTAGTTGTGCCTCACCTTCCCAGCAGTGGGAGGCTGGGAGCAGGAGCACCTGGTGGAAGGGGAACACTCCCTGGGTGTCAGAGGGTGGCGTGGGCAGCTGCTCAAGGCTGTAGAGGAGTCTTCACTTGCCACAGGCACTGACAGCACTGGGAGCCCTGTGCTGGAAAACACAGGGGTGCTGACACTGACGTGGGTCTGTCTGTCCCTGTGCTGTGAGGCAGGGTTCCAGCAGTGTGAGACATTGTCTCCAGACATTCAAAAGGACATTGTCCTGCATCTGATGCCAGCCATGTGCAGGCTGCTGGTGAGATGGTTTGTGACCAGGTATATCCAAAGAAACAGTTTTTCAGAACAGGATGAGTGTGCACATTTGGCTCTTCCAAAGACCCTCTCCAGCTGAGCCATGCTGATTCTCCAGCTCTGTAGAAGCAGTGGTGTCCCAGCACTGCACTGATTTTGATGGTGCAGGATCTAGCCAAATACTTGAAGAGGAGCAAAGAGAATGCATCAGTCAGAGCAAGGAAAGGGTTACCAAAAGCTTTTTATTTCACAATTTGCTTTCTCTTTAGTCCTTTTCTTATTCATCCTTTCCTTTGTCACCTCTCTCCTTATTTGTACTTTTCTTTCTCATGCCCCTCCTTTCCCTGCATCGATACACTTTGAAAACAGTGCTGCAATGCTCCCTGGTTCAAGATTACAGTGTACTTTACTAGGTATGATTTAATTAGGGGCCTTATTATGTTTTCAGCAGCTTAAGGTGGGCCTTTCAACTTATCTACCTAATTGGTTGCACAAGAAGTTTCACAGCCCATGACAAAACATTGTCAGTGATCAAAGTCTGAATTCCACATAAAGGAAAAATATTAATAATAAGATTATTCTTCAAGTGTGCACTGCTAATTATGTCCAGAATGTAACTGTAGAAACACTTTTGACTGATTTGAGCTTTGTCTAATAAATACGAAGTCTTCAGTGAGCTGGGAAAAATGATGCCTCTGACTTCACAATACTGATGTCTAGTTTTGCAGCTGGAGATGTTTAAAATATTTTCTTGTGTTTTTCCTCTCCCTATGTCCTTTCCCCTGTCTCTAGGTGACAACCCCTGAGGTGATGATGCCCAGCAGCATGTTCCTTCCAGCAGCTGCTCCAGAGAAGGATGGGAACTCAGGCGCAGAGGAGCGGGAGGGGAAACAGTCTGGTGAGTGCAGGTCAATGAGATCCACTGTCCCACCAGTGCCCAGCTCCATCACCTGGTCAGGGACCAGTTTCATTCCTGTTAATCCTCTCTTTGATAGGACCTAGACTCAAATACTATGTTCAGTTTGATGAGCCTTCTTTTTCAAAAACAGGCTTTTGAAACATCAAAAAGGAACAGTGAAGACAGAGGTGGCTGAATGGCTTTTGCTTGAAAGGGAGAATTGAAGGTGATAAATGCACTAAGGGATGTGTGTGTGAATAATTTCCAGATATTCAAAGTGAGCAAGGAAGTAAATTGTGTAGGTTTATGCAATGGGCCATGATGAGGTTAATGGGCTGGTGTTGAAACAAATGAATGAAGATAGAGGAGAAATGTTAGAAATACTTGTCGTGTTGGAGATCAAAAATCACAGAGTATTCAGGACTGAAAGGGAGTGTTGATCTACCTTGGTGTGCTGGTGTAATTTTTGGGTTTGCTCTGTTTTCACAGAGACCTCTGAGGATGTGGGGAAGACCCTTTTGTCATCAGACAGTGCAGAGCACAGCGGAGACCCCAAGCCCACTCCAGCTGATCCGAGCGCTGCCCGGGAGGACTCTGGCTTCCTGTGCTGGAAGAAGGGCTGCAGCCAGGTGTTCAAGAGCTCAGCAGCCCTGCAGACACACTTCAACGACGTCCATGCCAAGCGGCCTCAGCTGCCGGTCTCTGACCGCCACGTCTACAAGTACCGCTGCAACCAGTGCAGCCTGGCCTTCAAAACCATTGAGAAGCTGCAGCTCCATTCCCAGTACCACGTCATCCGGGCAGCCACCATGTGCTGCCTCTGCCAGCGCAGCTTCCGAACCTTCCAGGCCCTGAAGAAGCACCTGGAAACCAGCCACCTGGAGCTGAGTGAGGCTGACATTCAGCAGCTCTATGGTGGTCTCTTGGTCAATGGGGACCTCCTTGCTATGGGTGACCCCTCACTTGCCGAGGACCACACAATAATAGTTGAGGAAGATAAGGAAGAAGAGAGCGACCTGGAAGATAAGCAGAGCCCAACAGGCAGCGATTCGGGGTCGGTGCAAGAGGACTCTGGCTCAGAACCAAAAAGGGCCTTACCCTTTAGGAAGGGCCCTAACTTCACTATGGAGAAATTTCTAGATCCATCTCGCCCATACAAGTGCACAGTCTGCAAGGAGTCCTTCACGCAGAAGAACATTCTCCTGGTACATTACAATTCTGTTTCTCATCTGCATAAACTGAAACGAGCCCTCCAAGAGTCTGCTACTGGGCAGCCTGAGCCTACCAGCAGTCCAGACAACAAACCTTTCAAGTGTAACACCTGCAACGTGGCCTACAGCCAGAGCTCGACTCTGGAGATCCACATGAGGTCTGTCCTGCACCAGACCAAGGCTCGCGCGGCCAAGCTGGAGGCGGCCGGCGGCAGCAGCAACGGGGCTGGCAACAGCAGCAGCAGCAGCAGCCTCTCCCTGGGCTCGTCCACGCCGAGCCCTGTGAGTGCCACCAACAGCAATGCTTTTGCAACCACCAGCACGAGCACTTCAGGCACCACTCCCATTCCCAGCCTACTCAACCAGGTCTCCAGTGACAGTGTGGGAATTCCTCCCTTGGGTAACGCTGTAAGCACTAACATCTCCTCCCCTGCAGAGCCCAAAGAGGTGAACCGCAAGAAGCTGGCAGACATGATTGCATCCAGGCAGCAGCAGCAGCAGCAGCAGCAGCAGCAGCAGCAGCAACAACAAGCTCAAACCTTGGCACAGGCACAGGTCCAGGCCCACCTGCAGCAGGAGCTGCAGCAGCAAGCTGCTCTCCTGCAGTCCCAGCTCTTCAACCCAGCACTTTTGCCGCACTTTCCAATGACCACTGAGACCCTTCTGCAGCTGCAGCAGCAGCAGCATCTTCTGTTCCCATTCTACATCCCCAGTGCTGAGTTCCAGCTCAATCCAGAAGTCAGCTTGCCTGTCACCAGTGGTGCGCTGACATTGACTGGGACGGGTCCAAGTTTGCTGGAGGACCTGAAGGCACAAGTTCAGCTCCCTCAGCAGAGCCATCCACAGCTCTTGCAGCAGCAGCAAGGTCAGCTGTCCTTGTCACAACCCCACTCCGTCCTATTACAGCAGAGCCAGCACCCAGAGAAGAAGAATAAATCTGTAGTGAAGGAGAAAGATAAAGAAACCCCACGGGAAAGGGAAAGCGCAGAGAGGGGAGACAGTAACATAACACTGAAGGAGTCTCTTCCTGATAACTTAAAGCCCAAAGAGAAGAAGGACTTTGTGCCAGGCAGCAGTTCAGAGCCCTCCATACTGCCTCCACGGATTGCTTCTGACGCGAGGGGCAACGCCACCAAAGCCTTGCTGGAAAACTTTGGCTTTGAGCTCGTCATTCAGTACAATGAGAACAAGCAAAAGGGGCAGAAGAAAAATGGGAAGACAGAGCAAGGTGAGAACTTGGAAAAGCTGGAGTGCGACACATGCGGCAAGTTCTTCTCAAACATCCTCATCCTGAAGAGCCACCAAGAGCACGTTCACCAACATTACTTTCCCTTTAAGCAGTTAGAGAGATTTGCCAAACAATACAGAGAACACTACGACAAGCTGTACCCGCTGCGGCCGCAGACCCCGGAGCCGCCGCCCCCGCCGCCGCCGCCCCCGCCGCCGCTGCCTCCAGCCCCTCCTCAGCCGGCTGCTGCTCCTGCCATCCCCACTTCTGCCCCACCCATCACCTCTCCCACCATCGCACCAGCCCAGCCGTCTGTGCCGCTCACACAGCTCTCCATGCCTATGGAGCTGCCCATCTTCTCACCGCTCATGATGCAAACCATGCCCCTGCAGACATTGCCAGCACAGCTGCCGCCTCAGCTGGGCCCTGTAGACCCCCTGCCCGCCGACTTGGCCCAGTTGTACCAGCATCAGCTCAACCCCAGCCTTCTCCAGCAGCAGCAGAACAAGAGGCCACGCACACGGATCACCGATGACCAGCTCAGAGTCCTTCGGCAGTATTTTGACATTAACAATTCCCCAAGTGAGGAACAGATCAAAGAGATGGCAGACAAATCTGGATTGCCCCAGAAAGTGATCAAGCACTGGTTCAGAAACACCCTGTTCAAGGAGCGCCAACGCAACAAGGACTCCCCGTACAACTTCAGCAACCCTCCCATTACCAGTCTGGAAGAGCTGAAGATAGACTCACGGCCTCCTTCTCCAGAGCCTCAAAAGCAGGAGTACTGGGGAAGCAAGCGGTCCTCTCGAACACGTTTTACTGACTACCAGCTCAGAGTCCTGCAAGATTTCTTTGATGCCAATGCTTACCCAAAGGATGATGAATTTGAGCAGCTTTCTAACTTGCTGAACCTCCCAACACGTGTTATAGTGGTGTGGTTTCAGAATGCCCGTCAGAAAGCTAGGAAAAACTACGAGAATCAGGGAGAAGGCAAAGACGGGGAGCGACGGGAGCTCACAAATGACAGGTACATTAGAACAAGCAACTTGAACTACCAGTGCAAAAAGTGCAGTCTGGTCTTTCAGCGCATTTTTGATCTCATTAAACACCAGAAGAAGCTTTGTTACAAAGATGAGGATGAGGATGGACAGGATGATAGCCAGAACGAAGACTCTATGGATGCAATAGAGCTCTTGACTCCAACCAGTTCCTCCTGCAGCACCCCGATGCCCTCACAAGCTTACAGCACACCTACATCTTCAGCCAATGCGACCTCCTCAGCTCTTCTGCAGCTCACGGCAGAGGCAGACGATTCCTCCACCTTTAGTTCTAAAGCAGAAGCTACAGATGAGAAACCAAAGCAGTCTGAACCTCCAAGTACACAGCAAAACCAAACCCAAGAGAAGCAAGTGCAACCAAAGCAAGAGCCTCAGCAGCAACAGGACCAAGGAGAACAAAAGACAAGTTCAGCACACCAAAAGATTTCACAGTTATCCTCCCCCTCTTCGCTGCAACAGCCACCTCCTCCTCAGCCACCTCAGTGCTCGTTGTCACAGTCAAGTCCAAGTCCATCTCAGCTCTCACACCTCTCCCTCAAACCCATTCACACATCCACCCCTCAGCAGCTGGCAAACCTACCTCCTCAGCTAATCCCATACCAGTGTGACCAGTGTAAACTGGCATTTCCTTCCTTTGAGCATTGGCAAGAGCATCAGCAGCTCCATTTCCTGAGTGCACAGAACCAGTTTATCCACCCCCCGTTCCTGGACAGAACACTGGATATGCCATTCATGCTTTTCGATCCCAGTAATCCACTACTGGCAAGCCAGCTGCTGTCTGGAACGTTACCACAGATTCCAGCAAGCTCAGCCACCTCACCGTCGACTCCAACATCCACCATGAACACGCTGAAGAGAAAGCTGGAGGAAAAGGCCAGTGCAAGCCCTGGAGAGAATGACAGTGGGACTGGGGGAGAAGAACCCCAAAGGGATAAGCGCCTAAGGACAACCATTACCCCTGAGCAGCTGGAAATCCTGTACCAGAAGTACTTGCTCGACTCCAACCCCACACGGAAGATGCTGGATCACATTGCACATGAAGTGGGCTTGAAGAAGCGCGTGGTACAGGTTTGGTTCCAGAACACCCGTGCACGAGAGAGGAAGGGGCAGTTCAGAGCTGTGGGGCCTGCCCAAGCCCACAGACGGTGTCCCTTCTGCCGAGCTCTCTTTAAAGCAAAGACAGCTCTGGAAGCTCACATCCGGTCCCGTCACTGGCACGAGGCCAAGCGAGCTGGGTACAACCTGACGCTGTCTGCTATGCTTCTGGACTGCGACGGGGGGCTCCAGATGAAAGGAGACATCTTTGATGGAGCCAGCTTCTCCCACATGCCACCAACCAGCAGCGACGGACAGAGCGTTCCCCTCTCCCCGGTGAACAAGAGTATGGAACTGTCACCTAGAACCCTGCTGAGTCCATCTTCCATTAAGGTGGAAGGGGTTGAAGACTTTGAGAGTCCCTCCATGTCCTCAGTCAATCTGAACTTTGACCAGACAAAGCTGGACAATGATGACTGCTCTTCTGTCAATACTGCAATCACAGACACTACCACAGGAGACGAAGGGAACGCAGACAACGATAGTGCAACAGGGATTGCAACCGAAACCAAATCCACATCAGGACCCAGCGAAGGACTGACTAAAGCAGCCATGATAGCAATGTCTGAATATGAAGATCGTCTGTCTTCTGGCCTGGTCAGCCCAGCTCCCAGCTTCTACAGCAAAGAGTACGACAATGAAGGTACCGTGGACTATAGTGAAACCTCCAGCCTTGCAGACCCCTGCTCGCCCAGCCCTGGTGCCAGTGGTTCAGCCAGCAAGTCTGGCGAAAGCGGGGACCGGCCCGGGCAGAAACGCTTTCGCACTCAGATGACTAATCTCCAGCTCAAGGTTCTTAAGTCATGCTTTAATGACTACAGGACACCAACCATGCTGGAGTGTGAGGTCCTGGGCAATGACATTGGACTGCCAAAGAGAGTTGTTCAGGTCTGGTTCCAGAATGCGAGGGCGAAAGAGAAGAAGTCAAAACTCAGCATGGCCAAGCATTTTGGTATAAACCAAACAAGTTACGAGGGACCCAAAACAGAGTGCACTTTGTGTGGCATCAAGTACAGCGCTCGGCTGTCTGTACGTGACCATATCTTCTCTCAACAGCATATCTCCAAAGTTAAAGAAACCATTGGAAGTCAGTTGGATAAGGAAAAGGAGTATTTTGACCCAGCTACTGTACGTCAGTTGATGGCTCAGCAGGAGCTGGACCGAATCAAAAAAGCCAACGAGGTTCTTGGTCTGGCAGCTCAACAGCAAGGCATGTTTGACAACACGCCCCTGCAAGCTCTGAACCTTCCTGCTGCGTACCCAGCGCTACAGGGCATCCCTCCAGTCTTGCTCCCAGGCCTCAACAGCCCATCCTTACCTGGCTTCACTCCATCCAACACAGGTGGGTACTGGTGTTACCCTGCTTAGGCACACCTTCACTTGGCACATACCTAGCACAAGGAGTTGTTCCCTCGGGAATGACTGATAACAGAATTCTTGGCCTGTTAGTTCAGCATGTTGACTTCACAGCAAAAAAGCCGTAGGTATTTTATCTAATTCCTGAACTCAGGAAGTTTTATAGCAAAGTCTGAACTAGAGTAACATCTAGACATGTTGCATATCCCTGTGTAGAAATCCTGAAACTCCTTCAAGGAAGTGGAGTATAGAAGATTTATCCAATGGAACAGAAAGAATAATGTGCTGAATACACTGTTCATTATTCCTTTTGACATTCAGTTTATGTGGTGCCATCCCAAGCATTCAAAAATCCAAACTGTTTCTAGGGGAAGGTGTGGTGTGCGTGGTAGCACTGGTGACAGATGCCCAGAGCATCTTTATGTGTCCCTGAAGTGACCTCTGGGACAAATCCCAGTGCAGCTGAGGATCAGTTTTGAGTAATGACTGGGTATGACCTGAAAGCACATCCTCAACAAAAAATGGTGTCGTTGTGGGACAAATCTAGTTTGTATTAAAATAAGATTTTTCTTAACAATGCTGCATAAAAATGAAATTTGTCATAATCCTTTGGGTGGCCTAACGTCAGATACTGGACTTCATCTGAGAATGGACTTCATCTGAGAATGCTCCTTTCCTTTGTACCTCATGGACGTGGAAAGTCTAAGCCATGTAGCAAACACTGGCAGTGGAAAGTGCAGCTCAATGACCAGCAGTGACCTAAAAAGTGTGATCCCAAGGCCTTATTTCATTATGTGTCTGAAGGACCCCTGCACATGCAAGGGGTTTTCCATGTCGCCCTTCTCACCACAGATCTTGTTTCAGAGCACTCGGCCAGAAGCATCTCTTTGGCAAACCATATCATCACCCTGTCGCAGGTTGCTCTGCTGCACTGTTTGCTTAGTGCCCCAAGTTTATAGCAAAAAACTAAAATTACTTTTTTGCACTTCAGTCCATATTATTGTTTTTGTTTTTCTCCAAAGCCCAGGATGTGTCCTGGGGAGATGGGACTGCATCTGATGAATCTTAAATGCTGTCAGTGACTGCCTAGACAGGACTGAACTGTTTAGAAAGTCAAACAGTCTGTTTGTGGCCTTTAGATAAAGCTCCAAAGGTCAGGCCACGGCAGCTCCGGGCCTGTCAGAGCAGATAAGGCCATGCATCCAGGAACACTGTGAATTACCTCCTGCTCCTTCACTTGAACCTCTCAGGGATGTTCAGCTGGGAAACATCCATTTCAGTGGTGTCCACATATAGCATGCCCTTATCCGAGATCTCCAGGGCCACTGCATGGAGCCTCATTCCATACCTGTCCTGTCGTCACAAATCATTCTTGTCCCAGCACCCCATCAGGAGCATACACAGGTTTCAGAAGGGTTTGGGTCAGCCATGGCTGAACCCTCCCAGCTGCAGCCACCCTCCTTGCAGCCCTCCTGCAGCTCCTTGGCAGTACAACCTAAAATAAAAGTCACCATGCCTCCACGGCTGGTCCCACTGTTCCTGCCCAGGCTGGGCTCTGAGCAGCCCTGCCACAGCAGTGGGACTCAGGTTTGTTACACACTGGTCGGGTTTTGCTCGTGGGTTTTACAGCAGGTTCCTGCTCAGGAGATGGGGGATGTACAGGGCTGAGCCAGCAAGATATTCACGCTTTATTTTGGGGGTTTTTTTTCCCCAAATGGCATCACGGGAGTTGCCAAGCAAAACGTTCCTCTTCAGGAGCATATTTTCCAGCTGCAGCAGCCATGACTAATGGAGGTGACTCCAGGAGCCACACTCCTCTTGCTCCCAGCCACTGTGAGAGCAGAAATTGGCACCAGGGACAGTGCTGTTAGAGGCTATTCCTCCTGTCAGGAGGAAGGACAAGCTTCACATTCCACCATTAATCTATCTCCTTAATGAGGAAGCATTACTGCATTTTTAATTCCACCCAAAACACGATGCTTATGCCCAGGAGAGATGTCTGAACACCACATAAACTCTGGAATTGCTCAGAAGCTGAGCATCCAGAGCCCCTGGCATTAGAGGGATGGATGGATGGATGGATGGATGGATGGATGGATGGATGGATGGATGGATGGATGGATGGATGGATGGGAGGGAGGGCTTGTTCAGTCTCCAGTTGCCATGACTGGGGCTTCCCAATCTGTGAAGATCTCTACAAGATGAGCAGTGCTGAGCGTTCTCACCCTTTGGCCTAGCACCATCCTGCTACTGGAGTCCTTTGGCCCAAGGGCCTGTTAGAGCAGATGCTGACACAGGTGTCAGTCATTTGGGAATTTCAGAGGAGTCAGGAAAACATCAGCTGTGCTGGGCACCCTGGGTGCTGGTGGGTGTCCCCCTCACCCATCAAGTGCCTCTGGACAGCGCGGCCAAGGCAGTGGGGGCTCAGGGGGCCTGTGGGGTGGGACAGGAGCTGTTTTCCAGAGGGAGCAGCAGCAGGGATGGGCTCTCTGACCTGTGCTGCAGCAAGGCATCAGCTCAGGCTGGTGGCTGTCCTCCTACAGAAGAGATGGAGGCTACAGGTTGTGGGGTGGACTGCGGTCACCTTCCTCATGCTTTTTGCCCGCCCAGCACAAATGTGACTTTTCACCTCTCTCTCTTCCTCTTGCAGCTTTAACTTCTCCCAAACCCAGCCTGATGGGCCTGCCCAGCACAAGCGTCCCTTCACCCGGCCTCCCCACCTCTGGATTACCAAATAAACAGCCCCCGGCCGCTCTGAGCTCGCCCACCCCAGCACAAGCCACGGCGGCCGTGGCCCCGCAGCAGCCGCCAGCTACGACCCCGCAGCCGCAGCAGCCACCCCCCGCACAGCGCAAGGAGAAGGAGAACGAGAAGGCAAAAGAGAAGGAGAAGGCACCCAAGGGGAAGGGGGACACCCTGCCAGGGCCCAAGAAGGAAAAGGGGGAGGCACCAGCAGGCACCCTGGCGGCCCCACTGCCCACCATGGAGTACGCAGTGGAGCCTGCCCAGCTCCAGGCGCTGCAGGCCGCCCTCAATTCGGACCCCACCACCTTGCTGACGAGCCAGTTCCTTCCTTACTTCGTCCCCGGCTTTTCCCCCTACTACGCCCCACAGATCCCTGGCGCCCTGCAGAGCGGGTACCTGCAGCCCATGTATGGGATGGAGGGGCTGTTCCCCTACAGCCCTGCACTGTCACAGGCGCTGCTGGGGCTGTCTCCTGGCTCGCTGCTGCAGCAGTACCAGCAATACCAGCAGAGTCTGCAGGAGGCATTGCAGCAGCAGCAGCGACAGCAGCAGCAACAGCAGCAGCAGCAGCAGCAGCAGCAGAAACCGCAGCAGCCCAAAGGAAGCCAAACCCCCGTCCCCACGGGGGCTGCCACCCCGGACAAAGACCCTGCCAAAGAACCCCCCAAGCAAGAAGAGCAGAAGAACGCACCCCGCGAGGTGTCCCCCCTCCTGCCCAAACCCCAAGAAGAGCCTGAAGCAGAAGGCAAGGGCGCGGACTCGCTCTGCGACCCTTTCATTGTCCCAAAGGTGCAGTACAAGCTGGTCTGCCGCAAGTGCCAGGCGTGCTTCGGCGACCAGGAGGCGGCCAGCGACCACCTGAAGTCCCTCTGCTTCTTCGGCCAGTCTGTGGCGAACCTGCATGAGATGGTGCTTCACGTGCCCACGGGCAGCGGCCAGGGCAGCGGCTCGTACCAGTGCGTGGCGTGCGAGAGCACGGTGTGTGGGGACGAAGCCCTCAGTCAGCATCTCGAGTCAGCCCCGCACAAACATCGAACAATCACAAGAGCAGCAAGAAACGCCAAAGAGCACCCCAGTCTATTACCTCACTCTGCCTGCCCCCCCGACCCCAGCACCGCATCTACCTCGCAGTCGGCCGCTCACTCAAACGACAGCCCCCCGCCCCCCCGGCCCCCCCCGGCTTCCCCCCACGCCTCCAGAAAGCCCTGGCCCCCGGCAGCCCCGCGCGCCCCGACCGGGCAGCCGCCGCCGCCGCCTTTCCCTCCTCTCTCCTCATCTTCAACGGTTACCTCAAGTTCATGCAGCACCTCAGGGGTTCAGCCCTCGATGCCAACAGACGACTATTCGGAGGAGTCTGACACGGATCTTAGCCAAAAGTCAGATGGACCGGCGAGCCCGGCGGAGGGGCCCCAGGACCCCGGCTGCCCTAAGGACAGTGGTCTAGCTAGCATAGGAATGGACACCTTCAGATTGTAAGCTTTGAAGATGAACAATGAAAATGAATTTAAATAAAAAAAGTTAATAACAAACCAATTTCAAAAATAGACTAACTGCAATTCCAAAGCTTCTAACCAAAAAAAAAAAAAAAAGAAAAAAGAAAAAAAGAAAAAGCGTGGGTTGTTTTCCCATATAACGATGCCGGTGGGTTTTACATTTCTTTTTTCCTTTCCTTTTAATAAAATAAAACTTAAAAAAAGAAAAAAAAAAAATCTGTTACATTTGTCCTCTGGAAGGTACTGTTGGTCTGGGAGACGAAGGCCGTGCTGCCTCCTCGCGCCCGCGGAGCTCGCACCCCTGTACATTGCCCCGTCCGATCCCCCGTCGATAGCACAGCAGAGCCCGGCAGCGCTGTATGGGAAAGCAGCCCACCTGGAGACAGTTTTAAATTTCTTGCTATCTTAGCATTCAGATACCAATGGCTTGCTAAAAGAAAAAAGAAATGTAATGTCTTTTTATTCTCAGGTCAATCGCTCACACTTTGTTCTGTTTTCAGAATCATTGTTTTATATATATATATATATATATATATACATATATATATAATTTCTTTTGTTTGTTTTGGGGGTTTTGTTTTGGTTTGGTTTTGTTCCAGAAAAGGATTTTTTTTGTTGTTGTTGTTTTTTGGTTTTTGGGGAGGGTTTTTTGTTAATTTAAAATGGGCAGAAAGTATTCAAGAGAAAAACAATGTGAACTGCTTTAGCTTTTCGGGGATTTTAAGGGTAGCTTTTTCTGCTGAAGCCAATTCCAAGGGGAAAAGTTAAGCACTCCCACTTTTCAGAAAAAAAAAAAAAAAAACCCACACAAAGAGTGTTGAGGACTTGGAGCTTAAAAAAATAAGTTTTAAAACAACTGACTTTCTGTATTTATGATAGATATGACCATTTTTGGTGTTGAGTAGATTGTTGCATTGGAAATGAACTGAAGCAGTATGGTAGATTTAAAAGAAAAAACCCTTTTGTGTACATTTAGCTTTTGTATGGTCCAGCTGACGGCTTCTCATTTGATGTTGTCTTGTTCATTCCTAGACAGATAGATTGCGATCCATCGACTCGCCTGAGCTTTTCTCCCCTTTGTACCTTTATCCCCGTCCCCATCCTGTAATCTTCCACTTATGGTTGCTACCTTCATTTCTTAGAGGGTGGTTGCATAATTATTTTATAAAAACTAAAGAAAGAAGTTCAAAGGGTTTTGGGGGTCAGTAGGATCCCTTGCAGAATATTTTTTGTTGGGGGTTTGAAACTTTTTAAGGCATATACATGCGATTTACCTATGTCTGTTACCCTTGTGCACTTATTTTATTCTTATTTTCCATTTCTCTTGTTTTCTTCTCTTTTTCTTCCCCTGTTCCTTTACTCATTTTGTAAATGCTTCAAAGACTCTGTTCCTGACCTCTGAGCATTGGTTCTGTTTGTGTAATTAGGCTGCACTCTGTTCCTTCTTTTGGAAAAAAAAAAAAAAAAAGGTTTTGTTACATTTTTTCTCTAAAGAAAATTCATGCTTTAAATAAAATCCAAAGACATACCCTTCACCACTGGTGCAGAATGAGCAAAAAGGATTCTTTTTACTTGAGAATTTGTTTCTGATTTAAACAAACAAGTCTAAGTTTAAATAAAGAATAAAAAAACGTACCGAGGTTGTTATCTGTGCTTCTTCTGCAAGCAGAGAGACAACTCTTAGTGAGCACCCAGTGCACCCCAGGCAGGTTTCTCTTTCCAAGATCTCTCAGTGGCAGCACCGGGTGCCAGGCTCAGGGAGGCCCGGAGCCCCCCGGCCCCCCAGCCCGCACGCACCTCAACTGGCCCAGACTTTGAAAGGAAAACTTTATGCTGCTAAAATGTAGATTTTTGGAGACGTAGATACTTTGCTGTTCCCTTCCATAACCAAATGCCAACAGAAACAACCTCTTTCCACCATGTTTCCTCTGCCCGAAAGCACGAGAGCCTTCTGCCCACCATCGTCATCCTCCTCCTGCTTCAAAAGGGAACTTGGAAGACTGTGAACGCAGGTTCCTGCCGCCGCCTCCGGCCGCTCCTCCCCGGCCGAAGCCGCTCGCCACCTCCGTGAGAGACTGGAGCATCGGAGCGCGGCTTCGGTTTCTAGCGGGACACTTATATTTTTATGGAGTTTTGGTTTTAGTTTGACGAAAGACTAGATCCTGAACTGTTGTACATATTTCTGACTAGGCTAATGCACAGTGCAAATTCCTTTTTTAATTGTTTTTTAAGTAGTTGATACTAAAGCGCGAACTACCGGATGTTCCTCCCGGGACCCAGCTGTAGCATAAGGTGTCAAAAACAGAACCACGTACCCATGGAGCGTTTGCTGTTCTAACAAACTGTTTTCTTTAACAGAAGTTCTTGTATTTCTCCCTGTGTTTGAGATGAACATTTTTTAAATTCTAAAGTTGTACAGTTTTTTTTTTCCATTATTTTATCTTGTTTGTAATTCTATGAAATATATATATATATATTTTTTGCCATTTAACTGTTGTATGTTACTCTGTCTGTATCATATAGAAATTCTTTTGTTTTGTTTTGTTTTGGATTCTCTCTGTGATGCCAGTTCCCAGTTTAACACAAGCTTTATCTGTCCAATTCTGCAAGGTCTCTTTTGGAAATCCTTTTCTTATGTCTTGTTTTGTTTCGTTTTTTAATTATATTGCTTGGTCATAGTGCAATTTCTCTCTCCTCCTTCCCCCTCCTCCTTCCCACCCACTAAAAGGTTTTATAAATTCATTTCCTTGTATTTTTTCTAAATGTTTCTAGAGACTCTTTCCGTGCGAGGTTGCCTCCTCCTCCTCCTCCTCTTGCAGTCCGGCTGCGCGCCGCCCCCAGCCCCCGCGTGGCCTTTCCAGCAAGCGGCAGAGCAGGGCCAGGCCGGGCACGGGGAGAACACTTCAAACTTAGCATTAAGCGGGTTTCTGTTTTATTTTTAATAAAAAGCTTTTTTAAGTGGTGAAGATGGCCAAAGTTTCATACAATTGAGAATAATAAAGAGAAGCGTCAGGGGTGTGCGGGGCCACCTGGGGCTGGTAGGGGACAAGGTGGGTGGACACAGCCAGCACGCTCACCAAAATATATTTTGCTTTAAAAAAAAAAAAAAAATAAAAGCTTTTAAATAGAAGCAGAAGTTGGGTTGGTTGGTTGGTTGGTCGGTCGGTCGGTCGGTCGCTTTATTGTTGGTTGGTCGGTTGGTTGGCGCTGATACTGCCCACTGTGAAACAAAACTTCGACTATTTTTTTGTTTTTATTTGGGGGGGGGCGAGTTTCGGTAGAACAGAAAGCATAAATGAGGTGAAGAGGGTTATGAACAGCCTTTGCAATGTACAAAAACTAGAGCAAGTGAAACCAAAAATGATGTTCTTGGTGTTTTTCTATACTGTAGTCTTGTTAGCTTTTTTGTTACTGTAACAATGCTGATCTCGAACTGTACCAAAATACATGAGACTGACAGAAACAAACCACATGGAACTTTCAAAACTTTAAAAAACTTGTCACAAAAGACTTTGTTGTCATAGTTGAGTTGACTGTAGATGGTAATTGAATATACTCCTTTGGAACTATTTCATCACGTATGTTTCCTGCTCATTGTGATACATTAAAAAAAAAATGAGCAAAAGCTCTAGTGTCAATGTCCCGCGTGCGCGGTGCTGGGTCCGTGTTGGGTGGGACGGTGCCGCGTGGCGTGGCGTGGCGTGGCGTGGCTCGGCAGGGCACGCGTGCCGCACGCGTGTCCTCGCTCCGCTGGCTGCCCGCGCTCGTCCCGCGCCTCCCGTCAGGGCCACCGTGCCTGGGCTGATGCTGTGAATCCCCTTCCAGTGGAAGCAGTGAGCCAAGCAGCGCCGTCCGTACTGCAGCTTTGGGATGCTCTGTGTGTCGAAAGGACATTAAATTGCATTTGATTTTATTAAATGACTGCAAAAGGATTTTGGGCATGGTTCTGTAGTGAATGGTTCAAGGGAAAGTGCAATGCCTTGATGGTCCATCCTGAAGCCTGCGAACTAAAAAAATCACATCTGTTTGTGCTGATAAATGGAAAGAAGACGCAGGTAAGTAGGTAAGTGGCAGCTCGTTGCACTCCCTGTGCAGCAGGGAGGGAGCCCAGAGGAACTGCTGAGTGTTCAGTACACAATTCTCTTGCCAAAAATTGCCCCTTGCAGCAGAAAAGGCTTGAAATCCACTAACAGGGACCACATCCAAAAGGAGTCACAGAGGCCACAGCTCATCTCTAATTTATAACCACAGTGATAAATAATTTACACCCACCACTGCAGGTGGGGCAAGCATCTGCCAGTATGGGTGTCCTTGGTGCAGTTGCCAGGACAGCGAGGGGCTTCCTCCCCCTCCAGGGGAGAAGGGCTGAGCTCCGTGGTCTCCAGTGGAGCAGACGGTGCGGGGAGGAAATCTGACAGCTCCCAGGGGTGTGGAGCATTCCTTGGTTAACATTCACACTGAGTGACCTGAGCTCCACAGACCCTCAATTACAAAGTGAAGTGTGTCAAAGCCACCAAGGTCCCCGTGATTCCGGACGCTGTGGCGTAGCTGCCCCAGCCCCTGCCCCAGGAGCAGCCTCCAAAGGCGACCCCCTGCCCCATGGGCACCCCGGGTGGAGAGGCCAAATCACCTGGACTCACTGCAGCTCAGGACTCTTAAAACCCTCTTCTGGCCAGGCTGCCCTGTCCTGTCCCTGGCTTGGGCACTGTTCCGCTGGCATGAGCCTAAACAGACGAGGATCTGGATTGTCTCTCAGCTGGCTGGGGTTTTATTAATAGGAAAACTCCATCCTGCCTTTTTAACAGGCAGGCAGGACTGCGGCAGTGACGGGGTCGCCAGTGTGACCCTCCTCCTGCTGCTGTTTGCACTGTGTGCGTTAACATCTCTCCTGTTCCTAGGCCAGATGCTTTGTAAGTTTATTATATAACATTGCTATTTATTCTTGGGTTGAATTCCACTGTAAAACAGCCACGCTTGAGGAAGTGCCTCGTTGTGTTCAGGAAGGTGTAAATGGCCTCGAGTAGCTGCACAAGCTGCAAACTAAAAACCTCTGCGCAGCATCCTGCACAGAGCAGCCCATCCATGGGAATTGTGCAAACCTCTGACAGGAATAAAAAGGTTTTTCCATGCTGTGATTCTGGTAAGAGAAGGCTGGGAGTGATTTTTAATGACCTTTCATTGCCATCATCTCAAAGAGATTCAGCTCTCACTAGTGCACTCTTACAGGCCAAAAAATGCATATTTATACAACCATAGCAGGACGTGCCTGGCCGATGGGTTTGCAGCTGCATTTCCAGCTGCATTTCCAGCTGCAGGGCCCGGGAGCTCATCCCAGGCACCGTGCGGCGGCTGCGGCGACGCCACCCCTGTGCCAGGCCCCGCTGGCCCCGGCAGGGCCCCGTGCCCACGCCTGGGCTGAAGGACACTGGAGGGCTGCTGAGCCGTCCCCAGCACAGCGGGATGTGCTGGAAACGGCCACCAGGCCGGGCTGTGCCAGCAGTGGGGAAGGGTTAACTCCATGAGTGCTTAAACTCCAGTGTGGAGCTGGTTCTCTGTTCCAAGCTCGTTAACAAGGTACACCTGATGATCTAAAGCACTAGAGAGTCATTTTAATTAACGCTCTGCCAGAGGGGATGTGGTGAAGACACTGATTTCACTCCAATGACTTTCTATTTTGGTGTTTTGCGGAATCAGTGTGTGAGTCCCCGGGCTGATGTGAGCTAATCCAGCCGCTGCTGCGTGGGCACGGCACCGCTCGGCTCCCCGGGCAGGTCAGTGCTGAGCTGCTGGCACCTTCCACAAGTCAAAGCCACGACCCCTTGGCCAGGCTATGTGGGGCTGGCTCTGGTGGCTTGTCCCCAGCAGGAACCAGCTGTCACCCCAAGCCACCAGCAGGGCACAGGTGGCAGCAGGGCCGCAGCAACACAGAGACAAGAGACACACCTGGCTGTGCCCACTGCCCCATCCCGAGGGATGGCATCTGCCTGGGCTGGGAAGGAGCCAGAGCCAAAGGATCTCCAGGTCTCCCCCAGCCTCTGCGGTGATAGAGGAGAGACTTCACACTGCCCCAGAGAGCAGACAGCGGTACCTATAAATGGTATTGTGCTCTTGGTTAGATGGGAGCATGATGTTACTTAATTAATGTTTTAATACCCTAGGCATCTTCTGTGCCGTATAATTCATATCGATTCAGCTGTGAGCATGTTCTGTTAAAAAGACTCTCTTTCCTAAGCAAACTTTCAATTATATTGAATTGTCACAGCAAAAAAGGGTCTTTTCTCAGCATGGGGGAGGGGGTGCTCAGCCAAATCACTGCTGGCCGGGCTGGGGACACACCTGCACACACAGAGGCATGCACATGCACACACCTACACACACATGCACACATGTGCATGTGCACAGAGCCCACACCCTCCTGTCTCAGTGCTCCCACCCTCCCCGAGCCGCTGGTGCCGCCCCAGCACAGCCTGTGGCTGCAGCATGGGTCCGTGCGGTTGGCCCCTACCGCAGCCAAGGACAGAACTGGGCACACTGGGAGGGTGAGGAAAGCCACTGCCAAATCAGAATTGTCAGAAGATTATCATCGGGGCAGAGAGAAGGCACAGCCTCTTTTCACCCCCAGTCAGGTTGACGTGTGTGGGGAATGCTCAGTGTTTTGGCAGAGCAGTGGCAGTTCTCTTTTAAGCAGCAATTCCGTGTTCGTTGTGTGACATCGTGTCCCTCGTGCTGCAGCAGCACCGCGATCAGCGCACCCAGCGGGGGAGAGGGACACGGGCCGTGAGCAGCCCTGCCGTGTGTCCTTCGGCCCTGCCACGACCCGGTGAGCTGGAAGGGGTTCCCCCGTGTGCCCAGGGTCAGGGAGTGTCCAGGGGACAAACACAGCACTGAGATCATGGATTGCCTTGTGCCATTCTTGCCGGGCTTTGTGAGGCTGGGACTTGGCTCTGGGCAGGCAGACAGCTTCTGGGAGGAGCCCTGCAAAGGGCAGCTTCAGTGTGGAAAGGTCGCTGGCACACACCAGCGGTTCCCTGACCACTTCAGGACCTTCCTGCTGGGACAGCACAAGGCAAGGCAGCTCTCCATGCTCTGCTGGCAGGAAGTTGCTCCCAGGAGCTCCCCATCCCAGAGAGGCGGAGGCAAGATAGAAACCTGCGTGCACTCTCCTGCCAGCAGGCTCCAAAGCCCGGGCTCTGGCTCTGTGCCTGGCAGTCACCCTCACGCCGTGGGGCTGTGGGGAGGGTGTGGAGTGAGGGAGGGAAAACAACTCTGGCACTTCTCCGCAGCGCTGCCCCAGCGCCCGGGGGAGCCGTGCAGCGAGGCGCTGGCAAAATGTTTAAGGATACTTGTTTGCTCTCATCAACAGAAGAGCACCTTGGCATTCTGGAAGGATAAAAGGAGCAAAGCCGTGGTGTGTCAGCTCAGCCTTGTGTGTTATGCAGCATGGAGCTGCCAGCTGTATCACCAGTCCGTTCCGTGAGGCTGAGGGCCATCCCTTATCCCCCAGCCCCACTGAGCCTGTCATCCCCACAACGCGGGGAAAAGAAGGCTGCTTCCCTACTGTCCTCTGCCAGGAGGCCTTATCAAGGATTTCTGTCTTTTTTTTTTTTTTAAATAATGAAGTAAAGATAAAAATTCTGTATTTTCATTACTACCCATTTTCACAGCCCGCTGAACAAAAACACAAAGCGCTTCTCCTGCTGCCCCTTGCTCCCCAGCCCTGCCTCTTTCTCCCATGGAGTTCAATTAAAGAAAGGCGAAAATTGAAGCTGTTTTACGCAAGGCGATTGCAACATGCATATTTGATTTTTATGATGGATCTAAATTGCTGAATAAGGCCGTGGAACAAAGGGAGACTGCGGCTTCCTGCCCATCACAGCCAGGCAGCCACTGCAGAACAAAAGCGCCAGCCATTAGGAGCTCAGCGGGGAGATACATTATATAAATGACTTTGTTTCTCTGCCCCTTCCCCCCCACGGGGGCTCGGACGGGGCTGGGGGCGGCTGGTTCCACATCCCGGGGAGAGCCGAGGAGGAGGTGAGCCGGGCCCCACCCGGGCTGTGCCCGGCTCCTGCCCGCTGACCCCGCTGGGCACAGTGCCCCGGGCACCGGGGACAGCCTTGAACAGCGCCTTTGCGGGCTGCAGGGCCCGCGCCGAGCCGCGCTCGGGAGCTGCGGCAGCAGCACCGTGTGACAGCTCCTGGGAAAGGCCCCTCCGGACCCGCTGATGCCCTCGCAGCGCAGAGCCGGGCACGACACCGGGGTGCTGGGCACCAGGGGTCTGCACCAGGGGTCTGCACCCCCGGGGAGCTGTGCTCTGCTCTCCGCTCACAGGACTCACTCTTTGTCTGCAGGGAAAGCTGTTCGCGAGGGATGCTTCAGGCAGAAGATCTGCAATTCCTCAGTCTAAAGCAGGCGTTTGACAAGGGCAGAGTCTGGTTAGGATCTGTGTTGGCAGGGAGTTTCCCCTGGCTCCTGGAAGCGCTGCAGGGCAGAGCTGGGCTGTGCTGCACAGTGTTAATGCACAGGTGGACACTGGCCTAGCCTGGCACGCCCCGCTGGCTGGAGCAGCCCTTCCTGCCTGAGTGACGGGCACTGCCGAGATGTGTCCTGGCACAGCCCCCAGCTGTCCTCGCTGCGGTGCCTCGGAGCACAGCGGGCTCATGCTGTCCCACGGCAGCGACCCTGGGGTGCCCTGGCAGCACCCACCCCTGGGGTGCCCTGGCAGCACCCATCCCTGGGGTGCCCTGGCAGCGGTCAGGAACACGCACTCCAGGGACACAGCAGCTGGCTCCCCGTGTCCTGTGAGCACCGTGGAGCTCCTCGTGCTGGTGTCCAGGAGGGCTCTGGGACAGCACTGTCCCCCTTCAGGGGACAGGCTTGGGGTCGGCTGGTGCTGGCCCTCATCCAGCTGCTCTCGCCGTGCTGGGGAGTGCCGTGGCTGCTTGAGCTCAACCTCTCCTGCTGCAGATGTGACAAACGGCTGGAGAAAAACAACCAGCCAGGCTGAACACGAGCTTTCCTTCCCTAATGCATCCCCCAGGTCCTCTGCCCAGCATCTCCCCCTCTGCGCTGCACCGCGGAATTGCATCCTTCAGAAACAGCGTCCTAATGGATCTCCCCCACACCTTCCCTGTGCTTTGGAGAGCAGGAAGGAATGTGACATATGCCAGCACAGGCAGCCTGTGCTCTGGGGGGGCAGCAGGCACTGAGAGACCACCACAGCCCCGTATCTGACCACACAGCCCTGTTCCCACCCACCACATTCCCAAGAGCCACCACAGCCCCATGTCCAGCCACCACGGTACCCTCACCACCAGCTGCTACCACTGAAGAAGTTGGAGGGCACTGTGCCAAGATTTTGCTCGAGAGCCTTGGCAAGACCCACAGCAAGGGAACAGGGGAAGGCAACCTGGGGAAGATGTCCCAGGCAGAATCCTGGGCTGGCTTGGGAGGAGTTGGGAACCACACAGGTGCAGCTGCAGGAAAAGACTGGGAAAAGGTGGGAGCGGCCCAAGAGCTGACAAGGATGTGTTCAGCTCTTTAAAGTTTGATTTCCATGACCTTTTTGCTGCTGGTTACCGCTCCCCTGGTGCCACTCCCAGCACTGACTGGGCCAGGTTGTGTTTTCCCTGCTAGGGAGCTAAACTGAGATGCTGTGTGTAAGAAATGGGAAGTGACAAGATATGACCGAAGCATTGGAAATCAATCCAAACTAAATGTGCTTCTTAACTATAAGTGAACAGTTGAAAACAATCCTCTATTATAGCCATGGAGATAAATACTCTGTTTTTATTAGGAAAAAATTGCTTTGGACTGAATAAAGTCGTTTGATTAACAAGTCAAAGCAGATGGTTTATTGATGTTTCAAAAAGGAGTTTACAAGGTCTAGTGAAAAAAGAGCCCCAGCTCTGAATTAACAAATTACCCGGGTATGTGGGACATTGACAGTTCACTGCTAATAGATTTATGGGCTGCTGCTGGGTGTTTTGTCCCCATTTGGTTTATTATGATAAAATATTGGGGCAGGGGTAACCTATACCCTCCCCGCAATATACTGTATCGACCCCTGACCCTGGGAGCCTGACAGCAAACCTATATATTAGATTCTTAATTTGTCTTAATCTAACAGGATCGGTCTCTGTGCAGTAATTATTTTCCAAAGGCAATGGTGTGGGTGTGTGTGAGTACTGCAGGTGAAGGTGGATCACTCTGTCAATTGCACTGGACATACAGTCCAACTGCTGAGGACTGGAGAGATCACAGCAGGATCGAGGTAGGAGCATTAATATCCCACGACGCAAGACATGACCTTGAGAAACAACAAAATTCCCAGGTGCTGTAAAATTACCCCCATAAACCAATTAACAGGGAGGCCCTGGCAGCACCTGGAAATATGCAATGATCATGGCTGGCAATGTGGGGACTTGAAGAAATGGGGCTACAGAGCTGAGCCTTTTTAAATAAACCGATGGAACTTACAGCAATGGCCCAAGGCCCTGCCCGTGGACACAGCTTCCCACCAGACTGCCGTGTCCTGCAGGTGGGCAGAGGGACTGTGGCTAGTGCAGGCAGCTCTGGATCCACAGCAGCTGAGACTTTGTGTCCGGCGTTTCAGGATTCAAATGCAGTAACTGCCCGCTCCTGTGCCAGAGCAGCAGTACCAGCCAACAGCGAGGGCATGGCACTGTCACCCGTGCCACGGGGGCAGCCGCTGGCCGTGGTTACAGCCAGTCTCAGCACCGGTGGAGCCGGGCAGGCTGAGGGGCTGGCACTGCTGGTTCCTGCTGCCAGGGAACAGCCTGGCTAATCTCAGGCAGCCCCTAAGAGCACGTGCAGGTTTCCAGCACCCTCGGCCCGAGTGGCACACCGCCAGTGGCACGCCGCGTCCCTGGCGGTGCCAGCGCAGCCGTGCCAGCGCCGCGGCAGCCGGGCTCAGCCGGGCTCAGCCGGGCTCAGCCGGGCTCAGCCCCGCCAGGCTCAGCCGGGCTCAGCCGGGCTCAGCCCCGCCAGGCTCAGCAGCAGCCACGGGCGGCAGGGAACGGCCTCGGAACTCACCTCCACTGCTGCAGCTATCCCTTCTGAGGAGCTGGTGTGAAACCTTCCCTTCCTTCTCCTACTTCTTAAACATCACCTCCTAAGGGCACGGCAGCCAGCAATTCCTAAACGTCAGAAGTCAAGCAGACAAGGCATTTGGCTGGCTTGGCTGAACAGGGATCCTCTCTTGGAAATAAGGTGAAAAACCAAGGTGTATGCCAAATGGAAGCAAGGCCAGATGCGATGGGAAGAAGACAGACTTGCTGCCCACTACTAAGGGAGAAAATTTGCAGCCAAAACTCAGCTGGAGTTGAAGATGTCAGAAATGTGGGGGACAATAAAAGGAATTTTTTTGGCTATATTAATGGCAAAAAAAGCAGTGTAGAAATAGCATTCACCTATTCCAGGACAAGGATGGTCACCTGACAAACAGGGACATAGACAAGGAAGAAGTGTTTAATGCATTCTTTGTCTCTGTCTTCAATATGGATGACAGACCAAGGGGGTCCCAGTGCCCTGAGCTTCAGGACCATGAGTGGGAGACTGGTAACTCCCACTTGACCCTGAAATTGTGAGGGATTTGGTCCTCTGTCTGGGTCACTGTAAATCTATGGGTTCTGATGAGACTCATCCTTGTGGGGTGACACAGAGGTGCAGGCCTGTTCTCTGCTCTCTCATGGCCAGTGACAGGGCCCGACGAATGGCTGGAGCTCTGTCAGGGGAGGTTTAGGCTGAATATTAGGAAAAGGTTCTTCACCCAGAGGGTGGTCAGGTGCTGGAACAGGCTTCCCAGGGCAGTGGTCACAGTGCCAAGGCTGCCAGAGCTCAAGGAGTGTTTGGACAAGGCTCTCGGACATATGGAGTGATGTGCAGGGCCCGGTGTTGGACTCGATGATCCTAGTTGGTTCCTTTCAACTCAGCATATTCCACGATTCCTCCTCTCCGTTACAGTGTCAGCTCACTCAGGGCAGCCCTGGTGCCTGTGTGCACCAGGCACACCTGACTCCCACACCTCCCACACCTGACTGCCACGGCTGCTCCTTCAGAGAGAGGATGAGGGGATGCTGCAGTTCGGCACTCGCCCATTTCTGTGCCCGGCAGGGAAGCCGCGGTGCCTGGGCTGAGGCTCAGCCGCCCTGCGGAGCACGCCGCTGGCCGTGCCTGCTGCCCCGCGGTGCCCGGCGGGCACCGAGCTGTCCCCGGGCAGTGCAGGCTGATCCCGAACTGCGGCAGGCACCGAGCTGTCCCCGGGCAGTGCGGGCTGATCCCGAACTGCGGCGGGCACCGAGCTGTCCCCGGGCAGTGCAGGCTGATCCCGAACTGCGGCGGGCGCTGCGGGGCCAGGGCCGTGCCACCCCGGCAGGATCTGCGCACCCGCGGCTGACGCCGTGATGAATGGCCACAAATGTGACTCCTATTGCTTCCAGAGCACACAGGCGTTTTCTCTCTCTTTTATCGGGGCTGTTGGACCACTGGAAATGGGAGCTCGTATGATTTGTTCTGCAGCCATTTCCCTTTCTCTTCTGTAATAGGATCTGCAGGAATCGTTTAAACAGCTGAAGGCAATTTAGTGTCTTCTTTACCTTTTTCCCCACACTTCCTATGAGTTCACCAGGAACCCTCCTGATGAACTAATCCTACTGTAAATTATTATTTACAGGCATTATTCCTTTAATTAATTGTCTGCAGCCTTATTTACCAGGTTCTGGATTAACTCTGAGACCAGTGACTATCCAGAGCTGCTGTTTGCTCCAGCGCTTTCTTTTGCTCTGTTTATCTTTTCTTTGTAGAAGAGTGGCTCCATTATATACAAACTGTCCTGAGGCTTAGCAGATATTCCAGGGAATCACAGGACTGTATCTCATCTTTTCCAGTAATTAGTTACTCTCTCACATCTCAGAGGAATCACAGCAAACCTTCTTCCACATGCCATTGCTCCCCATGAAGCAGAAGGAAATTGAAAGGATCACATTAATATTTTAATAGTTGACATTACAATTTTAATCTCACCCCAAATGCAGGAGCACTGGAGGGGGAACCATCTCACTCTCTACAACTACATGACAGGAGGTTGGAGAGCCAGGTGGGGTCAGTCTCTTCTCCCAGGTAACAAGTGATAGGATGAGAGGAAATGGCCTCAAGTTTAGCCAGGGGAAGTTTAGTTGGATATTAGGGAAAATTTTTCATGGAAAGGGCTGGTACAGGTGCTGCCTAGGGAAGCTGTAAAATCACCTTACTTGGAAGTTTTCAAAAAATGTGGATGTGGCACCTGGGGACATGATTTAGGGGAGAGCACAGTGGCGGTGCTTTGCTGAAGGTCGGACTTTGTGACCTTACAGGTCTTTTCCAACCTTAACAATTGTGATTCTAAGCTGTCACAGCTGTGAGCACAGGTGCTACCAACAGGTTCCGCCTGTAACCTCTTACGGGGCTGCTCAGCCCCAGCACATCTGGGCAGTGAAGGTCCATGGAGTGCCCACGAGGGAGTGGCCTCGCTCCAGTGTTTAACCTCCTCAGAATCCACAGGAGCTGGTGTCCTCTGTGCCAGGCACAGGCGCCGCTGTGCCAGCTGTGCCTGGCTGCTGGGCGCAGGGGAAAGGCTCTGCCAGCGCAGGAGCAGGGAGCTGTGCTGCTGGAGCTGCTGCAGGAGGGATCAGAAGCGCTCCCAGCGCCCTTGGGGTTCCGCCGGGGGCTGTGCCTCCCAGCGGGCAGGGCTGGTGTGCCTCCCTGGCCTGCCAGCAGCACCTGTGCCCTGCTGCAGCTCCGGGCAGCTGGTCTCCACACGGGCAGCGCTGCTGTGCCTCTGAGGGGACGCGCCTGGCAGCGAGCCACGCACCTCCCGGCCCAGGGCCAGCGCTGGTGTCACTGGTGCCGCGGGCACGAGGGTTTGTGTTGCTGGCTCACACTGCTGGCAGCTCACCGTGCCACCGCAGGGCTCTTCCAGAGGAGTCCCTGCTGACAACTTGTTGGAGGACTCCCTCCAGGAAAGATAGTCTTCATGCGTTGTCTGGCATCCTGCCACCTCTCCTTAGTTGGGGTATATTTTACTAACACTGCCAAGACAGCGGGTCTAGGAGGATGGGACGGGAATGCTTCCCTCAATTCACTAACTGCAGCAAATCACTTACTAGGAAGCAATTTCAGTTTCATGCGCTGGCTCGATTCCAAACTAGGATGGGTCTTTTAGTCTATTAGTCACAATAAACTAAACTCAGAGTTGGCCTCTAAAAGATCCCTCACAGCCCTGCTAGGACACCGGGGCTTGGCACCAGCACAGTGGAACGGGGCACGCCCGGGTGCGTTCCCGCACGCTAGAGGAATCCCTGTGCCCTTGAAAGAGAAAGAAAGGATCTTCCCCACTGGAGGCATCAGCTACACCCACCAGCAGCAGGTGTCCCCAACTGTAAGATGAATAAAAAGTCCCAGTTTCATATACCCATGGGTGGCGAATCAAAGCCAAATTACATAAAAGCACAAATTGGTGTGGATTACTGCTGCTCCTGATTTCAAATTTTTGACCTGTGTGCATTTCAGCTGAAGGAATACTAAGAGAAAAGCATTTTTAAATGTACTTTAAAATAGGAAAATTTCTGGTTTGAAAATTATTACAAAAAGTGATGGGGAAAGAGTTGTAGTGAAAATTCGGAGGAAATGTGGTTGTAATATGCCTAGCAGTGATGTTCAGCGGGGTCTGACCCCCACAAAACTCTCACTTTCTTTATTGTTTCCCTGGATTTCACAAATTTGAATGGCATCTTGTTTTGGAAAAAGAATCTGGAACTTGACTTCCATTCCCAACACCACCCCACAGTTACCCCATTCATGCCATCTGGTATTTGATCAATATACGTGGCTGCAGGAGTATTTTACATCGGAGCTCTGTTACATTTTTCATGTGATGGTCCATTGCACCTGGGGCTTGGCCTTATGCTGAGCTAGACAAAAACAAATTAGAAGTTTCTTCTGTAGTATGCAGTGCCTTGTTATTTCTGTAGCATCTCATATGCCTGAGGCGAGCAGGATTAGTGGAGGATTACTGTGCATGCGCGCATAGCTTAGAAAGCTGCTTTGATTACAAAGCCCAAAAAAAGGATATTAAATTTTTATTACAAAAATATTTGGTTTACTTCATTCCTTTTCTAACAGCAGCCAAAATTCCAAGCATTCTCTTTCTCTGTGGTCACACTCCAGTTCCAAGCAGGGGGAGGAAGTGAATTTCGGGTGTTGTTTTCCTCCCAGAGATCAGGGCCTGGAGCTTTGCCTCTCGCTGTTTCCCAGGTCAGCCGCTGAGAGCAGGGCCTGGGCAGGCTGAGCCCGGCAATCCTGCTGAGGAGCAGCGGGATCCCGGGCAGGCTGAGCCCGGCCGTGCTGCCGAGGAGCAGCGGGATCCCGGGCAGGCTGAGCCCGGCCATCCTGCCGAGGAGCAGCGGGATCCCGGGCAGGCTGAGCCCGGCAATCCTGCCGAGGAGGAGCGGGATCCCGGGCAGGCTGAGCCCGGCAATCCTGCCGAGGAGCAGCGGGACCCCGGGCAGGCTGAGCCCGGCCGTGCTGCCGAGGAGCAGCGGGATCCCGGGCAGGCTGAGCCCGGCCATCCTGCCGAGGAGCAGCGAGGCTCAGGAGGAGCCGTGATTCCCTTGGTGTTCTTTACATCTCATGGGTTTCAGTGAGCTCCATTCCCTCCCTGCTTTTCCACCAAGCATTGGAACAGCCGGGCAGTTCCTGCCTCCTGTGATTTATCATTTGTCTGTGCATTTTTTCTTTTTTTTTTTTTTTATCTATAGCAATTTGGTTTCTATATGGTCTCAAGAACAAATGTCTGAGTGATGTAATGCTGGGTTTATGCACCACCGGTGCTAACGGCACCTTTTTTACCCACACATCCATTTCCCAAACTTTCTGCTTCTCTTACAGGGGACAGCAAACCAGCTCCAGCGTCTCCTGGGTTTGGAGACTTCCCCTATCTCGAATCAGATCTGTATGGGGCGCAGAGGCAGCAGCAACCCCTTCTTCGGTTTATAACACGCATAAATCAGGTCTAGTCCCGGAAGCCGGGCGGGGCAGCGCCGCCAGAGCGCAGCGGGACAGCCGCGGGGCCTGCGGGGCCTGAGGGGGCCCGCCCGTCCCCATGGCAACGCCCGGCTCCGCCGAGCGCCCCGCCCCTTCCCCGCTGCCCAATCGCCGTCAGGCAGGGGCGGTAACCCAAGCTTCTATTGGGCAGTTCTTACATTAACCAACGCCTGCGGAACCCGCGGGCTCGTGAGGCCTTCCGCGTGCTCAGGGGGCGTCGCCCTCGCCGAGCGTTGATTGGCCGCTACGGGAGAGGGTCTTGCCCTCGTCCGCCTCGGGATTGGACGAGAGCCAGTGGGGGCGGGGCGATGGGCGGGGCTGGCGGGCCGTTTGAACGGCGCTGCCGCTGCTGGAGCCCCTCGGGCTCGTCTCCGGTGCCGCGGGTTCGCCGTGCCGCGCCCGCCGTGCTCCCGGCATGCTCCCGGCATGCTCCCGGCAGCCCGGCCCGGCGGAGGCGCTCCCGCCTCTCCGGAGTGGCTGCGGGCAGGCCGGGCTCTCCCAGCCGGGACAGGCCGCGCTGCCGTTCCGGGGGACAATGGACGAGACTCTGCGCTGCAGGGCCCTGGAGAAGCCTGGCCCTGCCGGGCTGCGGAGCAGGTGAGTGCCTGCGGATCCTCTCTAGCCGGCAGCGCGCTGCGAGCCGCTCCCGCTATCACCCACAGGGCGCTGCAAAGCCATCAGGGAACATCCTGGCCTGATTCCTTGCGGAAAAGTGGGATCAAACGCGTCTCTGTAGTTTCTGACACACTACGCCAAACCTGTTGTTAAAAGCCTTCAGGCGTGGAGATTTGAAGTGAAACACTGAACTGAGAGGTGCTGAAGTGCTCAGTGAGCTGGGTTCCTGCTTGTGTTGGTCCTGTTTGACCTCCTTAATTAAAGACCTTAGTTTATTTCCACATCGCTGATGAGATAAAGAAAGTTGCTTTTATTGAATCAGGCTGTATGGAGGGGGAAGAGCTCTTCTATGCTGCCACAATGTTTATGGCACAGAATGCAGTGCAGGTCAACAAGAAATTGCTATTGCATAATGCAGGGGGCTTAGCAGATATACTTTGGATAACCTAGAAAATCACCTGTTTATTTAAAAAATCCCAAACATATGCTTGGATGTTTATTTGCTCTCTTGACTACAATAATCACGAGGAACAACCCTGAGCTCTCCTGGTATGTGATAGTGAGAAACCATTCCCTGATAACTATGAAACTCTGACTCTGACCAGGTTTTGGTCTGGGTTATTAGTTGGATCATGCAGCACAATCCTGCTTTTTGGAGGGTGACCCTCTGTGTCTGACCATATGTTTAATAATGAATTCTGGGAAGATGTAAGCATCATTGGCTTTGTGGTGTTCTGACTGAGACAGTCACATCTTCTGGAGCGTAAATTGTCCTGTTTCAGTTGAATTTGTGTATGCTTATAATAATAGTCTTAAAGAAAAAAATTAACTTTGATTTTTAAATTTTAGATGGGACTGAGAAAACTTACAGCAACATCTCATAACTGGAAGTCAGAGGCACAGAGCTGCTTCTGAGCATGTAAGAGACAAGCACCCCTCAAACTTTTCTTATCTGAAGTTAATGTCACTCTCGATTTTGATTTTAGAACCTCAGTTTTTTCTCTCTCCTCCTTCTAGTCAGTTTTTCTCTCTTTGTTTCATAGTTTTACCTTGTGTTTTATTGGGAATTGTTTTTTTCATTTGTTTATACTGATGGCTTTACACTTCCAGAAGGAGCTGAGATCTTGCTATTATCCGGAAGTATTTCAAAGAGTGAATACAGCTCTTTTTCTGCTGCCACTGCTCAGTTAACAGTGATTATTAAATCCCATAAATATTCTCTTGCCTTTGACAGGAAAAGCCTTGAATGTGGGTTGATGGAAGTCCCCTTTCATGTTGATATTTGTAACTAAAATCAGGCTGTAAAGTGCTGAATGCATACAGAAAGCCCATGCTGCTCTTCCATTCAAGCAGAGCAAATGCAATCACCAGTGCTCTCGCCCTTTGAAGGCTTGGAGCACTTAAAAAGAACTAGATGATTTGTAGATGGATTCTGCCCCAGACTTCAGTGTTAGGAAAGGGCAGGTGGCACTTCATCCCATCTCTGAAAATCAAACCCATTTTGTTCAGTTCAACCCCCTCCAATTCCTCAGTCAGCGCTGTCTTGGGGTCAGTGTGATCACCGGTGAAGAAGAGACAGAGCCAGAGCAGACCTTGGTGATAAAATCCCACTTTGGACAGCCAGAATATTTGTTGTGTTTATGAGAGGCATTTTTTTTGAGAAAATATGTGGAAAAAGAGCTCTGGTGAAAGTGGTGAGAAGTTTGACTTAATTTTTTGAGGTCACTTCACTTGTGGGTGTTTGGGTGCAGCAGAGAATGGAAGAAACTCTGCCTTATGAAAGGCATAAAACCCAGTGGCTATTTTTTGGCCAGTGTTGCTGATTTTCCAGTAAGCTCTGTGCTGCACGGAGGTGTAGAACCCTAATGGTTTGTTGTATGCCATTAAAAGGTATTGTACACTCATAAAAGAATGACATTTTGATCAATGCTGTTAAAAGAATTACTGTCTTGACACAGAAAAGCTTTCCTGCTGCAAGTTTAAAAATATGCCTTTAAAAGCTTTTTATTGAATACCTTTGCATCCCTCAGAAATGTGCTATTTTGGCACAGGGTGCTCTGAAGTAACTCCACATTGTAACCTGAATGCGAGACCTCGTGTTTACCATCAGCAGGGTGCGAGGTGAGGCAGGTGTGTTCACTTACCTACTGTCATGGGGACAGAGGGACAGCACCTGCAGCTGCTTGTATGCAGGCTAAAAATACAACCCCTCATTTTTAGAGCCCCAAATCACTTGAAAGCTATTTGTTTGTTTTGACATTGATTCCTCTCTGTCCCTCCAGCTTTCTTTTGCATGTCCCTTTGGAGTTTGACGCTGTGCATTGATGCTGGAAGGAGGCAGGTAGGGGAACCACAAATCTCTCCACTGCAGCTGGGTCCTGCCTCGTGGGCAGGAGGGCTCTGCTGGGAGAAACTGGGCTTGGAGGTGTCTAAGGTGGTGCTGTGGTGTAACACTTCTTGTGGCAGAAATCTGCCCTTAGCGTGGGTAAAAGATGTGGTGTCAGAGCTGTTGATTAACCACAGCTGCTGAAGGAGTGTAGTTCCTGACCTGGTCGTGGCCACAGTCACAGCTGTGCTGTTCAACACGGATGACAGTGCTGTCAGGTGGGAACTGGAGAACCCCAGGCAGGGAACTGGGAGGAAGGGCTGCAATTCCTCAGCCCTGACGTGCTCTTACGTGTCCTCATGCACTTCCTATGTATGTTTCTTGAGCTTTTGTGTTTCAGGCTTTCAGTTGTTCAGCTGCATGCGATGTTCCAAATACAATTTATATAAAGGTGGAGGGATAAATTGAAAGAACCAAGAACGGTGGCATGAGTTTTGATGTAAAGAAATCCAGGATAAATTGTTCTCTAGGCTTTTTCTTCCTCTCCTTTCTATGTACTCATGACCAAAGCAGCAGATGTTGTGGGTGCAGTTGGTATGGGCCATGCCCTGTCATGGGATTGTCACCTGCTGGGGGATTGCAGAATGCTGGCTAGGAGGTTTTGTAACAGGTGAGTGAGGTCACAGCTTTACCTGGCACTTCTATACCTCAGCTGAAAAAAGCTGTGACATGCAGCAGTGGGATTTAATTGGTGAAGAAAGCAAGGTGTTTTGTTTCACTGTGTGTGAGTAGCTCCCTTTAAGGTCATAAATATTAATGCTCTGCATATTCTGCAAAGACAAGGTATGAAAGGAAGAAGCAGGAGAGCTTGAATGCTTGTATTTGGCACATGAGGATGTTGCTCAAAGAACTGTGAGTAGAATTGGCATCTGTCTCACTTGCTTGCTAACTGTCTCTGAGATACCTGAGTTTGTCCATTTTGACCTTCAAGGAAGGCATGAGATGCCCAAATACTTCCTTATTTCTGTTTTAATCAAACTTTTGGCAGCTTTCCAGGGGAGTGGTTGGTTTGGGTTTTTTTTTTTTAATTATGTGAGTTTCTGTCACCAGCTGCTATAAACTGTTTTCTGAAGCCTCATTTGTGTAGTTTTAGCTTTGGAGGAAATATGAAAGTAAAATTATCTCCATGGTCCTATTTACCCACAGCATCTCCCTTGAAGCTCCCTACAAATGTTTTTCTACAGTGACCTTTCAGTGTACCTGCTTTCAAGAGAGGCTGCCAGACTGGAAGTGGGGCTTAGGCATGTTTTCTTACATTAAGCTATATTAAAAATGGGGATCTTTGTTCCAGTCTGCTTTGTCTGGCAAACTAAATTGCTTTCTACCACTGATCCTTGTTTTCATCGCTCTAATCTGTAAATTTGTTCAGTAATCATCTTGTGCTTTTTTTTTTTTTTTTCAGAGCATAGACAAAACTGCTGCATAACATAGGGTCAAGCTCTTGAGGGTGGGATAAAAGAAACTGTTCTCTTTTGTGTTGATATTTAATTGCTGTAAGCTGGAAACATTTATTTAGTATTTGGCCTTATCTGCAATTACATTCTGAGGCCTATCAGTCTCTAGCCCACTTGATGTGTCATGTTGATTTTGATTTTCTTAATCAAATGTCATTTTGCATCAAGTCAACTGTCATACAAAACCTGCTGTATCTGTGCTATTAATTAGCAATAAGCATTTAATTAAAAACCACACTAGTGGTTTTTAATATATTTAATATATTTTCTGAAAATTCATGTCACTAATGCTATATTACCCTCTCATTTTTTTTCTAGCCAGAGTCTTGTGTTGGCCGTTCTGTTGCTTTGCCATCAGTGTCACACAGACAAGATTGTAGGTACTCATGTCACCAGTCTGGAAAAAAAAACCCAAAAAAACCACAACGCTGCCCCAACAAAATCATCCCCCTGGTTATTGTTTCTCTCTGTCCTCTCACATAGCCTGTTGTCCAAAGAATACCAAAAATTAGCATTAATGGTTCAAACAGCTCCTCAGAGAAGCTCTTTCTTCTAGTCACCATGGAAATTGAAACCTAGATCTTAGCTCTTCCCCATCTGACCTACTTGAAGCCACTCACTCAAGATATAACTGTCCTAGCAGAGCCACCTGTCTTCCTGCAGGACTTGCAGGATCCTTTCAGAGGTTCCTTGAGGTCCCCTGCTTAACCAGCAGCAGCACTGGAGGTGATTGTGACTTGTCACTGGTTTGGGCAGCTGGGGTTAGATGGATGCTGGACAGAAGCTGATGGTCTAAATCTCTTTCTGCTATTATTTCAGGTCAATTACATGGCTTTGGTTTGGAATTGATTAAAATTTGATGTTGATCTTTGCAGCCGTGAAGTAGAGAAATTCAACAGTCTTTGACAAGTAACCCCAAATCTAGTATTGTCACCAAGCCATCCAGCACAGGTGCCAGCTGTGTGATGTGGTCACAGAGCTCCTGCGTGTTGGATGGATTGAGCTGCTGTAAGAACTGCTGGGAGCAGATCTTTGGGCAGCAGACACAGGGAATCCACTTTTTTATATAATTGCCTTCAAAATCAAACCTCTGTGTTCTCATGTTTTTGGCTGGCTTCCTGTGGGCATGTGGATAAATCAGGTCAGTTTGCTCACTTGATGTGCATAGACAAGTATGAGGTTTATGAAATGAGAGCAGTAACAGAAGGGTGTGTATTACAGTGAGAGGAATAAAGGGTAGCACAGAGGAAAGTGGTGCCCTTTTGTGGGAATATTTATGAAAAAAAAATGATAACTGGAAAATAAGATGGGTGATTGATACCTGTGGAATGTCTTGGGAATAAACAGATCAATAAAATCAGCAAGGTGCGACCAGGAAGGTGTGTTTTGTTACTTACTGGAGTCATGAGGAACTTCTGTACTTGTGAAAAGGGCATGTTCTGAATTCTGGAAAGCATACTGTACTGAAGTTTTGGGCAGTAAATCAGCTGGTAGCTCAAAGTGAGCTTTGTTTTTTAGTCTGGAGCTTGGGTTGCAGTATATTTTCTTGTTCTGGGCCTCGCTCGAGGAACAGCGTGCACGGAGCTGAGGGAGTAACTGATGTGCTGAAAAGAGCTGTGGCTTGTTCTGCTCTCCTGGTGTTTTTACCAGGGCAGTTTGCAGGATATTTTCTTTGTTTTCTTTGTAGCTCTAGTGTTTGGGCTACAGGGATTTCAAATATTTCAGAGAAAAAATAGCTTCAAATTCAGCTCTGAGTCTGATATTTGTTTTATTAGTGGAAATCTTTGTCTCATGTGTTTTCCCAGTTCTAGATAACCTTTTCTTGTCATCTAAGAAATTAATTTCTTTGTTGGACTCATTGCAAGTAAACTTGATAGCAGGATTGCTGTTATTGAGGCAGCTTACACAGTGATTTGCTAAGTACAGCCTCTTCATATAATGTGAAGCAGAAGTCGATTTATTGACCACCACTGGGATTTCAGGAACTGTTGAACTACCTGGTTTTTATCCTTCTCTCATAAAATTTGCTATTAAATATCTTTTTTTTTCTGTTACCCTCTTGAAAAGGGTTCTCTTTGAAATGCAGTCGTACAAGAGCAGCAATCCTACTCGTTTCTGTGCTGTAGGGTTTGGCATTTTAATGAAGTGTCTACAGGGTCACGTAAAGTATCTTGACATGAGAATCTTGAAGGTGTTTGTAAAATGCTTTGCTATGCCAGGAGCACCCTGGCACTCCTCTGCTGTGACAGCTGGCTCTGTGGCTGTGGTGCCAGCCCTTGGCACAGAGCATACCCCAGCGAGGGCAAACCACTGCAGAAAGACCCGCTCTGCTCTTAGCACAAGACTGTGCTTGCTGCAGTACGTGTCCTCTGTCAAATGCTATCTGCTGCTTCTCTGGACTGCTAAGGAATTAATAAATACATAATTTGATTAGTTTGTGCTATTCACTGTACATTCATAGTAGTTTTTTACTACTTTCTGCAAGCTCTTCTCTAAGGTATGCGTTAGGAAGGAAAACTGTTGTCTCTGGTAATCTGTAAAAACAGTTTTAAAAATAGAATCCAAGTGAACTGTACCAAGTGGATTATTGATTCTCCAGGATGCAGAGAGAATGCTTTCTGTGAAGTCTTCATTGCTTCAGAGCCCATACCGGTGTCTGGAGGCTTTGGGGGTGACGTGTTTATATTAACAGACAGTAATGGAGAAATCGTCTCTAGTTAATCTGGATTTCTGGCAACTCTTCCCAGGCACTGCTGTAGATGGGATGTCAGAGCTGGGGCACTTGTGGGTGGAACCTGGACATTTGCAGGTCATGGTGCGTGGTGGGGCAGGTCTTGGGTCTTGGTGTGCTTCTGCTCCATGAGATGGTGCTGTGTTATGTGTGACCAGAGCTTGGCCTGTCAGAGCTCCACAGAGCTGCTACAGGCACTAAAAGGGAACAGGGAAGTGAAGGCAGAAGAGAACAACTCTTAGAGTGCCTTAGATTATTGCAGCCAGCTAAAGGGGATGACACGTTTGAGCCCTGACGCTGTAAGCACAGCTGCAACATCTGCCAGCCCAATGCTCAGGGGAAGCAAGCCCACCCACTTATGTACTGTGGTTAAAAGACTTTGTTTTTATTCGTGCAAAAATTAAATGAAAGTAGCAAAACTAGTATTTTCCAAATTCCCTTTTTGCTTACCTTAATCTTGTCTTTATTGTGCAGCAGCATCTTAGTAGTTCTGATCAACCTGACCACTGGATAGTGACAGATCCTTTTTTTTTGACTGGTGCCAGAATGATTTTATTTTGCTGTCACCTGCAGATTAACAAGCTTCAAGGAGAAATGGCTTCTGCCAGGTGCATGGTTATCATGCCTGTGCCAGCTTGCTTTTATTCCAAGACCGAGGGTCCATTTGTAATCCAAGGAAGCCCTGACTTCTGGGGGTGGAAGCAGGAGTATAAATCACCTCCAGGCTCTCAAAGGTCCCCCATGAACAGATATTTTTTGCTTCCTCTTCATAGGTGCTACAGGTTCCTGTGCTGGTGCTTGGTATGTGTACAAATGGGAGAGGTGCTACTGTCTGGTACATCTGTGACACTCATGGCTGCATCTTCCAAAACTTGGGGTCTGCAGTTGGTAACAGTGCTACTGTACTTTTTCTTCTATCTTTATATTTTTGCAAATCCACTTTCCATTTTGTTCCTATTTACACCACTCACTTTATTCCCTTTGCCTTGTCTCCTGCCTTAGGGATATCAGCTAGCCTGAACTAACCTTTTGTATTGGAACTGAAGTGTGAGAGAGCAAGATCAAACACAGAAATTTTCCTCTCCATCCAGCAAGTAAATATATCCCTCCACAGCCTTGTCAAAGAGAATCAAGAGGCACCTTGCCAAGAGACTTCTAGGTACTTGGAGAGGAGCATCACATGTGAAATGCTAACAAAATTAACTCCTTAGAAATTTTAAGTCTCACTTCTACTGCAGAAAATACTTTACCTTACTCCATTGATCTTCATATTTGTACATTTTGACATCTCCATTATTAAACACACGATAAGACACCCCTCCTCTGGTTCGGTGATGTAACGAAACCCCAGAGACTGGCTCAGTGTTTGGGGCCTTCCCAGTGAGAAGGAAGACTGCAAGGTCACCACATTTGCAGTTTGGAAGAAGAATTCTCACCTAGCTGATGGCTCCTGGCAGGTATCACGTGCAGGACAAGTCTGCATTCATTTTTATACCATTTCTAAGACTGAAAAATGAAAGTTAGTTTCCTGATTTGGCAACAGAAGCGCCCAGGGGCTGCTGCAGGCTGTCACCTGTGAGAAGTCCTTCTTGTGAGGAGTCCCAGTGCTGCTGTAAGGGGTTATTTGGGAGCTATGAGCAGGCACAGGCTTAGCACACGTGGTGAGTCTTGAAGGTGCATGTTTTTCAGCCCCAGCATCAAAGCTGCAGGGCCAGTGTGGCTGCGAGTGGCCTCTGCTGCACATTTGTGTTAGGCCTGTTTGTGCCATGCTGTTACTGTTTTCTGGGTAAAATTGGTGATTATGTGGCCTCACCTTTTGCTTCTCCTATCTGAGAAAATATGTTTGTTTGTTGTCCTCCCTCTCCTTCCTTTTCAATCATATTTTGCCTGACCATCAGTTGCCCAGAGAGGAACCTGAGCCCAGGATTGGTGAGCAAGCAAGGATCTGCTGTATATCCGTGGTTCAGACACCACCATGCAGCTTCTCCACTCTGTCTTTAATTAAACTTGGGTTTTCTGTTGTTGTAGCTGGAAGCAGCGTGCTGACACAACTCATTCTTGTATCAGATTAAAATGTCAATGTTTTAATGTTCTCATCTGTGGGAAAAAGAAAATAGTTGGGTGTTTTATTTATAACTTAAAAAGATGCTGTGGGAAAGCTTTACTTGTGCAAGATGGAAAATGACAACTAAAGGTACAAAGTTCCATTTAATATTAAGAGTCTTTAAAAGGCTGAAAATAGTGGAAGGATTAAATCTCTTCAGGAAATAGGCTATACTGGAACATGGCACTTTTAAACAATTACAAATTTACTGTATTTTTAATTATTCACTCTAGGTTTTTTTGCTTTCTTGGCACAGTGTGCACACAGCCTGATGAGCTCATATACCAAACTGGTGCTCTGTGTGAGAAGGAAAACAATTAAGGTATCTGAAAAAGAGTGGTCTGAAGTCAGTGTTGTCCTCCATGCTACATGACTTCCTTCTGGGAGAAAGGAGCAGTATTTTCTAGGGAGAAATGTGATATTACATTTTGTGACCAATTCCATTCGTGTTTTCTGCAGGTCTGCTCCCTGGGCAGTGTGAGCAGTGGCAGTGGCACTGGTCTGGAGCTGTTGGTTGCACGTGCCCTGCGCAGGCAGCTGTGTGAGGCAGGCTCTGGGCTAGCAGGGTGCAGGTGAATGAGGGGCTGCTGGCAGGGGTCCAGCCAACAGCTGGAATTGCCTACTTGGCATTAATGCAGCTCTTCTTCAGAAAGTGTCTCCCAACCTTATTGAGAGATTTGCTTGATTTAGGCTGTCCTCTGGGTTACCACCTGTGGAATCTCTCTTTCTGGCTGTGTCTCCCTTGCATGTACGTTACACACGCCCACCCATGCCCTTTTGGGTTATGCTTTTCCTGGATTGGGGGCAGAAATAATCCATTTTAAAGAAGGGAAACGGAAAGAGCTCCCACTGAACACTGATGCTGGAAGAAGAGTGCTGAGTGTCTTTTCATTTTACTTTCTTGCTCTCTCACACTTACCCACCTCATCTCCTAGAGCCCAGCTGCTGGGGGAGCCATTTGTTGGCAGGGGTTATTCAAACATCAGCAGAATGCATGTTCTTACTGTGCTGCTTGGAACTGGGTGCTGGAGCCAACACAAACAGCTCTGGTGTGGGAACCAACACTGGGTGTTTGAGTCAGGCTGTTCTTGGTGGTCTGTCCTTCCTGCAGTAAAAATGTCAGCAGTTTCTTTTCCCATAGTGTTCATTTATGTTCCTGTTGTTTAGTGTTTATACAGTCACTGTGCCTGTGGACAGTTCAAATAAATTTTTTGAATAAATTCTGTGGCTTTCTTCACTTTCAGCTCTTGTATTCTCTAGGTTTTGGGGGTTTTCCACTCTGGCTTCATTTTTTTTTTTTTTTTTTTTTTTTGGGGTCCTCTTTCCCGTTGTCAAAGAGAATGTGGCATTTTGTGTTTGGTATTGGGTTTTTGTTGTTTGGGTTTTTTCCCCATGAGATAAAACTTGACTGTGGGGACATTTCTAAGGCAAATAAGCTCGAGTGCAGGCAGAGTGGCTCCAGAACAGAACAGTGCAGGTTCCGGAGCACAGGGAGCTTCAGGCTGAGCTGTGCCGAGGCTGCTGGCAGAGATGGTGCTGCACTGCCAGCTTCCCACTCCCTTCAGGGACACCAGACACCACTGGAGCCTTGGTGGTGTGCTTTGGAACACCAGTCCAAGTATTCAGGAGCTACCAGCGTTCCTTACTGGCTGTGCTTTGTTGCTCCAGTGAAATTCCAGGATGCAGGATGCTTGTGGGAGGTGGATGGTGTGAAGCTTTCTGTAATTCTTCCTGTTACCCTCAGGGCATGCTGAAAAATTACCACTTTGTAGAGTCTTTGGGAGATGATGCAGTCCCAGATCAGACACTTCTCTATTAAATAAAAAGTATGATAGGCCTAAAAGCATTGAATTCAGTATTTTGAATCTCTAAAGGCCAATCCCAGTGTGTATCTATTTGGACTAATTTACTGAACTATTTAGTTTCTCCTCCTGCATAACAACCATTCCATCCCCAGCCATTACCAAGTCAGCTCTGCCTCTGTGGCTGCCAGGAATAACTTTACTTTGCATGGATAATTAACCGGATTGAGTAACAGTGAAAAAGCATTATTTCCACATAGTGGTAATAATAAATCTGTTACTACTTTTGGCTCTCCATGTTATTGCCATATTTGGGGATGTCTTAATGAGGAAGTGGCTTCCTTTGGTGAGTTCAAATAGCAGCACAGAGCCTGCCTCCAGCGCTGGGCTGGGCTGCTGGGAGGAGGGCAGAGGGGCGTTCAACCAGGCAGCCATTCCTAACTGTCTCTCTCTCTTTTTATTTATTTTTTGTTTTGTTTGGGTTTGTTTTTAGAGATTTCTTTGTTTTGTTTGTTTGTTTGTTTGTTTTGGGGGGTGGGGTGGGTTTATTGGGGCTTTTTTCCCAGCAAGCAGCAAACTTCCACTCTTTGTGACAAGAATAAAACTTGGAATTTCTGTTCATTTAAGAATCAAAGCTTTGCTAAGATGGAAATCTTGCAAACAATTTTTTTTTTTTTCAAACCAAAATTGACCTTTCCTGTGAGGATAGTTGGAGCATCCCACTCTGTTTTCTCAAAATGCATAAAATATGGGGATGGGACCTGCTGAGCTCACCACAGGAATTCTCTTGAGGGACGGATATAAAGTTACAAGTAGCTCCTGAGCACAATAACTTTCATGTCCCATAACAGCTTATCTGATACTCTCACGACCTTTTCTAGAATCATCCTCCTTTTCCCGTTCATTTTCACCACCTGTTTCGTCTGTTGGTCTGGAGCCTTGTTGTGCTCCAGCCAGGGAGGAATGAACCTGCTCTCACTGCTGGGGCAGTCTGAGCTTGTGCCAAATATCTGACACCCCTGTCAGTGCTGCATCCATCCCGTGTGCCTTGCTGCTCTCACTGCTGGGGCAGTCTGATCTTGTACCACATGTGTGACACCCCTGTCAGTGCTGCATCCATCCCGTGTGCCTTGCTGCTCTCACTGCCGGGGCAGTCTGAGCTTGTGCCGAGTGTGACACCCCCGTCAGTGCTGCATCCATCCCGTGTGCCTTGCTGCTCTCACTGCTGGAGCAGTCTGATCTTGTGCCAAATATCTGACACCTTGGTCAGTGCTGCACCCCGTGTGCCTTGCTGCTGCCGTGTGGGGACAGCACACCCACCTACACCTGCTCCCCAGCCTGTCCTCCCGTGGGCTGCGGCCCTTGAGAAGGGTCAGTGACCAAAGATCAGTGTAAGGATGTCACAACAGGCAGCACGGTGGAAAGCTGAAGGCTTCTGGGAAGAAGAGGGCAAACTTAATTGGTGGTAGAGAAAATAAAGGGAGGTGTTTGTTGGCTTGAGCCCATTATTTCCTTCTGTCAGTCTTGCCTGTGCCCCACTATTTAATTCACTCTATGTCTAATCCATATCTGCTGTTCCTTTTCCATCATCCTCTCACCTTGTCAGCCTCCTGCCTCTAATCACTGCCCTGTGCAGGCAGCTCCTGCAAAAAATAAAATGCAAAAATTAACTTAGTTATTGATAGTAACTAAGTGGAGTTTGTTAAAGAGGGGAGGAATACGTAACCTTAGAGTTAAAGCTGCAGAAGTTTAATGGTTCTTAAACCAATCACTGAATTTAGAAAAGACAAAAGGAAACAGCTCAAGACAAGCATTTAAGCAGTTCTTGGTGAAAAGTACTCCTTGCCAAAAATAACTTCACTTTATTAAATTGCTCATGTGGTGGGAGGAAAAAAATAGTCAAAAAAATAAGAACTTAGAGGAATTTTTTTCCTGTGTTTTCAGCATTGATCTGGTTATATGACTGCAAAACCTATAAAACTGCAGAAATGCTGAACCTAAACAAAACCCAGCAGTAGAGAGTCCTTTTCCTTTCTGAGCCTATTTATCCATTTACTTGATTTCCAGGTGGACCCAGCGTGGTGTCACTGATGTCCCATGCCCTGAATATGGGAATTAGTGTGCTAGATTTCAGTCTTTACCTGCCCATCATTAGAGCTCAGAAGTGGGGGTCCTCAGGAGTGGGCACAGCCACTACACCCCCAGGGATGTGGTGGAGGCTCTGCCACTGGAAGGTTTCAGGGTGTTTCTGAACAGTGTGAGATAAACTTTTCTGGGCTCCTTTTCCCATGAAAGGTCTACGAGGTCCCTTCCAGCCCGGGCTGTTCTGTGCCTCTGCACAGTCACAGCAGCAGCCAGCGTGTTCAGAGGCTGGGAGGAAGGCTCTGGAAGCATGTTTCTGGGAAGTGGGAGAGGTAAAGGACAGCATTTTCTCGTGACTGGAATCTGTTTGTTCTCTCTTCTCCATGGCACAGGAAGTCAGGGCTCTGGGCTTTTGAAACCAAATGAGTGATGGTTTGCTGCTAATGACCTGGTGGCTGACCACAGCTGCTGGCACTCAGGCTCCCATTGCCACTGCACTGCTGATGGGCTTCTCAGGCGTTTTTCTTATTAAATGACTGTTTTCAAATACTGTTCCAGCTGTAGTCTTGCATTAATGAATTTGGGAACATGGATAGTGCATGTTAAGGTCTGTGAGCTTATGTTCCTTATTGCTTGGTGCAGTTGAGGATGCATCATGCCATTAAAAACATTAGTTTAGATGACTTTTCTATATTAATTCTGAGGCCTGCAATAGACCTGGTGTAAATGTAAGTGGCCATGTGGCTTCCTCATCCTGTCTGCTTTGCCAAAGTACAAGCAATGTATGGAGCACTGATCTGTTCTCTGGTACCAAATTTAGGATAAAGTAAAACTGAGAAATCAATCATTTGGTTTTGCCTTCATTAAATCAAGCTGTACCTTGGAGTCTGCTGGCCCCAAAACTGCCTCGAGTGGCAGTGGGTCCGTGCTAATGCTGCTGCTCCGCAGACTGAGCTCCAGCCAACTTTAGGGCTGGTGTTTCTTCTCTAAATCTTTTTCTTAATTGCTTTTCTCTGCGCAGAAATTCCAGCTGAGCATATGCTGTCATGTCACTGGCAAAGAATTTAGTGGGGGCCTGACTACTGCCCTACAAATAAATGATATGCTCAAGGCCAGCAGTGAGATGCCTGTGAGACACCTCTGTGCTCAGCACCCTCCAGAGCTCTGCTCTCCAAAAATCAGCTACCGCAAAAGAAATCACTTGACTGATTTGTATAGACACTTCTGAAACAAAGGCCAGCTCTTTGGAAGAATGGTTGATTTAGGCTGCTTGGATAAATACTGAACATCTTCAATATCCCTGGAATATAGTGTACCTTGTTCTCAGCAGGGAGAGCCGCACACTGAAGCTGTTTGCAGAAATACCAATTTTCTTTGAGTCTCGGAGACAGATGTGCAGATGGGAGAAAAGCCATGGTGCTGTGAGCAGGTGTGGACTTAGCTCAGGTGCCATTGGCATGGCAGGTCTCAGGAAGCAGAAACAGCCTGTCAGCTCAGTCTGCGGGGGCTTGCCCTGACCGCAGGAGCACCACTCGTACCTCAGGACCATCCACCTGCCAGCTGCACTAAATCCCAGCACTTCCCAATGCTGCTCCCGAGCTCAGCAGCGGGGAAGGAACGGTAATCCAACCCTGGCAGCATCAAAGGCCAAGGATTCACAGGAGCTTTTCAGTCTCGATGAGATCCAGGCTGTGGCGCAGCGATCCTGGCTGCGTGTGACACTGGTGACCTCCCGCTGCCACCGCTGGCCCGACCCTGCCACCCCGCCAGCCACTCGGTGTTCCCTCTGACCTCTCGGTGGGTTTAGCACGCAGGTGTAGCACAGATGTGTTTGTGTCGGTTTTGGGGTGTTCTCCCTGGCTGTAACAGAGCTAAAGAAGATAAAGTGTTGATGACGGTTCTCTCCTTGGCTGCAGGCCTCTCAAATGGCTACAGTGGTGCATCACTGCTGACTTTAATTATGTAGTTTGAATGAAAATGAGAAGGAAGCAGTTTGCCTTGGGCCCATGCATACCTGGCATGCTTCATCGCAGCCTGACAAATATCCCTTAACCCAGTCACTAGCTTGTATTTTATGGCTTATTTTTAAAAATCCAGCCCAGGGAATTGTGGTGTTTTTAAGGGGAGGGGTGTGACCTGCAAATATTTGATTGATTCTGTTCCTGTGCCACAGTTCTATGTAAAATTTATTTCCTGGTGTTCCTTTTAAACCATTAGCTGACCTTCCATACGGATCCCAGCTGTGCATTAGCATTGCTTGGGGATGTGTTTGTATCTTTTGTCTAAAAATACCCAGCCGGTAGGATCCATGATCCATGAAAGCTAATTGAAACAATTTCTCTTCAAGTTTTGGCAAGTGAACCATGCATTATAAGCATTAATATCTATAAATTGAATTGTTAATGAATCTAGACACTAATAATGAATGCAATTTTGTAGGCTTAACTAGAAACACTAAAATTATCAGGATCTGGAACAGAATTTTCAATCATTTTTGCTTATTAAATAGCAAAACTATGCTTTTAATAAGCTAATCATTTTTATTTGACCCCATAGGAGTAGCTCAGCTGATTAGAAACAGGTTTCAAAGTGCAAAACAATGTTGTTTTTCTCTCCCTGTTTTAACTACCACAGTGCTGATCAGATCAGATACTGATCTCCATTGCTTATCCTGCAATTCCTCTAAAAGAATTTGCAGCAGAACCTCTCTCTGTCCCATTGAAGAGGAGAATTCTCTGCACAGATAAATCATGCTGTAAGCTGCCAAAACAACTGGAGCTTTCTTTCAAGATTGTTAGTGCACAAAAATACAAATATGAGAGATTCCTATTTGGTCTTTGTTATATCCAGAAGTAGAAAAGCACTTGATACAACTCAAAACTCAAGACCAAAGCTAATAAACAGGAGTCTTTTTCTCCCCCAATTTAAAATTAGCCTTTAGGATTTTATGCAGCTGAAGAATATGGTAAGACTCAGAGTTATAATAAAAAGTAAATCTTAGGTTCTGATGGTTTCCTTTAAAACAGTTTTGTGAAGTTTGCCATTCTTCATGACTCCGGTGGCTGGAGACTAGGAGGGCACAAGCAGATTATCCTGCAAGTCCCTCAGGCAAAGCTTCTCCCCACACCATTTCTGGCAACCCTTGCAGACAGGCTGTCAGCTTTTATGGAGCACTGCTGTCCCTTAGACAAGCAATTTCTTTTACCAAAAGATTTAGTAATTCTGCAGCATTTGTTAAATGAAAAAATCAAACTTGGTTATCTTGCAAGATAATAGTAAAGAACAATCTCTGAATGGTAAGGTAAGAGATGTCCAGGATTTATCTGTGGATTTACATCTGGGAAGGACCATAAAAGCTTCCTCCATCTCTGGAGGCGATTGATATGCTTAGAGAAATGTATTCCAGTGCTTAATTACATTTTCTATTTGGGGGGGGGGGGGGAGTTTCCTTTATTTAATCAAAATCTCCCTTCACTATGTATGAAGCACAGTTCATATTTACTTCATTTTTTTTTGGGTTCTAGAACATGGAGAAAAGTTTTCGCTCTTTATAACAATCTTCTCTTTTTTGAAGACTCTTTCCATGTTGCCCAGCTGCCCCAGTGCTTCCCCCCCTCATTTCTTGCCTTCTTTAGCATGGACAGATGTTGGGTAGCACTGATAACTGACTGGTTAACATGGGATGGCAAGGAAGGAATACCGGCCAGCTTGGGGGATGGAGTGATAAGGAAAGAAACATCAACAGGCAGAACTAAATAGTACACCAGGGGATTCAAAATACTTCACCAAAGTACTAACCGGAAAGAATTGGTGTTTCCCAGTTCAGTTTAAAACTCAATGGGAAATTCCTATTAAGTTAATATAGAAATACACATTAAACTGCAGAGTTCCCTATGCAGGAGCTCTAACTTAGTAGATAGCACTGTAAATGTTACACTGAAATATTTAGCTGAAGTAGTTCAGAATATTTTTACTACTTGGACATATTTTTTGTGTCCATGCACACTGGGATCCTGTTCTGCCTCTCCTCATGGCTGCCACTGAACCCCTGGGCACTTTCCAGGCCTTTCCAGATCTTTCTGCTGTGCTGAGGGTGTTACCACCAGGGATGGCCATGACCACAATCATGGCTGTGCAACTCAGCTCCTCTCGAGACTGAACACTTTCATTTTGGTAAGCTGTTTGGTGACATTTTCATCATGATACATCGGCAAAATGAAATTACTGAGATAATTTGAGGGGAGAAATGCTTGAGGATCTTCCCCCACCTCCCCACCATTGCCTTTTCCTGACAGACAAGTGGAGACTTGCTCAGCCTGAGGAGTGTGCCCCATCCCACTGCCTGCACTGGACAAGGGAGAGGATGCTGAGTCTGAGATGTATATTCCTGTTCTGTTTCCTCTGTGAAAAGTCCATATTCTGCAAGACAACTATTAGAATTATCTTTAATAATTGATATTAGAATTCATCCATTGGTGACTGGTGTGTTTGCTTTTATTCTTTGCTGTCTTCTGCTTTCAAAGACTCCTTTTCCCAAACCAACAGTAAAAAACAAGGAAAAAAAAAAAAAAAGAAGTTTTCTCAGTGCTGCTGTCTATTGACATTCAACAGAATAACTACCCTGGAGTTAATTCTTCCTCCTAAGTAAACTACTTCAGTCAGGGCTGTTAGCATGGAGGATATTGGCATTCCTGTTTACTCAACAGGAGTCTTCCAGGATCCTTGCTTTTTTAGTGAATTTAGTGTATGTACATTTTCAATAAATGTAACAAATAATCCAGGCAAACCTGGGACCCTACTAGTGAGTCATATGCAAATTGAACCAAAAATATTTAATCCTGGAGTAAACATTTATGAAGTGTCTGTGCCACCCTTTGGAAAGGGATAAAGTGGTCAGTCAGTGTGCGACAATGTGCATCCAAGAAAGAGCTGAAATAATATTTTTTTGGTAATTTAAATGTAAAATAGTGTAAATAATAATGTAAATCACGTAATGGGTTAAAGCCGTGCAACCTCTTTCTTTCACTTGAATGCCAGTTGTGTCAGGTGCCCACCCTCCTCCTCCTCCAGAAAAGAAGTTTCTGTCCCTCAGAATCTGCTCCTGCTGCAGCCACTGCACTGACACAGGTGAGAGCTGGAGGACTCTGCTTTGCAGCTTGAGATGCAATTTTTTCAGCTGTAGGAACCCAACCACACAGTGTATCTCACACAAGTACTAGAGAAGGAGGACTTTACCTGAATTAGTTTTGCCTGCCCTCTATAAACAGAAAAATCAATGGTCTTTGTTCTTTTATTGAGGAGAAAAAAAGTACTTTTTTCCCACCTGGGAGGGCTAATGGGATACTCTGGTGTGCAGCACCGTTTCAGCAGTGAGGGAGGTGTCCCTGCTTGATCTCTGCTAATGAAAGTCTTCAACCAGCTGTTTCATCCTGCTTCTGGGACATAAAATTTCAGGTTCTGGCTCTCCTGATCCATCACTTTGCTGAGCCTCTGTGGGGTCCTGTGCAGCACTTTTTGAGTGTAGTCCCAAGGAGGGTGTGACTTGAAAGTCATGGCCTTTTCAGTGGCCAAAGGGTGAGAAGTGGTGCTGTGGAGCACCTCTATAAACCTGGCTGCAAAGGCTGAATGTTCTGATGGACACTGAGGCATCCGAGCCTCCCAGGCTGTGTCTGAGTCCCCGACAGAGTCAAACCAAACAACACCTGTGTGCAAAGCTAGGAGGGATCTTTTTTTCCCTAGATTTCAGACCAGCAAGATCTAATAACCTTTACTTTGGTCTCCTGCACATCTTTCTGAAAAACGAAGCATGTCAGATCCTCAGAAATGAAAGGACATGGGATAACCTTACACCTGAATTGACATGGGCATGTCTTCTGTCATTCCTCAGTATTTTGCTATCCCATGTTTTATGTGGCTCACCTTTCACATTGACAAAAGAGACAACAGATGTATCTTTTTTATTTCTAGAATACATGATTCCTTTAGAGCATCTCTGTCATTTATCTTGCCAAATATTTAGTGGTGCTTAGTATGTGAGATTCTTCAGGAAGATTACAAGATTTCTCATTTTTGCTGCCTAGAATTTAAACAAATACAAAAAAAAAAAGTGATATATTAAAGAGGAAGAGGAAATAATTGACAGACTATGGTGCTGGGGGCTAAATCACTGTTTCTGCAATTGAGGATTACTGGCCACCACTCTGGATTGGTGGAACTGCTCAGATGCCAAACATCAACATCAGTTTCCATGCTGGATGTCATGAGAGCCTGTTGTCACTTTCCAGAGGACAATAAACTAGGTTTGTCATAACAGCAGCCCTCAAAATCAAGATAGTTCAAAGCAGTAGCAGCCTTGCAAACAGTTACACCCGCTGTTTATTTTGTGTGTGCGTGTATTTATCTTCTCATCCTCAGAGTTCCACGTTTTTATCAGAGGTTTTTGCAGAGTGGAACTGGCAGTTGTTCACACACTCCACACAATAACACTGAGCGTGGGGAGAGGTGCCCATGCCCGTTTCAGTGCCACAGAGAGAGCAGGCTGTGGCACATGAGGAATGTGAAACTTGTTTATGCTTATTCTAATGAAAGAACCAATGAAGGACAGTTCCTTTACAAAAAGAAAAGGAAATACTTTTTAACAAGGTCTAGTAGAATTTACGAAGCTTGTTATAAAGGTAAGTATTGTAAATACATTTTTATGCCACACTTCCTGTGGCCCGAGAGTCAGATGGTGAGAAATAACCCTATGAAATGGTGTCCTCAAGAAACAGTGTGCACACGTACTGCTGCACTCGTATTTTGGTGTCATCCACTGCTGCTCTGCTAAATTTGATTCCAACTCAAATTATTCAGAAAGACACAATCCTGAGCTGGTTCCTTAGACCGGAGAGATGGAAGGTAGCTCTGGCCAGAACTTCAAGAGTGAGAAATGCGATTTGATAATCTGGGGACAACACAAAATTAAGAGACCAAGAGGTGGAGGGCATGTTAGTTGTTTCTTAGCACAGGTGGGTCTCTGACCAGGGATTGGCACCTGCCCTGTCTTTCCTGTGAAAGTGTAGATGTTTCCAAACTATGCCTAAAAAGCTGAGGGGAGGAGACAAGCTTTGAACTTTCCTTTTTTGGTAGTTCCTTGATAGCACATCAACCTTGTTTTTCCCATCATCTTTGTCTGCCCCTCACTCCAAGCAAAGATGCCTTGTTGTTAGCAGAGATTTTTTGATGCAGCCAGGATTAGAACTGACCATTTTGCAGCCCGTTCTTTATTCTCAATTCAGGACTTACAGTCTGCTCTCTGCAATGTTGTAATGAGATCTGGGATGATAATAATATCAAGCTGTATCTAAACAATTGGATTAAAGGAAGCTCTGGGAATAGGACAGAGGTTGGGGTAACTTGCTAGATCCCGTGTCCAATTGCTGGCTACTTCCCTAGGGACAAAGTGTTTCCTCCTGGCAGAACTCAGCAACTAGCTTTCAGTTTCTTTCATGATCAGCATTTTGTGCTGAATGTTTTAAAATGTTTGGAAAATGCAGCATAAGGGAGATTGAAGGTGTTATCTTTAATTGGACTAACTTAAAAAATTAATATTGAAGAGTTTTCTCCTTGTTGTGTTGCTATTGACCTGATGTTAAGAATAGCTTGTGCTGGTCTGCAAGAGAAGAGTAGAGGAATATATTTTGCTTTCGGGTTTTTTGTGCTTTGAATTTTGGTGGGACAGGAGAGGTTGCTGTTATGTTTAGAAAAAAAGAGGTCTGAGCATGAATAGGAAATATTTTCAAAAGTCTTTTTAGGTGTTGGGCTGCCTGTGATGATCTGTTCATGGATGAGCTGGGAAAGGCTCCAGCCAGTGTGAAGGTGTTGGTAATATCTGTTTGTTATTTTCAGAACCAGGAAGGTCTGAAAGGTAGATGGACTTTTTTTTTTTTTTTTTTTTAACCTGGTGAGGCTCCTTTAGTAATCACTGCTCAGAAAGTAATGGCATTATGGAATGGAATTGCAATTGCCTGCCTTGACCTCAAAATATTACTTTGTCATCCTTGCCTGTCTCTTTCCCTTTCTCCCTGGAAAATTAACATTAGATAAGAGTGAGGTAGATTCTTTTCTAGCTTATTCATTAGCAGCAGCAGCAGTGTTGTTAATTATGTTTAGATTGTAGAGGCTGTATTATGAGTGGCCAGAGAACACAGAATTAGTTTCAGATTTTTATAGCTAGAAGGTGGGAAAATCCTCCTCTGGGTTGCAGACTAAGCAGATTTCCTCTGGATATCACTGAAGCAATAAACAATAAGCTGCAACTTCTTTATCATAGCTTTGCTCTCCATGCACAGATTTTACTGTGAGAAATAACACAGCCCACTTCTTGGAGTGTCTTGTTCTCTTTATTTACATGTGTCATCTCAGCTTCAGCCAGTAGTTTTCTTGTTCTTTTTTTAAATTCTTACAAGAGCAGTCAGAATGTTCTTGAGGAGCCTGTAACTGTTTTTTGGGTCCTCCTATATGAGTTAGGAGCCTGCCAAAGCCTACATCCATCCTCCCTGAGCAACACTCAGCAGCAATCAGGATGGGAGCTGCTTACTTGACATAATGCTTTCTGTTTATTTTTAGTTTTGTAATTTATTTAAATTTTCAAAATGTTGTGGTTTTAATCAGTTTATAAACAATTTGTCTGTGACTCAAAATATCTGAATAATTTAATAGAAGCCCGCCCTGAGCACAAGTACAAGGGAGTGTGGCACTGCAAATTCATTTGCCTTACAGAACCGTGCTCTCGCCGCTCCTGCCATCCCCGCGTGCTGTGGCACTGTCCTTCTGACAAACTGAACTGAAACCCAAGGCACCTGACAGTGTTTTCTGACTTGCTCTGTCTTCTGGAAGAGACCTCTTCAGAACCTGAACTACATTGCCTTTATGCTCTTTTGTCCCTTTAAAAGTGCTTGGGGGATTTTGCTGGTCACTGGGATGTGTTCAGCATTACAAAAGTGTTTCTAATAACCAAATTTTACTCCTGGTGTCTTTATAAACTCCCTCAGGTCTTCCTCATGATTTCTTCTTCTGAAGTCGGTTTGCACATGTTCCTTTGGGCTTTTTGCATCAACACTTGATAAGTACTGTGTGTTGATAAGACATGATAGGACATTCCTCAGGACTGCCTGGAAGCACAGGGCACACATTTCCCTGCGTGGAGACAGACAAACCACGTTTAAGTTGATCCGAAGCAGGGCAGACCGTTCTCAGCCGAGTTCCTCAGAATTTAGGGGAAACTTCAATGCTGGATGAAGAATTTGGGTCCCTTTCATCCTCAGCTGAAGTGCTGGTACTCATTTTGTCCTTGGTAATTAAAGGGTATTTCTTGTTTTTCTCACTCTTTCAAGTCTGTATCAGTAAGATCTTTGGAGTAATTGCTCAGAACAATAACATGGAAGTAGAACATCACTGATCTCCTTGGCTGGGAAATTTGTGAAAGGGAATGAAAAAAGGGAGAATTTCCGTCAGAGCTGCAGTTTGGAGCTCAGTGGGGTCTGAGAACCAAAAGAGCAGCTCTGTGTCAGCTTTGAAGAGGTAAATCCTTGAATTCACGGTAAGTTGCACATAACAGGAAATATCAGACTGTTAAAAATTCTGATAAAATTCAAGGAACTAAGCAACTAGTGTCAGAGAAATGGGTGCAAGAAATATTTAAAAAGAAAACTAATGCAAGTGGAGAGAAAAACAGACAAGGATTTAAATATATCATAAGCACATCACAACTAATTCATCTGATAAAGGAAGATACAAGACAGAAGAGGTGATTGATGTAGCTCAAAGATTTGATGGTACAAAGCCACCTTTACTTGAAATGATGAAAGGAAATAGGGCAAAAATCAGAATATTGAGGATTATTTACGATGTAAAGAGAGGGAGAGTAATCAAAAAGGTTGAGTAAATTCTAAAATGAAATAAGAAATGGTTTATGGTGTATGTGGGGAGGGGAGAATAAAGAAATCATTACTAAACGGAGAGTCACTCAGGAATCTAAAATGGATGAGCCCTGAACTGATTTCATAAATGGGCCTTGACAAAGGGGAAAACACAGCAGCACAAGGCTATCTGTGAGTAATGGAAACATTTCACAGTGTGGGATGTTAACAGAACACTTGGAAAGGAGGACTATAAATAGAAGACCACTTCCCTGTATGTGTCTTTTATGTAAAAGAAATTCATTAGTATTTTTTTTGCAAAATATTGAGAATTAATTCAGAAGCTAATAAACTGCTGAGCGAGGGATTGCAGAATCCATGTGAGGAACACCCTTTCCTTTTTCTCCTTTCAAAAAAGGGATTCAAGTCAGTGTTGCTCAGTACATGGTAAAATATTGTCCGAATTTTTCTGGCTCATGATCTGTGAAGCATAATCACTAAAAAGCTCCTACGCTTGAAAGCAAGTCTGTCACGAGGCACCTCCTGCTCCAGGACAGCTGCCTGGATGGTTGATCTGGTCTTTTTAGTAAGCATGGGTGACTCTGGGTACCTAAAGAAGTAAGATAACTTTTTGTTTAAGGCGTGTTATTCCTGTAAATTTGAATCAACCAGACTGCATTTATTCTGCTGCTGAATTTTTGACAGAGCTAATGTCTACTTAGCCACAGGAATGTGAATGCCCTGGGAAACATCAGGGTAGCAGCACTGCATAGAGAATGCGAGGTTTGCACTTACAGGCAGAGGTATTTTTAAACATCTAATACATAGTAGGTGCCTAAAATAAATAGATGATTTCTATCAGTAACTTCTGATCAAGGACTATAGTGTATTTGAGAAGAGTGACAGTGACAGTGTTGCAGAATTCCATCAAATTGGATGTAAATCTCTCAATAATTTTTGTATTAATTTCTGCATGCAAGATGGCAAAAGTGAATTCAGAAGGAACTGACTGATGTAAGAATATGTAAGGCTGACACTACAAGCCTAAGATTTTCCCCATACTGCTCAGTAGAGGACCCAGACCAAAAAAAAAAAAAAAAAAAAAGGGGGAAAAGAAAAAAAAAAAAAAAAGGTTGAATTAGTGCCAAGCACAGGCAGTTAGAAAAATGATGGAACAGTTGCTGGGAGATTAGTAAATGTGGATCCCAGGCAGCACCATTTCTAAAATAACTTTTCTTTGTAAAACTGTGTTTAAGGGCTGGAAGTCATGATTTATGAAGAAATATGAAAAGAATTAGATGTGTTTAACTTGGCAAAATAAATGAAGAGTGTTGTACTTGTCCATAAGCATATGAAGAGCATAAACAGAAACCATGGAGAAGAATTGCCTTGGACAGGGCCTAAGGAATGCAAATTAAATGTATTGTGATCATAATGCAAGAAGGAAAATGTATCTCAGATATCAGGTAATATCCTCCATTAGCAAGATTTATGAGACCCATCATGATGGGAATATGAAGGAAATGATGAAAAGTCCATTGACTGAGTCAACTGAAATTGGATTAGAAGGTGTAGAACACTTCAGCTCTGAAACAGGAATTGTCACATGCCCAGCAAATATCGCAGACTTGTGAGACTGTGGCATAACACAGATGTATTTCAAAGTTCTCTTTCTGTGTCAGAGATGCAGGTTCTGTCCTTGTGTGTGAGTGCAGGTGGGCAATCACCGAGCAAGTGTGCCTTGGCTTCTCTCAGCTGAAGTTCCATATGAATCTTGTGGCAGTCTTCAGAAACGATAGCATAGTAACATGCTCCTTCACCCCAGGAGTGTCCCCAGAACCAGAGGGTTCCACAGACAGCTGGGGACAGAACATTTTGGTCTTACTCTACTGTCTGTCTCCCAGGTACCTGCCCAGAGGGCTCCCGGACTCCAGGGCTCACTTCAGAAGCTCAGGAGTGTTGATTCTGGTTGCCTGACACTGTGCCAGAGAACTCTGGCTCTTGTCTGGTGATAAGCCTAAGTGAGAGACTTGGAAGGGGTCCCACTTGTTTTCACCTTCAGCAGCTTGCTCTCAGGAGTCGGCCGCTGCCAGGGCTGAGGCAGACGGCTGGTTTGGCACCCAGCACCAAGTGCACCTCTGGCACTGCTCCATGCCTTATATCATGCTCGGCACTAAAGAACTTCAGAGTTTATTGAGCCCCTCTCCACAGCTGGCTTCGCCACAGGTTTTGGGGTCAGTGCTGTTGTTAGGACAGCAGGTTTTGTTTAGGTTCTTACCTGAGATCATGGCGGCAGCTCAGCTCCTGGAAACCTGCATGGTAATGGCTGCTCAGTTTTTGCCCAGTTTTAAATCCTTACGAATGCCAAGGTTGGCAGTTCCCTTGGGTTCATGTCACCAAGGCTCAGCGTTCAGTAATTTGCCACTTTCCCTTCAGAGAACCTGAGGCACCTGCACAGAATTGTTTAGAAGAATTTAGAAGGTTGGTCATCTTTGAAGGGTGCCTTGTGGATCTCGATCAGTGGCCTCCATAGTGGGATGTACAAGACTATCTATTAGGGAACATGAAGATTTTTTTTTTCAGTAATAAATTTTAAAAATTTAAAACAGTGTTTATTTTTTCCTTATCCTTTGTAAATGCCTAATTTTGTGTATGCTTTATAAAGTATATAATACAGTAGTATGTGGAGATAATTTATAGATAAATACATACATTGGTGTGCACACTCAAAATTTTTTTACTAATCAGGTGCACAATCAAAAGTTGGAGCCCGCTGATCTACATGTTTAGAGAAGGATGAGAATGATGGCTGTGGCACAAAGATCTTCCACAAGGAGAATCGTAAAGACTGATGATAACCTTTGAAGAGGGAGTATGACACAAAGTAATGAAAAGTAATGAAAAAACCCTGGGCAATGCTGCTGGGACAGTCTGTGCTTCCTTGTGTTGTCGAGTAGACGCTTGAACTCTTTCTCATGTACACTGGGGGATATTTTAGCCTTATGTAACTCCACAACTGCTGTGTAGTCAAATAACGTCATCTATCCTGCTTCTCTGCCGGGTTGCTGTGTCTCTTTGTTGGGTCCAGCCTGTTCTCTGTATCCATCTGCTCTCACGGAGCATCCAGGCCTAGTTTGGACAGTCAGGCAAGCACAAGTCCTGGAACGGCTGTCCCCAGAAAAGGGCATAAAAGCAGCTGGTCCACTCATGGGCTGGTGTCCCATTTTCAGCTGTAGCTGGTAGCTGCAGCCACAGTCTGATCATTCAGAACATTAATTTATAGTCTTTATTATGGCTTCATATACGTGGCCCAGGGCTTCAGCCGACCCATTCATAGTGCCAGAGCCATGGCTCTGCCCAGGGGAGGCCTTTGCAGGACGTGGAAGTGCTGGCTGTGGGAAAACGGTGTCAGTTTTTACACTACTAGATCTGTGACTGGCACCTGCCATCTGATCTTTCTCCGAGGCAGAAAACACAGTCAGGTCTCAGCAGTTTCCGTCACACAGTGCAGGCAGCATACCTGTTTGCCAAAGATACGTGCTGCCAAACTTTGAGCTGTCATTCCAAATTAAGATGTTAGAGCTTTCCTTGCCTATGATAAGTCATTAAATATTGCTCAATTACCCTTGCATTGAGCCTTTTTTTAAACTGAAGCTCACTTTACTGAAAGGCATCCTGTCTTGATTTGGAGATATTAAAAGATGAAAAATCCTCCTTCCTTTGATAGGGCAGGGTTTTTAATGTCTAATCATTCTCACTATAAAACTGTGCCTGATTTCCAATTTAAGCTGGTCTGGCTTCAGCTTCCAGCAATTGGTTCTTGTTATGCCTTTCTTGGCTGGATTAAAGAGCCCTCTAGGACCTGGTATTTTCTCCCTTTGAAGGTACTTATACATCGTAATCAAACCATCTCTTGATCTTTTTAATAAACTAAACAGATCGAGCTCCTTAAGTGTCTCATTCTCAGGCAGCCATTCCAGTTCTCAAATAATTTTTATGACTCCGCACTGTCTCCAATTTTCCTGTGTCCTTTAAAAAACACAGCCACCAGGAACAAAGGCACTCAGGGTATTTATAGTCAACTGCTTGCTCCTTTTCCCAAAATCTAGATTTTCTTATTTCCATGCTATGGGTTCCCCAGTCTGTTGAAGACTCTCTTGCTCCTAGAAACTATGAGTGCTGATGTCATTTGCTCCCAGTGCTCCCAGACATGGAATCTAGCACCAAAAAAATGTGTGGACCTTTGTTCTGATCGGTGTAACTGTTCTTGAGGTTTTTTTGCCCATTTGTGGGAGCTATTTTAAATCATTAATGCTCGGGAACTAGGACCTTTGTGTATTTTACATTCTGAAAGGACAAGAACTTGAATTGTTTGGGGCTGTCCAAAATCACCATTGATTGTAACTGAACCTGCTTTTCTTGTAGAGGAAACCGAGACTTCTACCACCCTCCAAAAGGGATCTCAGTAACCAAAATGATGTTTCAGTTCAGGCAATGGTCATAAGAGATAACACAGGGGGATTGGCCAGGGAGGACAGAGTTCAGGAACCACTTAGACTTCTCTAATGAGCCCAGGAAGCTGCCCTGGTTTGTACAGGGAATTATGCTGTCTGTGAGGAGTTTCTAAACCTGTCTAGTGCTGCTCCTCAGACTTGGCTGTTACTTTGTTGGTTTTGTTTTCTGCAATGCATCTGTGTTTATTAAGGGGATAGTGGATGATCACTCCCCACCCTAACAGAAGGGAAATTTTCTAGGTATTACCTTGGTGAACTTATTTCTGTTACAATCCCTTGCCCCCTTTTGGTGCCCTTTCCAATTCTGTTCCTGTTATTAGTCATAGTTATCTTCTGCTGACTATGAGCAAACTGGAGGCCAGATCTGGGGTACCTTGTGTTGCCAATATTAAGCATTTTTTCTGTTGCACCAACCAGCCTCCGAGATATTTATCCTTGCAATTATCCGCCAGGTAGGCAACAGCTATTACCTGGTTTTAAGATAGGGAGGAGAAGCCGAGGTATGGAAAGCTTCAGTAGGTCAGGGCTTGAACTAAGATCTTCTAAATCTGAGGTAATTGTGCCTCCTCTCTGTTCCATCTTTAAAAAATAAAGCACACATGTTAGTTCTGAGGCTCGCTTTCATCTTCACCATTCTGCCTCCAGAAATCTTCACTCCTCCTCGCCGCACTGCGGTCGCCCTCGAAGAGTTGCACAAAGGCTGTCAGTCGCTTTGGTTTGCTGGCATCAAATATTGAGGAAAAATAGGAACAATTACAAGTTTAATATTAAAAGAAGCAATTTCATTTCCTTTCTGGAGTCTATGTAGTTTTTTAACGCTACCTGAAGAAGCAGAATACCTTGTGCCTGGTGAACGGGGCTCATTTGGCATAACTCAGACCTCCGCCCCAGCATGCAGGAGACAGCAAGGGGACACCTGCGACTGGCCTGGGCTGCGGCTCCGTTATGCACTGCTGTATTTTTAATTCCCAGCTGCCAAAACTGGGCCGTTGTTTTGTGATTAGACTCTAGTGGGGCAAGAAGAGCCAGTAAAAGCCTCCGGACTGCGCCGGGGTTCCGCTGCTCGGGCTGGGCCGGGAGCGAAGCCAGCCCTGCCCTGGCTGCAGAGGTACCCCCGTGTGGGTACCACCGTGTGGGTACCACCGTGTGGGTATCCCTGTGTGGGTACCACAGTGTGGGTACCCCCGTGTGGGTACCACAGTGTGGGTATCCCTGTGTAGGTACCCCTGTGTGGGACCGCGTGTGTCCGAGCGCCGGCCGGTGTGTGACCGCGTGTGACCGCGTGTGTCCGAGCGCCGGCCGGTGTGTGACCGCGTGTGACCGCGTGTGTCGGAGCTCCGGGCCGGGTGTGACCGAGGGCACGGCCGCAGCGCTCGTGCGGTGGCGCCGGGGCAGGGACGGGTGCCCGTGCCCGGGCCCGCTGTGGCTGCGGCGGTGGCGGTGGCACCGGGCGCGGAGGTGGCAGCGCTGGCAGGGCTGTCTGTCGCCTCCGCGGGGCCGGGGCAGCCGTGACCCACAGAACGGGCCCCTCGAACGGGGTCGGGTGCCCGTGCGCTGGGCAGCAGCTCGGGGAGAGCCCTCGGCAGGGGCTCCGCAAGGTGGGAAGGGCAGTGCGCGTTTGCTCGTCCCTCACCTTGCGGGGCTCCCAGCTGTGGCCCCGGCCCCGGGCCGGGCTGGGGGGAAGGTCCCTTCCTGCAGGCGAGGAGCCTGCTGCTGCTGCAGGGGAGAAAAGGCTGAAGCTGCCAGAAAAAAACTGTCAGGTATAAAAGCTTACAAATTGGGGAGAGCATTCTCCTTTGACAGAGTAAAAATAAAACCCGGAATGGGAAAGGAAAGGCGTGAAAGAGTTAGTGACAAAATATCATGTACAGCTGGGGAGATGATGGTTTTATTGGTATTGCAGGGGGGGAGGGAGAAGCTGAGAGGCAGTGAAAACACAATTTGGCCTAAAATTGAATTTCTCTGATAAGGAATTTCAGAAGCGGCTGCCTCATTCACTGTGCGGCCAAATAATCATATGCGCTTTAATAATCTTTATTTTACAGGAGTATGTTGCCAGGGCAACAGAGTGTAAGCAGGAGCATAGCACCTTGCAGATCACAAAGGCAAAGCTGCAGAAAGACATTTCAGCGAGTTTCTCTCTCCCTTTTGCAATGTAATGACGACTTATTTTTCATGCACTGATTTAATAATCTTATTGAAAGATCCTTTCCTGGTTTCTCTTATTCTTGTCTGTCTGAGCACGGACAAAGGCAAAAATCTGGAATTGTCAAGCCCACTGGGCTCAGCAAACTAACAGATGTAATATGTTTAGCATTTTTATGTAATTACTTTTTATTGCTATTTTACCCTACTTCTATTCCTCCCCAGTTAGATGCTGCTTCCCTTCCATTCCAACCCAATCAGGGGATGGAGAGGGGCTGGGGGAGAGTTGGTAATTGACGGCATTAATCGGGAATTATTAGTGGGACGTGTTTTCAGAGGTGGGGGTTGGGTGCAGCAAGAGACCTTTTAGGAAGGGTGAATTGAATTATGGGCGATGCAATAATGAAGCCTGTGGGCTGTGAGCTGTAGAGGACACTCATCCTCGCAGAGCTCTGGGTGTTATTTATCACGGGCTCTGCTCTCTGGGTGAAAACCAGCACGTTGCCCTACTGACATCCTCTGGGTGATGGGGTCTCAACCAGCTGGGCTGAAAAACAAGCTGATTTGGGATGATTAAAAATGGAAATGTCTAGAGATCTTCGATGTTGGTTAGACTGGGAGCAGAAATGCTGCAACCAAACCCTCAGCAAGGCGCAGTGTGCCCAGGCTGTCTCTTGTAAACATTTTGCCTCTTTCCCAAGGGCCAGGCTGAGGAAGGAAGCGTGTGGAAAGCAATCGTTGCAGGCCTCAGAATGGGAGAAGGGAAGGCTCTGTGAAATGAAGTACAAAAGCCCTGGGTCATCTCGCTTGGGCTGAGGAATTCCGAGAATGGGGAACAAAGGCTGGCAGCGGAGCTCAGCTGTGCACCGGGAGCAGCAGCACCTCTGGGTTTGGTTCGTGGGCTGAGAGACTCAGGAGAAGGACACGGCCGTGGGGGTTTGCAGCCTCAGCTGAGTGTGGATACAGGCTCACAGATGTCACTGACACGGAACTTTGCTTTAGGAGGCCAGTTCTTTAAAGAGCAGCACACAGCTTATGTGTTCTGCATTTGGAGAATTACATGAAGGATATTTAACAATATATGTAAAATAATACATTTAATGTATATAAAAATAGCATTTAGGCCAAGCAGTATTCTCCACACAGGACTGCATTGTGGCAAACACTACTGGTTTTCTCTGAGTCAGCATCCCCCAGTCACTGTGAATGTGAGATGTTCCTTGAACCAGGGTTGGACAGAGCAGTAAGAACTGCCCTGAAGCACCTTGCAGAAATGTCTAGAAGCTAGATTCAGGAGTGGGAGGTGGTTCTGCAGAGAGCAGACGTGGGCACAGCTGCGTGCAAGAGAGGGGAAAGTGTTTGGAGGCTTGGGCAGGAGGCCCTTCACCCACCACGTCCCCAGGCCACCAGCTCAGAACGTTCCCAGTGCCACTGGAACTGTAATGGCAGCATTAACAGTCTCACTGCCTCTAATATCTAATCACAGTACAGACAAAAACTGGAGTTCTGAAGCCCAGTTAAAATTCTGCTGTTTTCTCAAAAAACAGATGAGCATTTGGACCTGAGCCATCCAAATTCAGGGAGGGAACTGTTCCTGACTGTTCCTGTATGATTCTGTGCACAGTGAGGTGAACAATTAATGCTGCATTGATGTGTTCAGCTTATTAACATCTGCTTATAAACCTAGTGTAAGGACACTGTACTCTCACTAACAACTTCAGCTTGGCTTTTAGAATATTTGCAGTGCTAATCCTAAACAGCAGAGGATCAGATAATGCTGTGGTATAAAAATTACTCAATATACAAGTTTCTGCAATAGAACATTAAATATATACAATATAGAAAGCAATAAGATGCCTTCTATATAATATTATTTATGCAAGTATATAGAATTACTCATTTGTAGTTTTGAATGTGTATGTAGATTGAGGAGTTTAGGAACAAAGATAATTCTTTAATGTTGTCATAAAAAGAAAAAATAAAACCTTTTTTTTCTGAGCAAACATATCCCAGGTTTCACCTTCCTGCTACTAAATGAATGAATTGCAATGATGTAACAACTGCATAAGGTTTTATCTGATTAGAAAATTCAGCAGTGCCTGACACTGAATTGTCCTATTGTTCCTAGTCTGGAGATAGGCAGGATTTTCTACAGCCATTGTAATACTTGTCCCCTTTTTTTTTTCATGGACAGGTCTGATTACTATTACCTAGGCTATATTTCCTTTATGAAAAAAAAGGCTTTTCATAAAGTAGAAAAGGTTTAATTATGTACAAAACTATTTTTACTGACTACAAAAGCACATGAGCATCCTTCAAGTTGTGCTCCTGAAGCTTTTCTGTGGCATGTGGGGTCAGGAGAGGGAATGAACAGAAAAGCTTGAATGCAAGATTCCAATGCAGTTTGTCTTTTTTTCCCCACAAACCTGTAATCTTAATCTTAGAATTTTAAATTGTTTTAAAATATAAAAATAGTATTTCTCTGGGTTCCCATAATACAACAAATATTTGGAAACTGATTTATTCAGAAAAGGGTTGTTTTATTTCTCTGGGTGTATCTAGAGAACCTATGGAGTAAATCAGTTCTCTGCTGCTACCTGTATGTTGGCAGAAAAGCCTGGAGTGAGTGAGCAGCCTCTTGCTTTGGCAGCATTTGAGGAAAGATCTCCCTTCCCCGTGTCCTCAGAGAGCTGGTCACAGGCTCACTCTGATCTGGGGAAAGCCAAGTAACTTCTGAAAATCCCAAATCAGGTCAACAGTGCAAGTTCTGTCCATCACTCAGATTTAAATGAAGTCACCTTCCACACCGCTTTCACTGATGTTTAAGATTTTTTTAAATTATTGTTATTTGGTATTGGCTGGTTTCTGTGAACTCCAACAGCTCTGCTCCTCTAGGCTCTAGCCAAGGAAATCTAGACAGTTTTTGTCATCTCTGCAGCATCCACTTCATAGAAATGCTGCACATTGATTCAGTTAAAATATGTAGGTAGAAGATCTCCTAAAAGCCATCTTCCATGGAGCCTGCAGGAAGGCAGCTGACTGCAACCAGACTGGGCCTCGGAAAGAACCATGGAACAAGGTGAACTGCAGACACTGGACAATATTTCTGTGTTTCTGGGAGACTGCATTTTTAGCTCCTTAAAGCCAGTGCTGGGTAAGAGACTGTTTGCTGGAGGCTCCTCTATAATTTTTAAATCTCCTTTTTTTCTGTTTTAATAATAATATACTTTAAAATGGAGAAAGTGAAAAGGATTTTTATTGGTTCTTTGTAAGACTCGATGAGGAAGCCCAAAGTTGAAGCGAGGTGAAAGGACCTGTACTTGCTGCAGGTGGAAGCAGGGTTATTGCCATCACAATATTGAAAAGGTTTGTCTTCGTACTGATTTTCCTATTTTCCTTAGGAAAGATGGGATAAAATTTTGGTGAGAAATTGAAGCCCAGCAGCTTAAATACCCACGTATTTCTAGCACAAAATCTGGGCAATTTGCTTTGCTCTTCCTGCTAGCTTGTATCCTGCTGCCTTTTGAAATGGAAACTCTTGTGACCCTCTAACCCTCTTGTTACTCAGAATAAAACTCTTTTAATTGTGTTTTGGAGGAGCATGCAAGGAGCTCCCACACTACTAATCAGCTTTGCTGGTTTGGGTCTGTATCTCCAGGACTCACGTTGGCAGAATAGCTTGGTATTATTGCTGCTCTGATGATTGCATCACTGATTTGATGCTGAAGAACTTCAAAGGTGCAGTCCCCATTTCTATCTGCGTGCTCCTACAGAGCAGAGCAGCTGCTGGGCACCCCTGGCAGGACCTTGCAGGAGACTGGGCAGGCCCTGCACCTCTGGGGTACCTGAAAGGCTTCCACAGTGACAGAGAGGGTGACTGCCTGCCGGGCAGGGCTGGCTCTGGGAGCAGCACGAACTCTGAGGCAGTTTGCAGTGTATCATGTGGAAATGCAGGTCAGCTTTACTGCCTGGCACCTCTTCACACAATTAAAAACAAAACACCCCAAAACTCTTCTAGCTAGAGTCTGTGTTTTGCACTGGCCAGAAGCAGATCTGAATGGATTTAAATCAGACCTGTCTTAAGCTGTTTGAGGTCTCTGCAGCTTTGGTTTGAAGGATGGAACTGATGCCTTCCCGTGCTAGAACTTCAGCACTGGATAGTACTGAAAAATTCCCCTTTATATTAGGAAGGTGGAAGTTTTTCAATATAAAATCCTGCCCAGCTGTAGCTCTCCCTTGGGCAGACCCTCACCCATTTTAGCACTGTTCCTTACACCATTTGCCTTCTCACCCTCCTCAGAAAACACAAACACTGCTTTAGCTTTTGGCATTTCAGTATAACTGTGTTTAGCACTGAGGCTTGCCCCAGCTGCAGCCCATGGTGCACAGAGCTGTGCTGCTGCTGCCCATTTGCTGACATTCGTTCACAGCCCTGCTAATGTGCCTCTCTTTGGCCTTCAGCATTCCAGGAGCAGGAAGGCCACTTAACCCGAGTCCTAGCTCTCTGATCCTGTTTGATCAGGAACAGTGATGCAGGAACTACCCCTGGACAAATGACTCTGCTGAGAACACTCCCAATTGCCCTGTAATAAACCCGCTGTCCTCCCTGAAAGCCATGATGAGGACAGAGAGGGTAACCGTGATTGAAAGGTCAACAAGTGTGAGCACTGACAGAATGAAAGAAACAAATTATAATGCTGAGGCCATGATGCTGAGAGCGCCCTGTGTCTAAATCCTGGCGTGGCTGGAGCCCGGGTGTGTCAGCACGAGTGCCACCCTGTCCTGGTCCCACAGGAGAGGATTCAGGATCTCAGCATCCCTTTGTCCTCTCTGTGGCCGAGTGCTCCCAGGCTTAACTTCGGTGCTGGAGATCACTGATGGGAAGAGACCAGAGCTCACCACAGCGCTGGGCTCCCTGTGTGAGAAGGAGCTCCGTGCTGATGAGTCTTGCAGCCTCCAGCCTCCCCGCCTGGCCAGACACACCTGGGGCAGATCCTGTCAGTACTGGTGGGATGGGAACACCTGGCTATGCTGGGCCTGAGTCACTATTTGTCTCTTAATAAGATGTAAGGAGAAACTTTTCAGTGTGTTCTCAATAAGGTAGGAAAATGGAAACATAAAACAACTGGTGTGTTCTGTCCTCTTGTCCATTTGTTCTGAAAGGGACACTTCCAGGGATGGGGCAGCCACAGCTGCCCTGGGCACCCTGTGCCAGGGCCTGCACATTCATCTCCACCACACTTGGTTTGCTCAAGAACTGCAGAATTACTCAGGTAACACTGGATATTTTTCTGTCAGATGCAACTGAAGGAGAGGGAGTGGCTGTCAGGGAATTGTGACTGCATGGTGAGAAAACCCTTCAGGTCAGTTGGAAAGTGATGTGTCACACACTTTCCACTCTGATGCATGAGTAAGGAAAATGCAAAGATTGGTGGCAAAGTGTGGTTAGGTGGATCAATAAACCACAGGATGTTTTGGATTTTGGAGCTGCAAGGAACAGTAGGAAGCATTGGAAATGTGTATTCACTAGCACCTAGGGACTGCTCCCATGCCTGAATGCAGGTATGAAACTAAGAAGTAGGAAATAGTAGCAGGAAGCCTCAAACTGAATTGGCAATGCCACAGAAAAAGTAGGGAAAAACAGGAAACTTAACCCCAGCACATCCTTAAACTTGCTGTGCTGCAAATGTTCGTCTGTGGAGTCTTTGTCCTTTGCTGTGTGGGATGCCCTAAAGTATGACATTCTTTCCCGCTGCTGTGTTCCTAGATTGTTGACATTCTAATTTTGAACAGATGTCTCTAGTGAGTAAATGGTGATTCAGTTGTGCATTGGCCAAGTTCAGTCCTGGCTGTAGGCAGGAGGACACACATTGCTTCCCGTGAAGGCACCAGAGCTCAGTCTGAGACTCATTACATTGACAGGGGCCAATGCTCAGGTTCAATAACTGTAGCAGCTGTATTCCCTGAAAGTTACCAGGCATTGCAAGGAAGGAAAAACCATGCTGGGATGGTCTTTGGCTCTGTGAGAGGTCACTGATTCCAAGGAGCAGCTACACCTGCCAGCCTTTGCTACGGCTGTCAGCGCTCAGGGGATCAGGTAACAGTTCAAAAGAGAGGATCTGGAATGTTGTGACTTTTGCTGCAAGTTTAAGAGAAGATAATTAGAGTTGCTGCTCCTGCATTCAGCTGGATTCAGAACAACGTTGATGCAGCTGCAGAAGGCCCAGAGCTGTTGGAGTGTGGCCTGTGATGTGGTTGACTCAGCGGCTGAACTGAGGAATTTTATCTCTAAGAGCTCTTTACTGAAACCAAAATACACCAGAACAAAAATCTCCCAGCACTTTTAAGCAGAGTCCTGGTTAAACTGCTCAGTAGTTTGTGGACTGGGGTGATTGTACTAATTGGGTGCCGGACAGAGGCTGATTGAGTTCATGTCTCATGGCTGGAAATCATGAACACTGAAAGCTGAATTCACCATGCCTTTATCACGTTGCCTCCTGTGTCAGGAATCATGGCCTTTGTTCATGCCAGAATCAAATTCAGGTCTGAATGGAGAGTGCTTCCAGTACCTGGGATTGGGATGCTTCTTTCCAGGCCAAGGTGGTGAAGGATCTGGGCCTTGATACTCATGAGCTAAGAGGCTCTGCTTGGTGCAAGAGCAGGGACAGCCACGTGTGCTCTCTGAACGAGTGTCTGACGCTCAGGTGGGCTGGGCAGAGTTCCCTGGTCACTTGTCCTCTGATGCAGTCCTCTGGTCACCCAGATTGCAGGACTCTGGTTCTCTGCCTCAGCAAAGCTCCTCTGGTGTTAAGTCTTCATTTGCTAAATTAATTTTCTATGAACTAAAAAGAGACAACAAGGTTTTATTTGTGTATGTTTTGTTGGGGTTTTAAAATTTTTTTTTGGTCCATCTTTCCTTGCTACTAGCTCTTTCAAATGAGGAAATTCACAGTCATTTTCCCTAGTGCTTTTCATACCCACTTACTTTGTTGACTATTTTGTTTATTGGATTTGTTATTTAAAATCTGTTTCCTTATGGCTCTCTCTTTAATTTTCTCTTCTTTATCAGGGCTGCATGAAGGTAAGCGGAGTCCCAAAGCTATTCTATCCTAAATTCTGGTACTTTATATATATAAAACTTCAGGGCTGATGGCACCTATACCTGGGATTATTTATGGGTTTTCATAAAAAAGAAAGAGGAAAATACAGAATTGCATGGCTCCTCTTTTCCTTCCCCACGTCCCAACCCCCTCCCCACAGAGGAGTTTAATGTTAAATGATAAATGTGGAAATTAGAGACCGTCGAGAAAATCCAATTTGGTGAGGAGTTTTAAAAATCCCATAATAAACGCGGAGTGAAATGTATGATTTAATGCGGGGCGCCAATGGCTGCTATTATGTGCTATTAGCAAATCGGGGTTGAGAGTGAATCTTTATCACGGCGCGCGGGCCGGGCTGCCTTCGCTGCCGCTATTGATTTGTAGCCGCTTGTCATAATGACACGGGGAAGCAATGAATGGAAGATGTGCTTTTGATAGGATTGGAGGGGTGCAAAGGGGGGAGAAAAAATTCTGCAAGTTTTCTATCTCTTCTGCCTGATTAGATTTTTTTCTTCTTTTAAGAGCTTTCACATTCCAATAAAAATGCTAAATCAGCTCTGAAGCAGAATTGTTAGGGAGTAAATAGCCAGTCACATTTAAAGGAGGAAAAGATCTGACTTTACAGCTCTGGCTTCACAGCAGCCGATGAGTCTAAAGGATGTTTCTGGCTCCACAGAAATTGCAGTAGTGGGCGGTGTGAGGGTGGCTGGCACCTGGTCAGAGGACCCAAACAGCATCCCACTGATGCTGATGCCTGCAGTAGGCATCAACATCTGTGGATGCAGTTTGTCAGGATGTACAGGAATTGAATCCCCAGTGCTGTGTGTTTAAGGAGAGGAGGGTGTGTTTTGTGACCTCTGAAACAAAAGTGACTGCAATGAAAAAAAATATAAGCCTTTGCCTTATAGTAACAAATAATAAAGGTCTCCTCTGCATCTGGAAAGAAGATTTTTGTCACTTTAATTACAGGTGTTCCTTGTCAGAAACCCGACCCAGGTTTAATGGGAAAGGAGTGCAATCCCCGTGCTGTTTGGGGAAAGAAGTGTGACTGCTGGGAGCTGTCCTGCCAGTCAGGCTCTTGGCAACCAAGAACAGGCTCCTGCCCAGCCACGGCTCGGGGGCATGCAGGGGTGAGACAAAAGCCAGCTGTGCTCAGGAGTGGATCTGAGGCTGGGTCAGTGTGTGCCTTTGCCTTTCTGATTAGTAGATTCACGTGCCTTTAACTTCCAAACATTTTGCCTGCCCTGGGAAGGTGGAACTTGCCTACACCCCAAGGAGCAGAGCTCCACTTTGAGCTCCTTTGCTTCAAAGCCTGCATGTCTTCTCTCATTGCTAATATGATTATTATTGTTCTTGTTATTATTATTACTCTGGTTGGCCAGGTTGAAGAGCTGTGGGCTGAGTAAAAAAAAACTCTGAAGGAAAAAGAAAAAACTCTGATGTTTGGGTCCTCCCTTTTGGCTTGACCAGCCTCAGCTGCTCTTACGTACAGAAACCCTCAAAGAGCAGCTGAGAGAATGTGGTTTCCAGGGCTCACTCTCAGAGTATGAAATAGCAGATTAGAAATCAATGCAAGGAGTCCAAGTGCTCACTTCATCACTCAGGAGAAAGAAATACAGTATTCCTGGTCTGAGCTGTGTGCTCATTAAAATCACATCCTTTCAAACACCCTTTGAATTAAACAGTGATCAGTGGAGATGGGTGGATTTCATGCCAGAGGCAGGCAGGCTGATGGCATGTCTGACGTGGTGCTCTCACTGGGCTCTCCAGGTTGCACAGCTCATGTCCTGCTGCAGGTGGCTGCACATCTGCTGCAGAAATTCAGTGCAAACCCTTGACGTGTCAAATGCTGCTTCTTGTGGCAGACAAAAGAGAGGATTAGCACCTGACCTGTTCTTCTCAAGAGCACTGATATGAGTCACACAGGACTGGGCACTTTAGGAATCCATCTCACCCCTCAAGCCATTCCTGCACACTCATACAAACAGAATGGATTATTCCTACAGGAATGAATGAACAATGAACCAGTGGGAACCCTTTGCTAGGGGAAAGTACTATTTTGGACCAGTCTTGCGTGGTGTTTGACAAGAAGATAACAACTTGATTCTCTACATTCATTTATGAAGTTAAATGTAGGCTGGGAATCAGCTTTGGGAAGCTTTTGGTGCTAATGTGACATTGCTTCTAGAAAGGTTGCTCAGACTCCTGAACAGATGAGTCAGCAAAAGTACAGAGCAGGGTTCCAGCTCTAGTCTGTCCTGTCTTCTGGGTCCTAGGTACAAATTTTGTGATAACAGCACAGGAGGCTGATATGACAACAGCTTTAAAATGTGGAGATGCTGCTGCCAAGGGAAAAGGAATAGTTTGTTTCCTGTGTTTAAAACTTAATGGCTTAAATAGCCACTAGGTTAGATCAGCAGCCTGGAACCTCAAGTCTGTGGACTGCCTGGGTTCCTTTGAAAGTGCTCTGGTCAATCTGTCTGTAAGTGTTCAGTGTAACTGTTCATGTTGTATCACCTGTTTTCTGGGAGCTCAGAAACACCTTTTTGCAAAATGACAGGAAAAGGCCAGCTTCAGTCCCTCCTTGCTCTGCTCACGTCAGAGTGGGACCTCTGAAGGTTCCTGCCAGCCCAAGCAGTGCTGAGAGTCTGTGATCTGTGTCTCACCCCAAGTGCAGGGGGGCTGTGTGGCCCGTGGCACTGGATGCAAATTCTGTCAATATCTGATCACTGCTTAGATCCCTGCGTGGTGAGACACAAACAATCATGTTCTTTTGCTAGTATTTAATGAATAAACCTGGACAGAAAAAACCCTAAACCCACAGTGACAAGGATAAACAATGGAATGGTGAACAGTAACATAATTTTGGTAAGATGCTGTCAGGACAGCAAAGCTGTGGAATTCCTGTGGAACTGTTTTCCTTCTGCCTCTCTTTCTTAGGATTTTCCTTGGCTGAAAAGGGAGGAGGAGAGAGCACATTCTAACAGTAGCTTCCAAAATCACCTCTCTTCCTTCTGTGAGTACAGGTGATCCGTCTCCACAGGCTCCTAAAAGCACATTGATCATTTTCAATTTGGAAGCTTTTCTGTAATAAAACTGTTTTGTTGTAGCAGACGAGTTTGGGGGTGTTTATTGTGTTATGTCTGTTGGAAGGCCTGCAAACCCCTTTTCTATCCTGCTGAGGGTCCAAGGCTCTGTCGTCCAAGGATCCCCTCGCATGTGCACCCTTCCCCTCCCCAGCTCTGGCTCCAGGCACAGCTGCCCAGAGTGCTCAGAGAGGTCAGCGGATTTGAGCACTCTGAGAGAACAGGAGTATAGGGGAAAAGAGATTGGGATAAATCAGGTGTTGACTTAATCATGGTCTTTTAAACAAGATGCAGAAATATTCCTCTGCAGGCAGTCATGAGGCAGTAGGTTCACTGCCAAATGTCCATTCCAATTCTCTCATTAAAGAAGTAAAGAGGACTATCTGACATCCTCCAGCACAAGTGCCTCCGCAGTGATGCCGACCAGGGACTGGCAGGGAAGTCGTTGTGGGTTTCTCAGGTTCTCTCATTTCTGTCCTCACAATGCAAATGTTTGAATATTGCTGGTCTTTGCTGCAGACCCCCTCCTTAGAAATCAGGGGTGGAGTTTCTGGAGCTGTTTAAACCTAAATAACTGACCATGCTAAAAGGGAGTGATCCAGTGTTCCTCCCTTCTCAGCTTTGAAATTTGTTCCTGCACCTCCCTGGTGCTGGCATCAGAGCCAAAGCAGAGGCAGGCTGGGTGCTGGTGTGGGGTAAGATCCCACGGGAGCTGAGAAGACATCCTCCTGGTGCTCCTCCCTGGAAGTTTTCCAGCACATTAGGTCAAACACGGTAAGCCACTGCATGGCAGTTTTGCAGGGTGCTCAGTTCCCACTGCTCCGGGGTGGGTTCCGAGCTCTCCGAGGTGCTGGAGGCTCGTGCTGTGACAGCCAACACAGCTCCCCCGTGCCCTGGGGGACACCTGCCAGGCTCTGAGCCAGCAGCCAGGGCTGGCTGGGTGGGTGGGAGGAGAGTGTTCAGCTGCAGCCTTGCTCACAGCCTGCCAAGATGACAAATATTCCTTAAAGGAGACCATTAAGTAAAATAAACCCATCTTAATACACATAGGGAGCATCTATAACAAAATATGATACACATGTGTATATTTAGTGTATTTAGAACCTGCATCTCTGGGATGGACACAGCATTGCCTTTGTCTGAGGCGTGCTCAGAACTGCTCAGTGGGGACAATGTGCTTGGGATAATCTGTTGCTTGCTGAAATATGTTCCTGTTCTGAGTTAGATGTGCAAGATACAGGACACAAAACACCAGTTCTCCTCAGAATGTGATCCAGCTGCTCTGTGTGGCTTTTGAAACGTGCACTTCGTGCTGCTGGAGAGGAGTGTGTCATGGCAGCATAAAGGAGAGTTTCAGCTTCCAGGGGCACACTGTCCCCCACAGCCCTGGGGCAGCTCCACCCTGCATCACTACCACCCTGGAGCAGCTGCTCTCTAAGCCTGAGCAGTTCATCCTCCATTCACAACGTTCTGGCTCCAGCCATGGACAACAAACAGGCTCTGCACACACGTGTGGCCAGGGAAGACGTGCTTGGGAAGTTTGCTATAGCTCAGAAGTGACCCCCTGAATGCCTGAGAGGCCAGTCAGATCCCTTGGTGCTGACTGAAATCACTGGGCTCACACAGAGCTCTGTGTCACCGTTTGTCATTACCTTTCTCCTGGGGTTTCCTGGCCTGAGTGATGCACTGACAAATGCTTGGCACCATACAGAGATCTGCAAAATGCTTACAGGGGAACAGCAAGCACACCTTTAAGTATCTCCTCTTTATGGTTTGGCCTGTGAGTCTGATGCTTGCTTGGGCACACAGGTATTTAATCCCTACTCATACTGGAACTCCTCGCCTCCATCCTGCAGGTCATAATGCTAGCTGCTGGGAATATGCCAATAAAATGTGCTGATAATTCTCATCCTTCAGCATTCTCTCTGAGCAGCCTGTCTCTTCCGTGTTCTCCATGTCCTCACAAAGAAGGGAAGGGGCTGGGAAGCTGCTGACTCTGCAGCAGTTCAAGCAGGTGCCAGCGAGGCCTCGGTGGGATGGGACTGGGAGGAGACACAAACGAGTGTTAGTAACATGTCCATCCTGGTCCAAAAGCAGCGTGGGGTCCTGCACCCACACCTGGGAGCAGGGAGAGCCACAGCTGCATCCAGAGTGCTCTAGGAATGAGGCTGGCTAAGGTGCCAACATTAGACACGGATGGCAGTGTTGAACTGGCCCTGTGACAGACAAGGGACAAGGAAGGTCAAGGTCTAGCAAACCCCACCAAAACAGCTAGGTGGGAGGGAGGGAGTCGGCCGTGAAGAGGGATGTCAGGAGGTGTGACTGCAGGAGGGTGCCTGGAGATGAGGGAAAACGCTGAAGGAGCAAAGGACCACAGGGTAAATAGTAACCTGAAATACGTGCCAAATGTGGGGTCAGTGAGCTGTGCCATGAACTGATGTGTCCTGGTGGCCCTGAGGGGCTGAGCTGAAAGGAGATGGGCACAGCAGCAGAATGTGCAAGAGCAGAGATGGGGGCAGGCCAAGAGCTGGGCTGCCTGTCCTGCAGAGAGCTGGTCAGGGCAGTGCAGGCACCACCTGGGAACCCCAGTACATGGCACTGTGCTCCATCGGTTTAGGATGGAGCAAAGGAGAGGATAGAATAATATTTGGCAAAATCACCGGGGTATAGAAACCGATTTGAGGGTGCAAAATGTGGTGGTGTGCTGGTATGGGGAGAGGTGAGAGCTGGGCTGGAGGAAGGCAGAATAGGGAGAAAGGAAGAGTGAAGCTCAGTGGATACTGTCCTGCTTTGGGATCGTGCTCAGGGATCCTTGCAGGGCTTGTGCTGACAGCAGCAGCTCCAGCAGTACAGAAACAGCAGAATTTGGTTATGATGCTCTCTGGGAGGTACCACACTTTCCTGCAGAAACCCCTGAAGCTAACAGGCTCTGGGCTCGAGAGAGAGAAACCACTCAAGCAATCCATCTGGAACTAATGGGGTTTATGCCTTTGATAGGGCTGGGTTTTTTCATACACCTTCTGTAGCCTTTGAGTCTGCTGAGACCTGAACCTTGCTATAATCATTTCCACACAGGACAACAAAGGTTGCTATTTAACCCAAAATTTAGTCTGATATACTCTCCCTGGCAAATAAGCTTGAATAATTACTGCAAATTATTAAAAAAAAAAAAATCTGTCTTAATTACATCTCAGAGGATGAAAATTTCCCACCTTGTCTGAGTGCAGAAAGAGCAGCTGGCAAATGGAGGTTTCTCTCTGTCTACTAAATGGAATCTGTTTTCACCCACCCCAGACAGTTCTTAGCCTGCTTATTCTTCTGTTAATTAACGCTGGCACCTCACAAGGACTTACCTGAGTCAGGAAGGAGGCACCAGCCGTGCTCCCTCCCCATCCCTGGGCAGACCCCAGCTCTGTGTGGCTGCTGCCTCGGGAGGGTGCTGGTCCCAGTGAGGAACGGGACCAGCGGGGACTGGAGCTCGCAAAGAGACTGAATTCCAAACAGCCATGAATGCCTGGACCCCTTGGGAGTTTCATCCACCTCACCAGGCTTGAAATTGTGGGGACAGCTACTAGGAATCTGCCTGGGTGCAATCAAAGGCATTAGTCCATCCTATATTAAAGATCACTTCTGGGGCTGGGCTTGACTGCACAAAAATATAAAGTAGTCTGGAGAGTCTTTCATCTCCACTCCTAACAGAACAGCAATCTCCTCACGACTGCTGTGACAGATGTCTGTTGGAAAATGAAACCTGTCTGTTTCATGCAGGAAAAAATTCCCATTATTACCATCAGCTGCCACTTCCCCCAGTGTTGCCAACAGAAAGGTATTCCTGTCCTTGGGGTCTGCCACCACCTATCTGTACCTCTTGAACAGTCTCTGAAAATCTTAGCTGTCTCTTGCAAATGTGCAGTGTCTGTGATGGAGAGAGCTGCTGCTCTCCCCACAGGAGTCTGGGTGCTCCAGGGGCTGCTGGGGACAGGGAAGTTGGTGCCTGGGGCTCTCTCTGTAGGGAAGGGGAGGGGGGTCCAGGGCTCTGCTGGGAGGGGACCTTAATCTGAATCACAAACTTTAATTTTGTTGTAAATGGAAGATTAGCTGCAATAAAAAGCTAAAGAGGGAAGTGCCTTGAACTCTCTGAAAATTCCTGAACTTCCTATTAATAGACCTGTGCTTAGAATAACATGAAAAATCTAATTTCTCCAAGCACTGAATCATGTGCATTGCCATTAGTGCTTGGCTGTCTGCAGTCACACAGCCCCATCTGACTCCATCCCTCCTGTGCTGGCTCTGGGGTCATGGTGCAGCACAGACCTTCCTGGGCTCTGTAGCACCTCAGCTGTGCAGATTCATCACTGGCCTGGTGATTTTATAAAACATTTGTGTTCTCCATACTTTATTAGTCCCTGACAGACTCAATGTTTATAACATACTTCTCAGCAAGCTGTTTGCAACTCATTGCCCTGCTTGCTTTATAGTCCATAAATATTTAATTCTTTAATAAACTGCTTATATGTAATATCAAATGACGGATGTACTTCTCTCCCCTCTTCAGCAGTGCTACTATTTGCAAAACAATTCTTTTGGTGTTTTGAATAGCAATATATTCTATACATGCTTGAATTTCCTTTTCCTAACTAGCAATTTCTTCAGGGTATTTGGTGAATTGACAAACAACACAATGGCTCCTGCAGTGCTCTGGGAGCTGCCCTTTCCTAAAGTCTCCATGGAGAGACTTCCAAATGGTCGACTGACCATTCCAAATGGCTGCAATCTGAGTGTCTCGGACCCTGGGGTGATATTTCTGGTAGTATTTCCCACCTGTGCATGCAGGAAGTGGCATGTTGAGCACGTTGGGCACTGTGCAGAGCGGGATGCTGGCTGCTCCATGGGGGGGTCATGGGTCAGCATCCCAGCTCTCACTGTGTGCTGCACCCCCACTTCTTCTGCCTCACCCACTATGCTCCATGCTCATTTTCCCAGCACAGGGCACAGCCTTCTTCCTGCTCCTCTTGGGTAGCACTTGTGGAAAGACCGACTGCAACTGGGTTTGGTCCCACGCTTTCTCCCATCTCCCCCGGGGGTTTCTCTACCTGAGGAGCAGGCAGCAGGCTGCTGGACCCCCCTGTCCAGTCCCCAGCCTTTGGGCTCCTCTTGGAGTGCCAGATCCTGTCCAACATGCAACGAGAGCAGGAACCTTGAGGACTGCAGGAGAAGTGTCACCAAGTGAGGCCATGGCCAGTGCTATCGATCTGCCCTGCAGCCTGCTCCTTGTCTGGGCCAAAAAGCCCTCTGAGGCTGTCAGCCAGCCATTGTTAGGGTGAGGGGCTGCACCTGGCAACACCAGGCTCCATGGACAGATGGACAGGCCTGTGGAGCTGGCAGGAAGGGCTGTCCATCAGCACGAACACGGGAAGGGATGGTGACATTGCACCACCGTTTGTGCCTCCCAGCCTGTCTGTGAGTCCTTGTCTTACCCTGCATTTTGGGGCAGGTTTCCGCTCAAGCTTTGCCCTTTAGTCTCTTCCCTAAGGCTTATGGCATGCCAAGGCATTAAGGATTGGGCACCCTGTCCTGCAGAAAGCAGGAGGGGAAGGGGTCAGCTCCTGGAATGATGGCAAGGGCGTGCTGGGGGCATAGCCCTTCTGTAGAGTTGCTTTCTGTTGGTTTCGGTTGTTCCATATTCCCAGGCTCTCTTTGGTCGGGACACCTTGGTACTGAGCTGCTTTGAGGCTGGAGACCAGAAGGATGAGGCAGAGCCAGGTGGCACCATTGGGGCTGGAGTTCTGCAGTGTCCAGACCAGCAGTGCCACAGTACTGGGGTCAGGAAGACGTTGGCTGGGTGGTTGATGGGGCGGAACTAGATTTTCATTAAGGACCCTTCCATTCTGTGACACGATTATATGATCTGCTCAGATCATTCTATCCATAATCATGGCTGCTCTGTTCCTCACAGACAGTTCTGGGCTGCTCACTTGGGTCTGGGCTGGTTTGACTGCAGATCCCTTCTCACCAGGGTGACAACAAGCATTAGCTGAGCCCCTGAGAGGCTGCGTGGGCACGGGCAGGGCATTCACACCCAGCTGCTGGGCCACGTTGCCATTGAGTTATCCTTGATGTCTGGAATTTTTGCAGGTAGTTTGTAGTGCCAAGCTGAGGTTTGGAATTGCTACCCAGAGGCCGTCCTGGTGTCCTGGTTTTGATCAACCTGGCAGCCTGTTGCCTGTTCTCAGTCTCCTGGGTGCCCTTGCAGAAGAGGGAGTGCAGAAGGGACACATCTGTTGAGATGTGGGAAGGGAATGGAATGGAGAGAGGTGACAGCTGGATGGGCCGTGGTCAGGAGCCTGAACAGCACGGGGCAGCAGCTGCTGTCTTGTCTGCAGCACCCTGTGCACACTGGTCCTCAGACACAGACCAGGTGTAACCTCCCGTCTGGGTCTCAGTGCTCCTTCGAGGCTGGCCTGCCTAGGGCCCCTGGCTGCTGTGTGCCTGGGGTCACAGCCTCCTTTGGGCAGGCCCTCACACACTGCTGTGCCTGTGACAAGAGGCACACTCGTAGGGACCGCGGGGCCACCCTGCTCCGGCCACCAAGGGACTGCTCAGAGCCTTTCTGGAGCCACGGGCACGGTCTGTGCGTGCCCAGAGCACGGGGCACAGGAGGATTCTCTCACAGTGGGTCCCATCTGCAGCTTTTGGAGAGCAGAGGAAAACACTACTCACTCCCTGGGACCACGTCTTTGTGCAGCCCAAGTCCTGCCCTCCACCAAGGGCGCGAGGAGGCTGCAGAGCTCCAGGATCAGCGCAGGGCAAACACAGGAGGCGCAGATCCCTGAGCTGATGTCACACAGTTGATGTCACAACAGCATTGCTGCTGACCGCTGGCTCGCTCTGCCTCTCTTTGTTCACTCCTTGCTGATGGATATGGGTGCAGGTCCCAGTCCAGAAATGCAGTTGAACAGAGCAACCAAGGGGTCCTGTTCCCCACACGTTTTTGTTCTCATTACATCCAGGTACCATTCACTGCTCTGAGGAGAAGGGGTGAGGGTGGCTCTGACCAGCTCTGCACTCCCTGTCCCCAGCAGGCTTCCCGGTGGCACAGTGGCCACAGCTGCTCTGCCCCAAGACCCCGTGTCCCACTGACCTGTGGAGGGGACCCAGCAGCCACCGTGTCAGCCCTCTGTCCCTTGGGAAACGTGCATGCCAGCCTGGCATCAGCCAGCACAGGGATGGCCTCTTCTCACTCCATCGCTGAGCTGTCATCAGGCCCCTCCTTTGTCACTGAGCTGCAGCACTTAAAGCTTCTCCCTCTGGTTCCTTTTCTCCTGTCCCCCTTCCACAGCACACTTCTTGGTGTTTCTGAATAACTAGGAATCATCCAGGCAGCTCCCAGCACTCCAGGTCTCCAGCAGCGAGCACGCCAGGTGCCCTGGCTGAGGGATGAGTGATGATAAATAAGCAAATCACATGGTGGGCTGAACGATTTCCCCAAATGAGCCTGTTTGTCCCAGGCACAGTGCAAAACCCTCTTCTCCTTGGCGATAACCTTTCTGTGTGCTCACATTATGCATGTATTCATGTGACTTCCTCTGCCTCACTGCCACCTCTTGATTTAAATAAAAATAATTTATGTGGACATTCCTTCAGTTAGGATTTCCCCCCCAATAATATTTCGTTGATGCTCTGAACCCAAATGGGGTCGTTATGCTTTTGCATATCATTAGGGCTTTATGAAGAACAACAGCGACATCTGCATGTGCCGCAGTGCCACGGAGATGGGGGAAAATACGGAAAACAAACCCCAAATGAGCTCCAAGCTCATCTGGCTCTGTCTTTCCTCAGTGCCTTTGCCTCTATCATGGACACAAGTAATTGTACAGTGTAATCACATCACAGCTCATCTGAATATTCATAACCGACACAAAGACTGGAGGAGAAGAGAAGTGGGGAGGAAAAAGGAAGGTAATTTAAATATAAAACAGCATTTCATTTGGAAGCAAAGTTCCCCGTCCAGCTGAAGAGATTGTCTTGGCAGTGATTCTGTCTGTCCATCTCCTGCACAGAAGCGGGCGGTGGGAGCAGCCGCAGCCCCCGCTGTGGAGAGAGAAAATAAAGCACAACAACAAACAGCGGCAGGACTGCCCCCAGCCAAAGGCATGTTTGAAGAGTCGCCAACGGTGGCTAACCAGCTGCTGGTCTCCAGGAAAGAAATAGTCTATTGAGGCAGCTTTATAAAGACCCCAATTAATATGTTGTGCATGTATAAGATCTACAAAGAGCCCACTGTATTCCTCCCCCCGCAGCCACCACCTTCTCTTCCTGATCAATGCCAGTGGAGAAGGATCTGTGCTACCAAATAATTGATTAATCACTTCAGTGGTGAAAACGCCCCTCTCCAAAACAGAGAAGAAAACAAACACAAAAAGAGGCAACAGTTCGCTAAATAGCGTGTAAATTACCGCTGGTTCCATCCTGCTTTGTGCCTTTAAAAACGAAAAGAAAAGGGAAAGAGTAAATATAATCCCCATCTTAATGTATATGCTGTCTTCATTTCTTTTGTATTACTTTGGTATCCTTCACCAGTATGAACACAGCAGTGTGATGTTGAAGCTGTGGCTGGCTCTGCTAGTTCGTTCCCCAAAGAGCTCCTATTTCCATTCCACTGGAGCTTATATTCCTTTAAATGTCTAGCGCAGCATCATTTCTCCCTTTCTAATACATCACTCTGCTGGAATTAGAAGAATCCAAGGTTATATCCAACTTCAAAGGTTTCCAAGTCATCATGATTTTAGTAAAAGTAGAAGACAGATCATGGAACAAGTCCCTGGCTTTTGAAGATAGGCATCACAGGAACCTTCCTCCCTCTGTCTCGTTCTCGCTCTCCCACTCTCTCCCCCCAACTTTGTACCTCTCCAGCTCTGAATGTCCCGCGCTAGCGTGGTTTAATGATATGCAAATGAAATATGCATAAAACCATTCTACTGTATGATGATTAAACACTGGAGACATTAGCCGCCGACGCTTCACTGTTTGACTATAATAATCTTCCCCGAGCATCCACTTTGATTGCGGAGTTATGGAAACCCATAGCAGTTGGCAGAGAGGGAGCAAGAGGGAGTGAAGGAAGGAGAGGTGCAGGGATGTATCACCCATCTCTGCATTTATCCCACTCCAGGAGACATTTCCCCTCTTTGTACTGCGTTCCTACTGCTGTCTTTTGTAATCCATCCATGCGGTCGCACCAGGGCAATTAACGGGAAAAAACCCTCTTTTCTCTTAATGTTTCAAAGCTCATTAGCCAAACGATTATTCCTCATTAACAGCGAAAGCTCATTCATTAAAAGAAAAAATATGCCCAAAAGATGCCAGCACTGTTAATCCTGAGCCCTGTAGCTGGGCTGTAGATCCCATGCTAGTATTCTCCATGCAGAAGGGAAGTGCACCAATCCACAAAAAAAAACCAAAACAAAAAAAAAACCAAAAAAACCCAAAAACCCAAAAAAAAAAAAAAAACCAAAAAAAAAACCCCAAAAAAACCACCAGGCAAAAAGAAAACATTTTGTGAGTTTTGTAAAATCCGCAAGAGAGGCAATTAATATTCCCATTGTATGACTTTATTTTTTGTCTCTCCCTTTTGTCTCCAGTGCCCTTCCCTGGCTCAGCGCCCAGTGCCAACAGAACACCTTGCAGGATCCTCAGCAGCGCAGACAACGTAAGTAGCCAGCTGTCCCTTGACGCCCTTGTCCAGAAGCCCCCGCGCCCTCCGGACCCCGCACGGCTCCTTCCCCTGCTCGCCCTCCGAGTGCCACCTGGGTTTCACAAGTAGCACCTTCCAAATCTCTCTGTCTTCAAGTTTGTGCATGTCTGTGTGGCATCCCTCCTCCTCCTTCACTCCCATAGTGGATCTCGTGAAGGGCTTCAGATCGGCCCCATTCATCTCCCTGGTGATAGCAGTGAATGTAGATAAATCTCTGCTGCCTGCTTGCTGCTCCAGTATGATTTTTATTTTGTGTTCCGTGTACACCTAGGTCAAAAAGTGGGATGTATACTGACGGTGGGTGAGTGTGTGTGTGTGTGTGTGTCTCTTCCTCACTCCGTGTCGTTCTCTCGCACTGAGGCACACAGACATACATCTCCCTGCGTGTGTTACACGCGTGCACACAAATAAATACCCCCACACGGCCGCGCGCGTGTGTACACCGAGGCACACACGCATCTCCTCACCCACGGACACAGCTCCTCTGCACCGACCCAGCGGTGTGTGCCTGTGTGTCTGCGTGTCTGTGCGCACTGTTCCGCGTGCGTGTGCATGCACAGGCATCTCGCTACACCGTCAAACATTCCCTCTCCTCCCAGCAGAGGCTGTGTGCAGGCTGATCCTGCCCTGTAAGAGCGGCATTCCTTCCTCCCTTCCTTCCCTCGGCTGCTCGGAGACCTTCGCGCTCCCTCCTCGGGTCCCTCCTGAGCTGCAATTTTGGCACCTTTCCCTGAGGTTGTCCAAATGGCAAACGGCATCGGCCGGAGTTCGCATTCTTGCAGCTTCTCTGGGCATTTCTCCCTCCATGTCGACTACTCCCTTTTGTTTGTTGTTGACTGGGCTGGGTGTGGTTGGGGTTTTTTTGGCATTAATTGTAAACGAACCTGAATGGCAAAACACGCCAACAGCTTGCGGGGAAAAAAAAGCCAAAAAAAAAAAAGCAAGCCCCACACAAACGCCTTCTGCTGCGACAGATGCCCATGTTGCCCCTGGCATGGAGAGCGGGCACAAGGGGTTTGTTGATGAGGTTTTTTCGATTGCTGTGTTTATTGTTCGCATTTCCCTTTTCCATTTATTTTTAAAGACTCCAAGATGCCGGCCTCAGCTTGGAACGGAGCGGTGTCATGGCGGAGACGACGGCCTTTGTCTCGCAGGGTGTGAAAGCATCCGTTGTGCTGGCTCCACTGCGGCAGAATGATGTCTAAAGGGGGGAAAAGTGCTGGAAGTCCGAGTTGTGCGGCGCTGGCGGGGGAGCCCCGTCCCCATGGCGTGCGTCCGAGGAAGGGCTCGCGGCGGAGGAGCCTGGTCTGTAATCCTGGCACTTGTGCCTCCGGTCGCTGCCTGCCGTTTGCTCCTGGGGGTCTGGATAATCTCCCTTGGCTCTACGGCACTGTCTGGCCCGCGCTCAGGGCCCCCGTAACATATACCCGCTGCCGCGATCGCAGGGAGCTGTGGCGTTGCCACTGAATGGATGGCACTGTGCCAACTCCGCTGCCATCCGCCCTTGCAGCTCTTTTCCTCCCTCCTCCCTCCCGCTCTCCCCTCCTCCTCCTCCTCCCGTCGACTTGATGTTAATTAACACACGGGTTAATTGATTTTAAAAGCTGAAGAATTACAGTTAAGTTTTCCCACAGGGCACGGCCGGCAGCCGGCTGGCACGGCCGAGCCTGGCGCGGAGCAGGGGCCGGCACCGGCCCTGCCAGGGCTGGGCGCACGGGCCGGGGCGGCTGGCACGGCCGCCTCGTCCTGCCGGCACAGCACCGCTGTGTTCCGCCGCAAACAGCCGGCACGGCCCCTCCCCTCGCTCTCCATGCACCTGTCTCTCCAAGGAGCGCTGCCCGCGTTCCGGCAGGGCGGCTGTGCCCGGGCCCGTGGCCGCCAGCCCCAGCACCCTGCCTGGCAGCCGCGGCACCGGCGGCCGCAGCCGTCACGGTCCCGTCCTGCCTGCCGGAGCGCAGCTCCTCTGCTCGCCTCCGATGTGCTGCTTGGGGTGCAGCGTCAAAACCGAGGGAAAGTTAGTTTGTTGTAATGACGAGAGAAATAACCCATCTGGCCTTTGGTTTTTCACTCTCCCTTGCCCCAGTGTGCCGCTGGTGAGGGTGACAGTGTGGCAGGAGGAGGCGCAGCAGCGCTGGGAACTTGCTGCTTTCACCTTCCTGTGCTTTCATTTTATTTCATTTTGTTTTTTAAAAGCATGAAGCAAGTGAAGCGACAAGAGGAATCCATTATGCAAATCAGGTCACATTTGCATAATGTCTCATGACTGGAATATGCAAATGAGTTGTATAATTTATGAGTGCCAGTGTCTGTCTAAAAGTGTTTCCCAGAATTTATAAAAACTGCAGCGTGGAGAGGCAGCTGCTGGCTGCCCTGCCAGGAGGGTCCGCACTCGCTTTGCGAAGTCCTCCTGAGTCTGGGAGTGCAAACGTCTGGGAGTGAGAAGGGAGCCCCCTTCCCAGCCTGTCCTCCTGCTTTATTTATTTCCCATTACTCCCTCCACCAAGCTCCCACCTGCTCCCCTCGAACTTCTCTGCGGATGCAGGGCGCCGGGCTGGATGGCCGGGCAGTCCCACAGGTGGCCGAGCCGGGGCTGGCTCGTGTCCCTGGGGCTGTCGCCAGCCGCAGAGCGCTGCTCTCGCCAGGTGAGTGAGCTCTCAGGCAGATGTGCGTGCGGGAGCCGCTGGAGCCCCCGCCACCCGCACAGTGGGATTCCTGCGGGTTTGCTCCGCGCCAGGTCCACTCCCTGCTCGGATTTGAGCCCCGCGACCTTGGGAGAGCTGCAGGCTCAGCAGGGCTGGCACTGCCACGGAGGGACCCTGGTGTCCTGTCCAACGCCACAGCGCTCGTGCCAGCACTGGAGAGGTCTCTGGGATAGCCGGACATTCAGGACAGGTATTATGACTTTCTTTTCTTTTCTTTTCTTTTCTTTTCTTTTCTTTTCTTTTCTTTTCTTTTCTTTTCTTTTCTTTTCTTTTCTTTTCTTTTCTTTTCTTTTCTTTTCTTTTCTTTTCTTTTCTTTTCTTTTCTTTTCTTTTCTTTTCTTTTCTTTTCTTTTCTTTTCTTTTCTTTTCTTTTCTTTTCTTTTCTTTTCTTTTCTTTTCTTTTCTTTTCTTTTCTTTTCTTTTCTTTTCTTTTCTTTTCTTTTCTTTTCTTTTCTTTTCTTTTCTTTTCTTTTCTTTTCTTTTCTTTTCTTTTCTTTTCTTTTCTTTTCTTTTCTTTTCTTTTCTTTTCTTTTCTTTTCTTTTCTTTTCTTTTCTTTTCTTTTCTTTTCTTTTCTTTTCTTTTTTTTCTCCCTCTTCTTTGCATGTCTGGTGATCTGGAGAGCACCAAGAGGGTTCATTTGGGATCTTGCACCTGGGCAAGGCACCGTTTTGAGCTGTCTGCACAGGGAGAGGATAGATAGTAATGTGCAGGCCAGTGGAAAGCTGTGTGGGTCACAGCCTGCCACTCTGGGCAGCATCTGACAAGAAGCAGCGGGATGGGAGAGCCTGGGGTCAGGACAGCTCAGCATCAGCCTTCCTCAGCTCTGTGAAGTCCCCGAAAGGGCTTTTGGGCAAGAAAGTGTGATTTGCTGTTCTCAAGAGTCTGCATTTCAATTGTAAAACCCAAATGCTTGTCTCCCTGGTTTCAAATAATTTTTGGTGTTAGATGCCTCAAAAGTGAAGAATCTCACACTTTCCATCAGTTTCAAAATACTGTGGCTGTGGGTGTGGTTTGTTTAGTGGGTGCAGGTACAAGCTGTGACAGTGAGAGTCATACTGAGCATCCCCAGGACAAAGCAATGGATTCATAGACTGTGCTTTTACCTGTGGCTGGAGATTTCTGGTGTGGGAATATAAAGAGACCCTCCACATCAGGTACCAGGCAAACAGGCATGCAGTCTGTGTGACTGTGTGCCAGTGAGAGGCAGCAGCACAGCCAGACTCTGAAGCATCTTATGCTTGTGGCTGCTCGGGGTCAGTGCCTGTCCCCACACCAAGGGGTGACTGTCCCCAAGCTGGTCCTTGCTGGCACAGAAAAGTAGCTGAGTCTGACCTGGAGAAGGTACAAGACCAGGGAACAACTGGTGTGTCCCCCTGGAGGCAGGGGGCTTTGTGGAGAGCAGGAAGGGCTGAGAGCAGCACAAGGAAGTGGGATGGTGGTCCTGGGGAATTTCCCACAGCTCCATGATCAGTGGCCCTGCAATGTCAGGAGTCAGAGATCTTTTTAACCGCAAGGCAAACCACCCTATTTCACTTGCCACAAAGGCTGGAAAGGAGAGAAGGATGCCTGCTTCCCTGTTGGGGTCTTCAGTGTGGCCCTGGACTGGTGTGGTTCTCCAGATGGGGACCAGGGATGGGCAGGCTGTCAGGGCTGCCCAGCACCACGGCTGGGCCATGGCTGGGAGGAAGAGCTTTTCCTGTGGGGCAGTTTGCAGGTGTCAGGGGTACTCGCTCTTTGTGAGAGCCCACTGCTGTGTCTGGAGCTGCCCCACCGTGTTCTGGGCTGCCAGGGACTGGTCCTGGTCCCACTCCTTGTGCCAAGGGCTTCACTGAGCTGCTCCCAGTCCCCATCCTGCGCTGGGCTGCTCAGCGTGCTGCTCCTGCTCCCCCAACTCACACTCTGTGCTGCTTTCTGATATTTTTATGAAACCACCAAAACACATGAATGTTCTGTTTTGGTTTTGATGCTGCACCGAGGGCTGGAGAATGCTTAGGGATGAAACAGCTTTTTTGGGATGGGAGAAGGAAAGGTCATCCAGAAGAGGCATCAAAACCTCTATCTGCCAGACGAGATTGTCTGGTCTCTGCAGGTCAGAAACAAGGGACAGCTCATGGGGAATCTCTCACACTGCTGCTCCTTCATGGTCTGGGTTTCTGCTGAGGGGGTGGCTTTTGCCAGCTGAACAGAGCACACCTGACAGATTCCTGTTGCTCTCTTCCAGTGTTCTCCTGTGGTTCCTCACCTGTGGCATTGGAAGAATTCCCTGCAGCTCCATCCTTGGGACTTCCTGGGGCCTTTGCCTGCAGGACTGGCTCTCTTGTCCCTCAATGAGATAAATTGTCCAAAACACAGATCCAGGGACTTGTGACCTGTTGCAGCTCTGTGCCTGGGGCTCCCCAGCAGAGCACACTTTAGCCATGTGCCCATGGCATTACCTGTTGTTATCATTTCCAGCAAGGGTTCCCACTCAACTGCTTCCCTTCTTGCAGTACCAAAGCTGTTTTGAGCAGTAGGACACAGTTACAGACAGCCCCCAGGAAACTGCAGTTTCCTTCCCACCTCTCCTGGGTAAGGCATGCACCATCAGGCAATGCCAGCCTCGGCTGGATGGATAATCCCAATTTTCCACTCTATCGATGCCAAACTCTGTGGCAGTGGCAGCTGCTGATGCCAGTGCAATGACCCACATTCTGAGCTGGCAGCTCTTTCCCTCCCTTACTCAGTCTTCCAGAAGAAGGGTGACGTACAGACAGACTGTAAGCACTGTCTGAGCAGGTCCATGAGGGCACCAGTGTGCCAGCAAAAAGCATCAGCCACTGGCATCACATCACCAGCCTTGGCACAGCTGACGGCTGTGCCCAGCATTAGGAACAGCTTGCCTGCATGGGGCTTTTTGCCTGATGGTTATAGTTAAAAACAGTTCTAAGCAAAGCATGTAAAATCTTTAAATGTTTAACAAATCTCTCATTAATCCCAGCTAAGTAGATTAAAGCTGACTGCAGGCTTTAAAAAGAAGCAAGCTGATCATTTTCAGGACAGAGAAAATAAATAAAATTAAAACAATGACAATGTAAATGTGCAGCTCCCATGTTCCTGGTGTAGAAAAAATTAGGATGTCAGGATGGCAGCCAGACCACTGGTCCTGGGTTCGATGGAGGCAAAGATTCAGGGAGATGAGGCAAAAAGGCACAATTCTGTATCAAAAGAATTACTCAAAAGCATCAGAGATGCTGGAGGCAGAATTTATCAGGGTGCTGCACACTTGGGGAACAAAACAGTGCTGTGCGGACTTCAGCAAAACAGGACAGGCTGCTGAATTCCCAGGCAGAAATCAGGATCCTTGTTAAGATTCATCCTGATGTTAAGGTCCTAAGCATCAGACCAGCCTGTTTGTGGCTCTGGTACTTTCTTCACAGTGGTCACTGCAGCTGATCTGTGTTTGCAAAGATAGTTCTGATTGGAAATTATATGGTTAAGTATCTTGGCTCAGTGGAATTCAGCCACTTAGACTTTTCCTCAGTAACTGAAGGAACAGATTTTGTAGGATTAGGCTCCTATCTGGAGAGATCTGGTGTTTCTCTTCCTTAGAACCGTGTGCTCCTTTCTTCAGTGTGTGTTCCAAGGTATAAGGCAGAGGAGTGCACTGGCTGTAGCTGTCACAGTACAGGTGAAAGCCCTCCAGGAAAGGCCAGCAGTACTGCTGCAGTCCATCACTGCAGTCACTGAGCACTGCCAGTCACTTCTCTGCCAGCTGCTGCCTGTGGCTCCTGCTCCCCCAGACACTGTCACCCTTCTCGTGTTCTGCCCAGCCTAGCGGTGCCCACTCACTTTGCCAGCTCAGTGATTCTGTTCACTTTGTTTTTGCCACTGTCGTGGTGCTGTCCCCAGAGCCAGGACTGGGACTCTGCTGCAGTACCTACAGATGTGTGTCTCAAAGGCAGCACAGGACGGCCCGTGCTAAAACCGCAGCAGCATCTCCTGTGATCGGAACTTGAAGGGAAGCTCTGCTGGGATCCTGGCCAGCAGCAGCTGCTCGGGGTGTGGTGGTGAGCAGAGAAACAGGTGATGCAGGACAAGTCTTCTGAAGGGACAAAGGCTGCTCAAACCTCATGAGCATATGCCCAGAGAAGGGAGCTTTTGGCACTCCCCCGCTTTGGCAGGTGGTGTTTGGCTCTTTGAGAGCAGCTGAGATTTGGGAGGGTTTTGCAAGCTGCATGGGTGGTCACATCCCTTGTCCCTCTCCCATCCTGTGAGTGAGATGAGCAGAACAGACCTGGCACAGGTGACTCAGCCTGGGCCCTCACTGCTCAGTCAGAGAGCTTTAATGACAGAAGGAAGAAGCTGAAGTTTCCAAAGCTGCCCCGGAAAAGGGCTCCTAAAATGGTGACACTTCTGTCATAATGAAGTTACACTTTGTCTATTCATGGAAGGAGATGGCTGAAAACAAGGACAGGAGGATGCCCTGCCTTAGCCCAACTCTGCCAAAATGTTGTTGCTCTCAGGTGACCACAGAATATTGTACGCAGATACTGTACTGAGGTGACATCTGCCCTTCCTCCCAAACAGGCAGCTTGCTCACCCTACAAACTGCCCCAGGGCACAATAAGTAGGTTAATGCTTGCTTTAGGGTTAGCCTGAGGGTGAGGGTTCCCTGCAGGAATAGCAGAGGGAGGTTTCCTCTGTGCCTCTGTGAGTTCATGTGTAGGGATGCCTCCAAGGCAAATGAATTCCTACTGCTCCCATTTCATTGCTTTGTGCCTTTTCCTCCTTCTTTGGGATGGTGATGTTCCTTGGGATGACAGAGCTTTGATTTTAGTTCTGCCAGGCTCGTATGCTTTTCTCTGCATGGTTTTTCCATTTGTCATTCGTTCTTCCATTTCCCTGCTTCCCAGTCCTTGTTCTGGCCAGGGCAGGGAGTGGGAGCTCCAATGGGTTGCATTGGCCATGCCTCATGCTTCTGGCTGCCTGTTTCTTCTATGGCCAGACTGGCTCCCAAAAAGGAAAACAAACCAAAACATGTCAGTGGTTTTGAATTACAAATCTGGGTGTTCAAAATGCATGAAATGAGAAATTTCGGGTGCTTACTGCAACATGAATCCACCTCTGTTGGACATGAGTGGCATTTCCTATTTATGCTCAGACTCCTGAATAGAAAGTTAAAACAGATGTCAAGGCAGCTGTGGACAGAGAAAACAGCATCAGGTTGGAGAAGAGGGAGGGTTTGCTGTGCTCATCATTACAGACTGTGGCTGTGGCAAGGGAGGGTTAAAACGGTGCCTACAACCAGGTATACAAAATCAACTTCCTATTTTATATAGTAATGTGTGAAGTTCCTGTGTTTAATTTACGTGTAAATATTGACTTATATTGTTACATAAAAGTAGTATTGACATTTTCTATGGAAAGATTCTCTTTTTGACTGCTTGCCTTTTCTTGACCTGCATTCCCAAACTGCAGAACCTGCCATGCAGGCGTGACTCAGCCCAGCTCAGGTGTGAGTGCCTGTTCTTTGGTGCCTGCTGTGTGCAAAGATCCTGCAGTGCAAATGGATCAGCATGTGGCAGACGTGGCTGGTGGTTGTCATGTAGGGATTCCTCACCCCTCTGCTGTGGAACCTCAGAGTGCTGGTGGATGGTAAGCAGTGCCTTCAGAGTGCCCTTAGTGACAGATACAGCTGTAGGGTTGTGGTGGTTCGTGTGGTACTGGAGGCAGCACACAAGCCAGATCCTTGCAGATAACTCCTTGTCTTCCACAGCTGGAGCAGGAATGTATTTCTTTGTGGAATTGCTGAGCACCCACAGTTTTGCTTGAAACATACGACGTGCTATAAAGCTGGTAAGTGCTTCACAAATTAGAACTAGACACCTTGAACCAAGTGTCTAAAATTAGAGGACAAGTCTTGCACTTGAGTCTCTCTCTGTCTCTACTTGGCACTTGGAAAGTGCAGATGATAAAACTTTTTTCTTGCAGGGGTGTTGAGATTAGGGACTGCCCTTGCAGAATGACAGTGATGAATGTCAGAAATTCCACAAGCAGATTAACAGCAAAGTTCTGTGAGGTTTGAAAAGTGGGCACTAAATGCAAGTTGGAGCTGGAGCCATACGCTGCGCTGTGGTAGGAAGCACTGACTGATGCCTTTTCTGTGCATGTATGAATTAATAAGTACAGGATAGTGTCAGATGTGCATCAGAGCCCATAGCAAATGCTTATGCAGAAGATCCCAGATTATGCTGGTAACCTTGATTCTGTCATATCTAATGTTACAATAATGTTTTGTAATTGTAGTATTTTTCTAAAATAGTGCTACTGTAAGCACTGTTCATAAATTAAGAAATTCCATCTACACATGTGCATGTTTCCATCCTTAGTCCACCTAATGAGAGCTGTGAGGTTCGTCGTCCTTTGAAAGCTTTCTCAGTAGTAAATGTGATCAGAGACACCAGAGCATTCTCTTGGCTATCAATCTGCAGATAATAGAAGGTCCATTTCTTAAGTACACACAGAAAAGGAGAAGAAGAAATACTGGCTATGACATAAAATGAATTGTCTTCCTCCATGCCCTTGTAACCTAGGGCATGTAGTGCAGGCTGCCAGCCATCGCTTTACAGATTTAGAAGTGCTGGAATCTCTCTGTCTGTAGCAGGCTGCCTGATGGATTGGTGAGTAATGGACTCAGGGAGTGCATTACCAGCGCCCAGACTAATGGCTAGCACTTGCCCATGGCTTTGGCTATAGATCATCCACTGTGCTATTCATAAGCTCTTGCCAGTCTGTCTCTGGCACTTGTGCTGCCGCTGTAACACCGTCTGCCTGACGAATCCTGCACCAGCTGCCACGTTTTCAGAAGGTGAAGAGGAGAAAAGAGTGAGTACAGTTCTCGCTCTTTGGAGGACAGGTTAAAGGATAAGGTAATGGACATGACACTCGCTCACCCAGTGTTACTAGCACAGTAGCCTGGAAAATACATTTGGGTTTGCTGTACACCATGGAGCACTGTCCTACCACTGCCTGAGGTACTGTGCCTGGGATCTTTTCTTTCCCAGGCAGACCAATGTTATGAGTCATGGCAAGATAGGAAGGGGAGGGAGAGGTGACTGGGGTGCTGGGTATGCCTCTGACATGGCCCCTGGAGTGTTGGAAGTGCCTGGATGGTGCTGTCAAGATTTGGCTGTTTGTGAGCTAAACGAGGCAAAACCAACCTTCAAAGGCAAAGACCATCTCCAGGGCTGACCTCTGGGCTGGCTCTGATGGACAGGGTAGGTGTGTGCAGAGAAGAATGAACTGCTTCCAGTCCTGCCTGGCTCAGGAGCTTTTACTCTTCCTTTAGACTCCATGACATGAGTGGGACTCCAGGGTTGTGGCTTCCTTTTGTGATTGGTATGAGCTGGATTCCTCTTTCCGCCTTTCACTTGGACCACTGCCCAGCCATAAGAAAGGAGCAATCCAGTCAGCTGTCAATTTAAACTGGTGACCCACCCCACGGCCAGTTGTGTGAACCATGCAAGACCTGTTCCAGTTCCTGAGTCCAGCCTGGTCCCATTACTGATAGTGAAGGTGTAAGACTTGCTCTCCTATTCTGGGCTCTCTGGCTTTGTATTTTTTGCAAGAAGTTACTTAAATAAACTTGTCAGTTTTTCTTAACATATTCCTGATGAGTTTTTGGAAAGGGATGAAATCTTCATCTAAGGAATTTCCTCTAGAGCAGTCATAGTAAATATTGCTGCTGAAACCAGACAGCAGAAGCAAAATTGTAAAAACACTGCAGATGAGGGAGGGACATTTTTCAGTCCCAGGAGTCCTGTGCAATAAGAAATAGCCCAGACTGAGCAACAAACACTTTACATTTTCTAGTACTACTTTACTTCAGATGCTAGGGACATTGTGCCTTTTAAGGGGATAGTAGCAATGACACGGATGTTCTTGGGGTGCTAGATATTACACTCTTTTAGAGAAAGACCTCTTTGTACCAGGGCTTTAATTTAGGCACTTCATAGGAAGTTGGGCACCTTTCCATTGCCAGGAGCAAGGAGCAAATTCTGGTTCTTTGCATTTTTCAGATTAATTCCACCAAAAGTCACCATTAATTCACCACAACTCTGGGGGTATTTTGGATACAGAAACAGGATATTGTATTTTGGATACAGGTTACAGATTCATATTGTTGCAAAGAAGGGTGATGCTACTGAACAGGAGAAGCTATAAACCCAGAAATTCCCAGTGAGCATTATCCATCTGTTTATTTGCCTGCTATTTTGGGAAGTGTTTCTGGTAATAAAGCGTCATCAATCTATTATTTCTTTTGGCCAATCTCTCTCAGCCCGCCTATATAAAACTCATTGTGGCCTATATTTAACTGAGAATAACCTCTGCTTATTTCCTCTCTTCCACCATGAGTTTTATTCCTTTAACAAGCACAACAGCATGCTGCTCCGGCTTCAAAGAGAAAATTAATTCTGTCCGCAAAAGGGTCAAGTGCTGGAAAGTGCATAGCAATGCAGTTTGCATGGCAGGATCCAGGAGATATGATGCTAATAAGATTCCAAGATGAGAACAGCAGACTGGCTCTGGGGATTCAGATGAAGGGTTCTGTAAATTTTAAAAGAAATGGTCTCCAAAAACTAATGATGTCTGCTTTCCAATTCATTAATAATGTGAAGCAGGGAGATGGGAGTGAGAACAGGCCATGCTTTGAAATATCAGAATGTAACGAGGAAAAAAACAGCGAGAGCTCATCTCACCGGGGTCATAAAGCTCGGAGGAGCAGGCGGGCTGCAGGGAACACAGTGTCGGTGCCTGGAGGGAAGGAAATTGCACTGTGTGTTCTGCGATGTGTAATTTATGCAGGGACTCTTAGCCAGCATTGATGTAAAATTTCTGTGCAGAAAAAGGTGCTGTTGTATTGACAGATCTTTTTCAACGTTCTTGTTTAAGGTGACTTAGTACGCAGGATATTTGATGAGTTTTAAAAACAGATATGAATTGCCTTAGCATATTTACAAATGGCTTTTGGTAAATCTTCCCCTTCACCTTTCTGCATTGCATGCACAAACCCTTAAGCTTGTTTGTAGTTAATATTGGAAGAAAACCCCTCAGGCAAAGCCTAATGAACTGAGAGCAATTCTGAGCTTCCCTCTGCAATATCTTGAGAGCCTTTTCCTTTCCAAGGGCTCTTGGACACATCGTGTGACCTTGTTGCTTTGCGTCCCCACAGCCTTGGGTTACTGCTGCAGCATTCGTTGGTGGTGCTGCTGTGCTGATGATGCTGGAGCCTCTCCCTCGTGCCTGCAAGGGGCAGCCAGTGGAAATTGTCTGTGCCTGAGCACTTTCCAGAGTGGGAAGTTGTGAGGCAGCAGGATTTGGCTCTGGCTTTTATTCTGACAAAGCTAGCATGATTGCAGTGTGAGGTTAAAGTCTTCCTCCTACCTTTTACTTTCAGCTACGCGACACTTTTCCATCTCACCTTGAAACCTGTCAGCAACGGCTGATGAGGTTCTGTGAGAACCTCACTGCCTTTGGGAGCTCTGCAGAGGGAGAGGGGCTCCACTGCCAGCCTCAATCTGCCCATGGGACTGCCACTCCCCTGGGACCTGTGCCAGGCTCCTGCAGCTGGACCTGCCTGTGCCAGGGCAGCGAGGGCACCGTGCTGGTGCTCCCAGAACTCAGCCCAGTCCCGCTGTTTGGCAGGGCAGCTGTTAGCCCAGGTAAGATCAGTGCCTGCTCCCTGCTGCACTGCACTGCCCTGGAGCCCTTGCTGTGTCTGCTCTTGCTGTCTACAGGGGCCATCTGCTTGCTTCAGCTCAAGCTGCATTCTCTCGTCGGCAGGCCTTGCTCCAGACAAGGGAGATCTCTTAAACGCAGGATTCAGAGCGGTGTTCAGTAAGTGACAGCCTGTGCTGGGAGTTCCTGTCCCCTCAGAAGAGCTGTTTTCATGAGGGCTGCTGCTGAGCTGCAGAATCAGGAGTGTCTGGGGTGTGGTGGGTAGCTGGGGCTGACAGCTCATACAGCCTGAAAAGGAGACTGGAGCTGAGGTTTGCTTCCTTGCTAAAGCCTCAGTCATGAAAATGGGTGAAGTGGGGCTCTGCATCATGGCTGCAACTTGTTCACAGAAAAGGTTTCCATTACAGTGTTTATAAGCACTGTGTATTTCTTTATCCAGATATGATAGGGCTCTCAGTATTGACAGATGTGCCTCAGCTGTCGCTAAAGCAACCTGGAGTCACTGGCAGCAGCTTCAAAAGCCACAGCCTTCACCTGTGGGGTTTTTTTTGCATGTCCTTGGTCTCCAGTGAGCACACATGGACTGACTTTAAAGCAAACAGCAGGGTGATACAGCCGTGTGTATCAAGTTCTCATATTTGCATCTCAGGTGTTTCCTTGGGGAAGTTGTGTCTTCAAGAAATCTCAAGAATTTCCTTGAGGGTTTTTCCAGTTGAAGTTCTTGGTTCTTGGTTGTTATTCAGTATTTCCACACGTGCCTGCAGCCATGGTCAGTCAGTGGAAGCAGGTAGGTGCCCAAAGCTGCTGCAGTGGAGGCACAGTTGTGAGCATCAGGACTGTCTCATGGCCGTGGTAAAGAAGTGGAAACCAGCTGGTTTGTAGAGGCCCTTTTTGGTGCTGTTCATCATCCAGACACTGAGCAACCAGGTTGATTTCTGTGTCAATGATCTTCCATCATAAACTGCTCTGGTTTGCACCCTGGCAGTAACATCACTGTAGCCACCAGGACCTCAGAATAAGCTGCTAAATTTTTAATTTTTGTTTACTCCTGTGTTTGTCTGTGATCCTCTGTCTATTCAGTCCAGCATTTGTCTTTTTTTTCTGAGCTTCCCCTCACTCTCGTGAGAGCATGTGCCTGTCAATGATGAGTGTAGTAATTTTACAGCTTCTGCTTCCCCTTCCTCAGCATCCAGCATCCATGTGATGCTCACAGAAGCTGCCCAGGTCCATTGCTCCTGAAAAGCAGCCCCTGTGCTTGTCACTTCGGTGTGTGCCCAGTGAGTTGTGTTTCGTGTGCCATCAGCTGATTCTCCAGGCAGGGATGAGGGATGCTGCAGCGAGGGGAAATGAGTGGTGGGAGGAACATGTCTGCACCCTTCGCCCAGCGCATCAGGCTGGGAAGATTTGTATTATCTGAGCTGCCTAGTAGCAGATTTCTTGTTTCATCAGAAAACCCCGACTTTTCCACTGGTGCAATCCAGAGCTCTGCCAGAGGGACTGTCTTGGTGGTGTTCAGACGTTGCCATATGATCCCTTTTCTGCTCCTTTTCACACACAGTGTGTGAAAACACACATTTTCCCAGCAGTGCCCTTTTCAGTGCTTCAAACCAAGCCAGGCTGTCTGATTATTCCTCATGACAGGTGTAAAAGTGCTGGATCCACAGCAGAAAACCTCTTGTGATGAGGAAGCTCTCACTGCAAATAATAAGCCATATTTCTGTGGAAACCTGCGCAGTTCCAGACCCTGCACAGGCCACAGATCCTACAGCAGGATTCTGTGATCCTAACAGACACCCAAAGGCAGATTTTCTTTTAATGTAGTATGAAAATCTATAATGCAGTCAGCTTGATGCTTCTTGGTTTATTTTTATACTCCATTTATTTGTTTTGTTCTCAACATCTCTTTCCATTGGGAGGGAATTTTCCATACCACCTGTGTATGAAGAGTGAATGGGACTTAAGGACTATGGGAGCAAGACAGAGGTCAGTTGTGGTTTTTATTATCTGAGTGGAAATGGGCACCATTTGCAGTTGTGGATTAACACACTAACTGGTCTTTTCCATAGAATAGTATTTACATTGCAAAGTGGATATTTTTAAGCTGTTGTCTTTAGGATTCAGTATTACCAGGCTTTAGAGTCCAGTGAAGTATTTAATTTCTCATTACACTTAAAGCTTCATGTTCTGTCTCCAAACTCAGAAAAAAAATATTTATTGTTCCAGTAATATTCTGACAATATTTTATTATTTTTCTCTGCAGCCAAAAATAATTTAATTTCCCCAGCATGAAGATAATGCCATGAATGCCAGCTCTGTGGAGGGAGCTGCTCCACAGGACTGCTCTAGAGCCTCTTCCCCATGCACAGACTCCTTCGAGCTCCTAATTCCTCTGTGTCTCCCAGCTTTGATTCCTCCTTTCTCTTTGTCTTATTTTTCCTTTTGACTATTTTTCTATGCTCTAAGGTCAAGGGTTTTCCCTGTGGAAAGAAAAAGTTTAGCCCTTCCTACAGCATTTGCCCAGGCAGCATGACAAGCCCCACGGCAGCCCAGGCGCGCCAGCGGCGAGGGGTGCCCAGCCCCTCCACCTGCTGCACTGGGGCTGGCACCCCCTGCCCTCCCTGCCGCGCCCCCACCCTGCTGCTGCCCCTCTGCAGCTGCAGACACTGTGCTGGAGCTTTCTGTCTGAGGGGAGCGCGGGGAGGGGAGAGGGAAAAAGGCTGTTAGATCTATCGCTGGCAATTTAGATTCAGAGACATTTCATCTGCAGTTCCCTCAAGTGTTGAATTGAATAAAACCAGAGCAGCAGTGGAAAAGGAGGTGGGGGAAGGGCTCCAAGCACTCTTAGCTAAACAAAAAGAGACAGGCAGCTCATAAAAAAGGAATTGCACCCTTGAGTTGAAAATCTGGATTCACAGGGCAGGGAGGAGGCTGCGTGGCAGAGCCCACCCATGTGCAGAGGCCAGGCAGCACTGCTGAGGGCTTCTGGCACTCCTGCAGCCAGCGCAGATCACAAGGCTCATTTCTGGGTTTCCTCATTTTCTGTTGGTTTTTTGAAGCTCCTGTTGTAAAATCAAGCAGGAAGAACAGAATCTCAGGCTTTGGTTGCAATTAAAAAAACCCAAAACCTATCCTTCACTTTCCAGTGCTTCAGGAGAAAAGCAAAAAAGCAAAACCCACAAGGGTCAAAAATTCAGAAGAAGTAACTTAGCACTTATAATTTGTAAACACTTTCTGTTGGGGCCAGACTCATCATTCCCAAATGCAGCTGTGGGATGGCAGAACTGTTCTCACCATTAGGCATTTTTGTTCCTCTGCCTTTGAGGGAATTGCTGCTGGTGGCTGCTCTGGCTATGCACTGCAGCACCTGGATTTCTCTGGATCTGTCCTATTCCCCAGGTGTCAGGTGAGGATGGTTTCACAGGAGTGCTCATCCTGGCCAAGGCTGGAAGGAGAGGTGCAGCCATCGGAGAGAACTGGGCTACAGCAGACAGTACATCCTTGGGGCCTCTCCTGCCTTGAGTGAGTGTGCTGCCAACACCCCTGCAGTGCCACAGGGGTGGCTGTGTCTTCCTTCAGGTGGGAAGGCAGGTCTTTTGTTTGCCCCCCTCCCCACCTTCTTGCTGCCCCTCTGCTCCCTTGTTACATGCTAGTGGCAGATCTGATGCCTTACCCTTTGCTCAGCCCTGCTTCAGGCCAGGTACAGGTGTGCATACAAAGAGCACATGCTGAGCTCTGCTTCAGAACAGATCAGGCTCCACAGCCAAAGCCTGACCAGCACAGAGGTGACCCCGTGGTACAGATGGGCAGCTTGGGCAGGTGTGTGGCACAGGGCTGATGGTAACTTAACCAAGTGTTGTGTTTGCATTACAGTATTCCCTGCCTAAAAAGTGTCCTCTGCCTTTGTGGTGCACCTGCAGAATCCCACGTGAAACACAAAGGTACGACCAGGGTGAGGAGCTGGGACTCCTCAGGACAGCACCGACACCTTCCCTTCAAGTGATTTCAGCTGTAAAACAGGGGTCATGATTCTTACTTGTGTCACCAGAATTTGGGAGTCTGATTAGCCACATCCTGTAAAAGACTGAAGCAGCCTTACTGTAAATCCTGGACCAGAGACCACAGAACAGGAGAGGCTGTCTCACAGGCATGTATTTATGCTGCCCTGTTTCCCTGTGCTATCGATCCAGTGGCTTGCTAAGATACAGCCCTGCCTGCTGTAGTGGTCTAATTCATTTTTAAGCATCATTATTTTTCATGTTGTGGTCTTCCCCTGCTTCGGGTGCTTCTCCCCACCCATCCCCAAAAATGCCCATTCCTGTCTGTCTCTAGGCGTGAGATGCTCCCCCATGTGTGTGCATACCAGGGAGATGGAGAGGCAGCTTCAGCTACACTAAGCAATTAAACTCCAGTAGCTCAGGGATGAGCAGGAGGCCGTGATTTTCTTTTCCTTCGCAGTAATTGCCTCTGCAATCAGCTTTGATCACCCGAGAGCAGAAGAGATGAGTGCTGCAAGTTGACATCAGTGGTTTTAATATATCCATTTACATATACAGGAGCAGTGCAGCATACAGCTTTCCATAGCGCCTCTGACCTGAAACCATCGCCGCTCCATAGATACCTCATTTAATTTAATACTTCACCACCACTGCGGAAGCCATACGATGGGGATGGGAGGGGGCATAATCAAGCCCTCACTCTCTCGCTCTCCGTGCATGTCTGTAAAAATGACATGAAAGTAATTGCTTTTGAAAAGCAAAGCAGAAATGGCACAATTGATTCCACTTAAATGAGAGGAGAAGGGGTGGGGGTGGGGGATGCTCACCCTAAACATGCCACCTTCTTTCCTGCTGCAAGCACATCGCTGCGTGGGGCTGCACTGGGACAGAAGAAAGGTGGGATTGTCTGAATGGCATGGGAAGGAGGGAGGCTAGGGCAGGCAGTGCAGCTTTGGGCAGGATGCGCCCCTTGGCCACCTCAGACCCACGGGGAGATGCTGCTCCATGGAGCCATGTGACGTGCCCTGTTGTCACAGGCACTCCTGGTGCCCGAGAGCTGGCAGGGAGCTTCATTGCACTGAAAATCCTAGAATCACCCTGCCTGCCAAAAGCACTCACCTGCCTGGCAGCTGGGGGAGGGGGACGATGAGGGGGAGACATCAGCTCCCCTCCATCTCTAAGGTATCTCTCATTATCCCTGTTGACAAAGCTTTGTGAGCCTATGGTTTTGGAATCTATCCAGTCTGCTGCTGCTGGTGGACGCTCACCCTTCTGCCAAGGACCTCCCAGTGCCCCTCTGTGACCTGGCACACCACTCAGCCCCCCAGTCAGTGGCAGCCAGGACCTGGCACTATGGGCTGCACTCTGCCTGTGTGTGCTGAAATACATCTTTAATGTAGACATTAACATGATTTCGTGTTAATTACATGCAAATTGATTATTAGTATATTTATTGAATGTTGACATCAGGGTGACAGTCTTCAATAAATATGTTTTACTAATCAGTTAGCATTAATTAATATCGAAATCCTCTGTAGGTTTAGCAAGTCAGTGAACATTGATGAGGCCCCTCTGTTGCTGCCAGTGTTGTTAGATGTTGGTGGTGTTGCTGGCAGCTGTTCCTGGCAGCAGTGTGGAGCACAAGTGGCTCAGGGGGTCCAAGGGCAGTGGCAGCGCTGGAAGGACAGATGGACACACGCCCAGAGGGCGAAGCCTCTGGGAAACATTGGGAGGACCCCCCATGCAGCAGGGCCTGCCTGAGGGCTGGAGGGCTGCCAGCTTGAGCACAGGGCTGCTTCTGGGTATATCTGAGTAGCTGTTCTACAGAAGGATGCTGTTCTCACCTGCAAGCAGGACCCTTGGTTATGGCAGGGCAATCCCCAGCCAGCAATGCAGAGGAGTTCTTATGCTGAATTTAAACCACCAAGCAGACCAACTCCTAAGCTGCATGGGCAGCATTTTCTCTTGCCTCCCCATCCTTAGCAGGGCAGGAGCCATACAGTGCCTGCTGCCTGTGGCTTCTCTTGCCCATCACAAGAAGATGAGCAGCATCCATGAGGAGTAAATGGCCAAGGTAGCGAGGAGAGTGGCTCTGCGCTGGGGTCAGTACTTGAGTCTTGTCATGCCAATGCTCCTTGGTTGACAATTATGATTCTTCCCTGCTTCTGCCTTGTGCAAACAGCTTAGACTGGGACACCAAGAAGTGAATATGCTGAATCCACAGAGCTGCTTCTGTTCAGGCAGACGGACAGGCTGTGGGGTGCCTGAGCCCCTTCTGCTCTGCTCTGAGGCAGCAGACACAGGGAAAATGCCTGAAGAGCTCAACACACAGCTGCAACAGGAGCTGGGTGTTTGGTTACTGGTTAGAATAATTTTGGCCTTGCTCAGCTGCTCTTTGCTTCCCTCACTGCGGGAGTCTGACACCCTTCTGTGAGCAGAGGCAGGTGCCCCAGTCAGCAGGGTTTCTGCCTTCCCGAGCTGGACATGTCTGCCTGCTGCGGGCAAGCATGTCAAATCACACCTACCATATTGGCTTCCTGTCCCCAGAACATCAGGTTTTTGCAGCTAATGTGTGGGGGGTGTCTCCTCCTGCCAATCCCCACCCCCAGCAGCATCAGGTCTGTGCTGTTCGGGGTTTTGTTAAGCCGTTTAGTATTAATTGATTTTTTTTTCCATTTTTTCTTTCTTTCCCTGGGCGGGTCAATAGCTGGATGCTCAAGAGCAGAGGATCTATCAACTGCAGACCAAGCAGAGGGAGAGGCAGGCAGACCTGGAGCAGAAATGCAGCCAGAGCAGCAGCTCAGCCAGGACCTGGGGGCCAGCCACCAGCTACGGAAGGCAGCTTGGAGCAGGTAGGAGAAGATACCAGTCCACTCTAGCTCAGCAGCCCAGGATGAGAAGGGAACTCTCTATTTGATGCATTCACATCAATAATAATAATAATAATCTGCTGCTCTTGTTTACATGGCAGTGTAAGGAAGGGCTGAAGATGTGAGAGTAGAGTCTGTCACCTCCCAGTGAGGAGGGGAAGATGGGAGGCAGCAGGGAGATGGCTGCAGCTCTGCTGGCTGTGAATGGGTGGTGGGATTGCAGTTGCTGTGGGGGTGTGATGGCTGTCATGCACAGATGTTGTGGGTGTTGCTCTGCTGCTGACCTTGGTGAAACAAGAAGAGGATGGCCACAAAAACACTGCCCCAGGGCAGTGCTGTCCTGGCTAGTAGTGACATTTACATACTGTGAGCCAGGAGATTAGGATTGCTCAGAGCTGTTCAGCCATGCTGCTGTGGACAAAACCCTCAGCTTGCTCCTGGACATCAGGGTGGGAGCACCCTTGTTCCTGCTGCAGGCCTGCTGGGTAGCCTATGCTGGTCTACCCCATGCTGGGTCTGCTGGCCCCTGCCCCACCACCAACCCCCGAATTTCAGAAGCTGTAGAAGTCAGACCCTTTGCTCAGTGTGCTCCCCTGTGTGTGAGCCTGGCTTGGGAAAGCACATTGCTCCCACCTCTGAGCTGTCTGCCTGATGTCTGCTCAGGCACCAGCATTCCTCAGTGGACTCCAGCCACAAGGTCTCCTTCAGATCCACGTGGCAAACAGGGGTGAGGAGAGCTGATCCTGGAAACCCAGGGAACTCCTGCTGCTGCACACTGCAGCATTACTTGCTGAACCTGGTATCTACTTGTCATCCCCTTCAGCACCACACAAAAGCCATTAAAAAAAATGTGTCTTTTTTAACAACTTGCTAGTGAAATATGCTTGGGGTTCTGGTAGAATATATCAGGTACTTTTGACATTGGAGCACCAGGTACCAGCATATTGGATGCTCAGCACTGCTGGTTTATCTAAGCAGTAGCTCAGAGGACAGTATTTAAAATAGAGTTGGGGGGTGTCCCCCTTATTAGTCAAAGTGGAGACATTTTGTTTCATTTGATGTAGTGATGATAAATATATTCCCATGAATATGTTCAGACATCTAGTGATACATACATTGCAATATATGTGAGCACAATGCACTGATTACATTTATTGCATTTGAAGGAAAGTTACAAGATGTTGTTCTATTTACTCCCACATCATCCATTGTTCTGTGTGTGAGGAGTCAGCCCAGCATGTGAGCTGAGCTGTGCATGGCAATCCCGCATTCCAACTGCCCACAGTGAAGGTGGGAGCAGGATGTGTGTGCCTTTGTCCGTGTTTGTGGATGGTGGCAGATGGATGAATGCGGGAGAGGGTCGGCATGTGCCTTTGTTTTGTTCTGCATATGCATATGGATGATTGTGTGTTGATTTGTGCAAGGACAGCATGGCAGAGTGGGAATGGCACTGCTTCTTCCAACTCCCCTTCCCTTCCCTTCCCTTCCCTTCCCTTCCCTATCTCTCTACCCACTGATACCAAATTCACCTGAGCCTTGCTGTTGGTTTCAGTGTGAAAGTGGCAGATAAAACAGCCAAGCTCTCAACTTCCTCTTACAAACCTCCCAATTAAGCATCAAGCCTGGTTATATAAAAATATAATACTATTCTGTGACAGAACAGTGTTCCACCTGGCTCTGTGTCTGGCAGCAGCTTATGGCCTCGACTAGGAAAGAGCTCTTTTCCCCTGGGAAGAACAGGGGAAGCTTGTGAAATTTACCGAAATGCTCACGCACCTTCTGTGGTAAAGGGGTTTCCTGAGCCCAAGGGGGAGCCTTTGTGTTTAACAGCCCTTGAGGAATTTTCATCCACGACTTGTCAAACTAATTCTGTAACTCAGATCTTATCCAGCTTCTGCAAAGTCCTGTAGCAGTGAGTTCCCCTGTTTGACCATGCTTGGATAAGAAGCCACCTCCTTTGGCTTGTTTTGAGCCTGTCCTCTGACAAATTCCACTGTTTTCTTGGAAAAGGCCACAACAGTCACTCCTTAATCACCTTCCTATGACACTTCTGATTTTATAGATCTTTGTCCTATTTTCTTCCCAACATCCTTCTTCTAGATAGCAGGACTCCAATCTGTTTTTCTGAGCCAGTCCCAGCTGCTGATACATTTCCTGTTGTGGGGCCCTGGACCTCCCAAGGCTGGTGGTCCTGGGTCCCTGCAGCAGGCAACAGGATTTCTGTGCAAGGAGTGCCACGTGTAATTTAGCACTGGGAGCTTGAGTTATGGTCCTACCCTTTATAGAAAGACTGGCAGCACAGCCCTGCTTGTCAGCTTAGTCCTCCACCTGATCATGAGCTCTCCTAGTGAGTGAATTAAGATTCGGCAAATCATCGTTTAATACAGCCCCCATGCTAATGTCTTTTTGAAATGAAACTGAGAAAGCTGTTAACCTCAGTTAGCCAGTTGTCCTCACCGTGACCTGGATAAATCATCCAAGCAGGAGCACTGAAGAACAGTGCTCTGGCTGTTTTGCAAAATGGAGTTGGAAGGGAAGGACTGTGCTTCCAGCTCATGCCGTGAAGACTCCTCTGCACCAGGGCTATGCAGCAAAAGGACCAGTGTGTTCTTACACCAGAGACCCTGATGGGGCTCCAGGCTGTGTGTTCACTGGTACACCCCCTCCCCTGGCAGCTGCTGAGGGGTCACAGCGTCACACCACAGGTGACAAAAGGTGACGTGTTGTATCTGGAGAAGAGAGGATGAATTCCCAGAGGGACCCCAGGGACAGGTGCCCACTGCTCCTGCCATCAGGCACGTTTCAATGTCCAGCCCTTCTTCATGACCATGTGGTTTCCCACATTCCTTCCCTTCAGCTGGGGGCTGGATTTTTCCCAGGGATGTCTCCTTCACCACATTCTGAAGGCAGCTGGCCTTGAGCTGGGAAAAGAGATGAAGAGAACACTTTGGTGGATGCCACCAGGAGATATGGATCTACAGGAGCAGGGAATTTCTCTCCATGAGCTGTTTTAACATTGGAACCTGTTATCTTTATAAAGGCCTCATTGCTTCATCTGCTTTCACAGGGCATCTGCTCTCATAGCTACTGCTCTGTGTGGCAGGGACTTCTACTAGACAGGGTGATTTCTTTTGTGATTTCTCATCTGACTACTTTGTTGAGGTTTGGGTTTTTGGTTTTTACTTCTGTATGACTGAGGGAGATCCCAACTGTATGTAAGAAACTCCTGGAAAATGGAAAAAAAAGCCATCTGCTCGCCATGTCCATGAAGAAACAGTCAAGAATTACTGGTCAGAGCCTCCATCAGGAAACATTTGGGTTAGGAACAGTTTTCTAAAGGGAAGGAGAACAGAGCAAGTGAGCAGAATGCCAGGGCCCAAGGATCCTGCATCACAGGAGAACTCCAAGGACAGATACACAATACACAGGGTACTTCTAGGTTCCCCTGTCTCAGAACTGGAAGACAAACTATCAGCTTCTTGATGTTCACATCAACATTGCTCATTTCCTAAATCTATCCCTGCTCCTACCTTGTAATGCAACTCTGCCTTTCCCAGAGCCCCACTGCAGTCTGCTTCAGTGTTCCCCCTTTTACTGCCAACCTGTCTGGTCCCAGGTTCCCCAGGAGGCTGTAACACATGCTGAAAGGAGCAAACAGAGCCTGGGGAGGTCATTGGGTGATGAAGGCTCCAATACCACCATCTGCATTGCATGTGCTGCTGTGCCACAGGCTTTGGCCAGAGTCCCGCCCATGGTGGGGAACACATGAGTGGATGAGGCAGAGATAGGAGTGTAGATATGCTATCAGCACTTTTGGATTCAATTTCCCTTCTCAGCAGAATAGCTGTGTGCAGTTTCTTACATGTGCTGCTCTGCAAATGAGTTGTACAGAACATGGCTGCAGTCAGACCACCTGGAGAGCATGATCTGCTTGGAGCATGCAGTTTGGCTGTGCAGGGCTGGCACAGGCAAGGGCAGGGTCTGGCTGATGGACAGAGTTTGCCTCAGCTCCTCAGGGGCTGTAGGAGCCTGCTGCCCTTTGCCTTGCCCCATTGTACGAGAGCAGCCACAGAGCGTTCACAGAGGAGGGAGGAATGGTCACAGGCATAAAAATACCCTGTTCCATGCACCATGTACTGTACACCATATACCAGGACTCAGAGCCCTTCACAGACACCCTGACAACTTCAGCAGGGAGACAGGGACTGAAATATGTGGCCAGGACAGTCAGGGCAACTGTGAGCCAAGGTGAGCCATGTTATTTGTGTAGACATCAGTGAGAAGCCCCACTGAATACCTGTATCTGAGAGCCAGCTCTACAGCACAGTCATTAAAGAGGGAATAAAAAAATAATAGAGCATTGATTAAAATGGTTGACAAGGCTGATTTCTCTCCATGCAGCCTCTGATGGAGCAGACTTTGGGGCTGAGGAGGAGTAGGCAGCCTCCAGGCTGTGAGGCTAATGCAGAGCCATGGCTGTTTGTATAACTGCAAAGCTTTTAAGAGAGACTTGGGAAAACTAGCTTGGATTCCAATGAATATTTACAATTACACTGCTCCAAAGCTGAATCCAATCACAGCACTGCAATGTGCAGGCTTCGTGCATCAAAAGAAAATGAGACGAAAACAGGAAAGATGGAGTTGCCTTTGGAGGGACTTACAAACACAGATCTCTCTGCTTCTGGCAGAACTAAAATGCTTTATTTCTGATAGAAGCAATTTATTCTTCAGGCATTTTGCTTGATATTAGAAAGAGCCTGGCTGATTTTTGAAGTGAGTGTCTTCAATAGAAGGTCTTTAATTCAAAATGATAGCAAGAAATGGAAAGTGTTGTGCTTTGTAATTTTGATATTGTGCTTACAAACTCCAGAAACTGGGGAGCATTACCCAGCTGGAGCAAGGGCCCCTTTCACTCCCTTCCCCTGTGTTCTTGATCACCATGTAATAGCAGGCTGGGTATTTAAACCATGCTGCTAATATGAAATTTGGCTGGTTACTATGCTGGCTGAGCATTCACTGCAGCTCAGTATTGGCCTCTTCTTTCTTGCAGTAGAAGGTATGCAAAAATAACAGTGATGGGGAATTACCTTGATAAAAGATGGAGAATCTGTGACTGCTGAATCACTGCTGAGAGCAGCGTGTCTCAGAATAGGAAGTGTGTGACAAAGCAGAGACGCTGCCTGAAGTAATAACAGAACAGCACCACACAGCTGACCTTTGTCAGCTGCTGCTCTGGTGTCCTGTCTGCATGGCCTGTACTGGCCAACCTGCCCATCCTGCCCACACAATCCATGCTGCCTGCAGCTCTTACCTACAGGACTGTAAATAGTCAGTGGCCTCAATGTGGTCCCACAGCACAAAACACTACTGCTCTCAATTAAATTGAAGTACTTAAGGTATAGCCTTGCATTCCATCATGCAGACATTCCTTAGACCACAGCAGCATAACAGCAGGTGCTTCAAAAGAAACAGATTAGGAATTACACTACAAGAACATGCAATTTGCTTGCCACGGTGTCTGCTTACAAGCACACAAGCTGGGAAAGGCATCTCTGCAGTGCAAGCCCCCTCCTTCCCCACAGCCCACCAGGCAGTGTGTCCCACCCTGGGCAGAGGGCAGTGAGGGGCTGCTTCCAGCCTGCACTAATCTCTCCACGTGGTTTGAAGATGATGCTGTCTTCTGGTGCCTGTCACCTCGTGGAAGCAGAGATCTCTGCTGCTGGATGGCAGTCTGAAAGGATGCTGGTGGGAAATCCCAGGAAGCTGGTTTCTGATCCGAGTCAGTCACGCTGTTGGTGCAGAGACACGCTCCATCACACGCAGGCATGGCACAGGGTGTTCCCTGCAGCTTGGCACAGGCTGGAGTCGATAGCCCTCAGCAGGAACTTGCAGTCAGTATTATACTGTCTAAGAGGCTTAAAATCAACTGTGAAGTTTCAGTATAGCTACAAAAAACCTGTTTTCTATTTCTCCACTGGTAGCTTGTTCCAGGAGAAGACAGTGCAATTTGGTGATTGATTCCTGGAGTCTGGTTGGTGCATCCATGCTGGGGTATAGAGGCCACATATCCCACGGTGCTTCCGGGAACACTCCAGCCTCAGCCACCCACAGCTCATGGGCTCCGGAAGCAGAAATGGGATCTTGCATTCCATCAATGTGAGTGGATATTTTTCTCCCATTAAAATGTTTCATTTATTTTTGAATGCATATGAGCTTTGGGGGTGCACGATACCCTGTGTGAAGCAGTCTGACACAGCACAACATTCAAAAAAAGATCTGATTTTTGCTTTTTTTGTTATTACCTGCTAATTTATGGGGTGCTGCCGGTTCTTACATTGAAGGCATGATGAGAAATCATACTGCAGGCAACCTGTATTTGCTAAACTTGGTACTATAATCTCCTTCAGTCTATTTTTTTCCAGCTTAAAAAGACTATCCACTTTTAACTCACATGGAAAATACTCTTTGTATTTTATCATCCTTGTTGGTCGTCTCTGAAACACTTCCAAATCTTTTCCTTGAGAGAGGCAGACAGAGCTGCATATAGAAATCACAGTGCAGCTTTCACTATGAATCTGTTCATTGGCAGAACTGTGATCTGCTCTCCATTATTTTCCTGATAATTGTTAACAGTCAAGTTTCCCTTTTGGGCTGTTCCTGGGCACCAAACAAACATTTCCACAGATCCATCGCTCCATCTTCATCTGATTTTATTCTAGCACAGCCCCAAGCCTAATTCCTGAGGAGGAACAGAGCTACAGCAGCTGAGACTGCAGTGAGATCTTGTGAGAAAGATGGTGCAAATGCTCCAGATCTTCAGCAAGGTTAGGACCACCTGGCTGTGTCATACCTTGGAGAATGGGGACAGCTGCTAAACATCTGAAAAAAATAAGAAATTATATAAGGTCAGCAGACTGGGCCTCCTCCAGACAGATCTGTCCTTGAGTGTTTGCCCACCTGAGGGGCTGAGTAATGCTGTGGAATGCTGATGTAGCCAGATGAATCAGTGCTGGCATGAACTCCTATGCAAGAGCACAAATAGCATCATGTTCTTGTGATCCTTTGCATTTCCTTCCTGAAGATTCCGGGGTGAGCAGGAAGGGATTGGTCTGCCTGACCTCTGGTACCTACAGTCATGAAAATTTCCCCGTTACTCTGAAATCAGTAACTTGTCTGACTAAGATAGCTTCAGACAGGCATTTGGCTGGGCTTGAAGACATCAAAAGATGGCAAATGCACAACATCCTCCCCTGGCAGTCAGTCCTTTCACATCACTCCTACTGTTTTGGGTGTTTTGTTTTTTTTTTCTCTCATGACTGCTATGCCAACAGGGCTAATGAAGTTAATGAAGCTTTCTATGCAGCAGCAATATGGTCTCAACTCTGTTTCCCTTGGGTTTTATCCTTTGTCTTAGAATACTCCTTTCTTTTTGGCTAGACACTTAAGGTTAACCATAGAGGGGGGGGGGAGGGGGGAAGGGAAGGGAAGGGAAGGGAAGGGAAGGGAATGGAAGGGAAGGGAAGGGAAGGGAAGGGAAGGGAAGGGAAGGGAAGGGAAGACCCTCTCTCTCTGCTTCATATCTGTACCCCATTACCTCCTGCCCTTTGGAGGTTCTCCCGTGCTCCCCACCACCAGTGTCTCTTTCCATTTACCCAGCTCCCTCTGTTTTTTGTCTCCTCTCAGCCCCCTTGCTTTTTCTTGACCTCCCACACAGTGCTGCCATCACTGCTGGCTCGGAAGGAGGCCCCAGCACTGCTGATGTGGCTGTCCAGGGGTGCTATCCCTCTTCGATCAACTTAGTGATTGTAATTGTGAGAACCATCAATGCCTCATGTCCTGTGACCAGACCCAAGCAGCACAGCTTTCCTTTCATTTGTTCCTTCAATTTTCCAGCAGAATTTCTACTTCCTGCTGATTTCCATTTCTTGGCTCCTTAGAGGAACACATGGCAGCTCCTACAGAGTTTGTGTATGCCCTTAACCCACAGAGTCATAAAACGGAGATGCAGTTGGCAGAAGCAGCAGTGGAAATGGTGCCGTGATGGTGTGAGCACGCAGCAGCACCAGTGGCGGGCAGGAGGCAGCCCCAGGGACCGCTGCACACCTGCGGGGTCGCTCCAGTGCCCATCTGCGCCTTCCTTCTGACCCTGGGGGAAGTGTTTAAACACAACCAGGCTAGCCCTGGGTGGCCTGTTCTGGCTGAGTTCTGGCTGAGCCAGGGCAGGACAAGGGGATGAGCCAGGTGACCCGGTGTTTGGCCAGTGGGAATGTCAGAGGTTGGCTCCTGGGTGACTGGGCTGGGTGGGCCTCCTCCTGCACCAACACTCCCCACTACGAGGTTTCATGGGAACATGTGGTAGCTAGAGGAATAGAGCAGAGGCAAAACTCTGATGTGCGCTCTGGGATGTGTCATGGCCTTTCAGCTTCCACTAGAAAGACAGCAGGGCAGAGCAGGTCCTGACCCATTATTGCTACTGTGGCTGTTTCCCCCTTCTGTTTTTACACATCCAGTTTGTTCTCTCTCCCTTCCTTCTCCCTAGAGCTGCTGTGGGTTTTAATAAGTATTTTTCAAGTAGCTGGCTGAGACCCTCGCGAGGATAATGAGATCATTCGCACCGCAGAATGCAAAGCCCTGCAGGTCCCTATTGCTGTCGCTCCCGGTGGACTATGCCCACACTGCCTGTATTTGTGTCGCTGTTCATCGTCCCAAACACAGCAGCACGCCCTGGCAGTACCGGATGGGATCGAGCCGGGGTACGGCTCCCTGCCAACACGAAGGGCCAAGAATTGTCACTGGAACCGCTCAGAAATAACCTTTAAGGCTTATTAAGATTCTATCGATGGAGACGTTGATCCCGCTTTCCTGTTCATGAATCCCATTCCCAGTTCAAGACCTGCCAGCCCTCTGCCTGCCCGGGGTTGAGGCTGAGCTGCGGCGGGAGCACCGGGCAGACCCGGCACGGGCACTCCCATCACCGGGCACCCTGCTCCGGGCAGCCCCCGGCCCGGCACTCCCTGCACCTGCTCCCCCGGCACGGGCACCCCCATCCCTGGGACAACCCCGCTCCGGGAACCTCGGCTCGGCAACGCCGGCCTGGGCACCCCGGCCCAGGCAGCGGTCCTCGCCCCCCGCCCAGCCCCGACCGGGACGGCGGAGAACAAAGGTGCTGGGGGGCGCTTGGGGCGTGCCCGGGGGGTGCTTGGTGGTGCTCGGCAGGTGCCCAGGCGGTGCTCGGGGATGCTCGAGGGGCGCCCGGGAGAGGTTGCTCGGGGGATGGCCGGGGGGAGTGCCGGGGGATGCTCGAGGGGTGTCCTGGGGGTGCCCGGGAGCGCTCGAGGGTGCTCGGGGCGGAGCCGCCCTCACGGGCAGCGCCGCGCGGGCCGAGAGCGACCCCTGCCGGGTGGGAACGGGACGGAGCGGAGCTTGTCAGCGCGCATGCGCAAGGCTTCCGCCGCAGCCCCCCGGCACCGCGGGCCCCCGCGGCACCCCCAGCTCCGCTCCGGTCACCTCAGCTCCCCCTCAGCCCCGCTCCGCTCACCTCAGCCCCCTCTCAACCCCCGCCCATCACTGCTCCGAGGTGCCCAGAGCAGCCGCGGCTGCCGCATCCCTGGAAGTGACCAAGGCCAGGCTGGACGGGGCTTGGAGCACCCTGGAAGGTGGAACGTGTGCCTGCCCATGGCAGGGGGTGGAACATGAGCAGATGGGGAATCCTGGTTCAGGGCACCAGCAGGGCAGTGAAGACCTCATCAAAGGACCGGCATAGTGTCTGCTTTGGGATCAAGGACTGATGGGCAGAGCTGGAAATGAGCCATCCAGACTTGGTTCCAAGTGGCCATGGATGACATCCACAGTGTCCAACTTGCTCTGCCAAGGGGTAACCATTTCTCTGTGTGCTGAACTCCAGTTTCAGTTTGGTTTGTGTCATCTCACAGACATCAGACCGGGGTGCACTTCTGCCTGCTGATACAAGAGCCTCCTCCTGCTCTGTTCCCACTTTCCTCTTGCATTCTGATGTGTGACCAAACTACGCCTTGCTCTGCACTAAATCCCTCACAGACCACCACCTGGGTTGTGCAGTGCCCATGGCTCCTTCTGGAGCCTTTCCTAGAGCTCGATGGCCCCTCTGCACCATCAGCACTGGTAGCACACAGGTTCCCACTCCACGAAGGGCCATGCCACCACCGCAGCTGGACATTTGGCTGCATGAGCAGCCACCAGTGTGTCCCACACACTGCTGGGATGTGCCAGTGCAGCAGCTGCTGCATGAGCTGCTTGTGCATTCATGTAAGTACAAACAAGACCTTAAGTCATCTCTTCTTTGGCTCATCTGTGTGAAACAGGGATCACGGCACTTGTTTTGCAGAGGGGCCCTGCAGTTTGTTTCATGAATATCAAGTGGTTTGAGCTCCTGTGATGGAAGATACTGGAGATGGACAAAGGAGCACTAACAACCTAAAGCTGATGGAGGCCCAAGCAGTGGTCTCACCCAGTTGCACTGTGTTTGCTAATTCAAGTGTGTAATCAGCACATACGGGCAACGTGTTGGCTTGGGCTGTGTCACACACAGCAGCTCAGAACACTCACTGTGCGCTCATGCTCCCCAGGAGGGGTGATGGGTGTCTGCGCAGCCACCAAGGATGGGCGATGTGCAAGGGAGGACAGAGCTGCTGGTGGCGTGACCATGAGATGGGTGTCATTGACACACAGCCCTGGCACAGAGGACATGCAAACCTCCTTCCACCCCAGCCACTCTGCCCACCAGCTCTCCTGAATGAAGTCTCAGCTTTGTTTTTCTGATTTCCATTTTGTATCCTAAAATATTCACTCCAAGTTCCGCTTGACAGACATGCCTAATCTAATCTCCATGTCTGCTTTCTAATTTTCGCAGCCAGGATAAAACAAATTGGCTGGCGTTAATTGCCTGTGCAGCGGCCTGGAGCTCTGAGCCGTGATTTACGAGCTCGGAGCAGGCGCTCTGCAACACATTTTTCTTAATTTATTTTTAATGAGTCTCTCAATTAATTTTCTTGGAAACATCTTAATGATGTTGGAGGCGGATGTTAATGAGGTTTGTAGCAGCACCTCATTTTGCATATTTTAACGTACTGAATGGCATGAAGCAAACTCCTGGTCCTAAAACAGAAAAAACCTTAAGACTGGAGAGGACTTCTGGGCTGACATTGCTGCCCTGGCTTGAGGCTGAGGCACTGCATGGGCTAGCTGGTGACTTTAAACATCGTGAGACTAAAGCTGGTTGAGCCCACAGGGATGGCAGGACCCTGGCAGCATGGCGGGGTCAGGGGCCAGGCTGGGTCATGGTTGGTGGCCAGACACTTCTTAACAGATGGAGTGAAAGCCTGGATACAGAACCTGTACACTGAGACCCCTGTGCTGGCATGCCCCATGTTGTAGGCACCCCATTCCCTGCACACCCCCAGCCAGACCTTTTGGGCAGGAGCTCTCCAAGACTCAGGACTGGGCTGCCTGGGGCTGACGACTGCGGGATGCTCTGGGGTGTCTCTGCCAGCCCGCAGGGTCACCGGTAATTGCTGATGCATGTGCCAGCAAGAGGCAGCAGCTGGATTGCCTTTGTTTTCTCCCAGCATGTCAGTCTTCATTAAACTGGAGGGGAATGAAAAAGGATTCACTTTTGTCCCAGCCTGAACATGGCAGCTGTTTAATTTCAATTAAGGTGGCACTGAAAAGAGTAGCATTACGGCAGTAATTAAAGTGAGACAACTCCCACCCCCAGGACTGTGCTCACCCAGCAGAGGGGCCAATTTCTACCCCCCATCCTCCCAGCACCAGCTGAGTATGGGCAGGCAGCTGTGGGTCAGGGCTGTGGGGCTGCCCCACACACTGACAAGGAGATGGAGCAGTGTTGAACCCTTCAAGGCAAGCGCTGCCTGCAGCTCAGCACGCTGTGGCTCACCTGTGGTACAGAGCAGCACTGCCTGTGGCACCATGTAACATGGCACAGCACAGCATACATGCTTTGTCCCATAAAGGCTCTGTGTGCTGTGGATGCTTTGTGCCCTGGCTGTCGCTGCCTGAACAAGATTGAAGTCTGCAGGGAAATTTTATTTCCTCACAGTGGCAGAAACTGTGGCCAAATTCAGTTGTGTTCTGGAAGCCGGAGGTTCAGCAGCCCTGCTCACAGGACTGTTGGTCTGTGCCTGCTCCCATCACCCGTGACTGTGACCTGCTGGTGGTGCAGGTTGTCATGGCAACTGATGATTTCTGCTATGATACATCTGCGTTCACCTTCTGGGCCCAGTTCAGCCTTGGAAATTTCCAGTTAAAGCACTTACCTGTGAAAGTGCACTGAGCGTTGGCAAGGGAGCACACACAGCCCAGGGAGTCCCATGTCACCAGCACAGGCCAGCAGCAGGTCTGTGCTCACACCATCACTGGCACCCAGAGACCTGTGTCACTGATCCGACTATCTGGGCACTGTGGGGTGGCCCCAGGCAGGCGGGACAACCAGACATGCACCCTCAGCCTTTCCTGTCCACACTCAGCCTCCCCAGGGGCCTGTGGCCCATGGCCCTGCCAGGATGTGCCCCTGCAGCAGTTCCCTCAGCCCTGTCCCTTGTGTGGGTGGCTGTTCACAGGGCACAGCCCTGAGCACTGCCATCCCTACTGTCACCTGGCCCTGGCCACAGACTGAGTATGGCCTGAGGACAGTGCATGAGGGTGGCAAGGCCCTGCCCCGACACAGGGGCACTGCCATGTCCTGGAGCAGTTCTGAGGATGATTCTCAGGACCTGGTGACCTCACAGTGGCATATGGACTAGTGTCACACAGCATGCCAGGGACACAAGATGGTGAGGAGTATGGCACAGGAAGGCTGTGGTGAGGACTGTGGGCATCAGTAGGACCAGGTGCTGCTGAGAGCCACAGCCCCACACAGCTCTGCCCTGCTTTTCCAGGAGCCCCAGGCTAGGCTTCTCCTGCTGGCAGCAGGTGCTCCTCAGACAGGGAGTGGCAGTGCCAATACCATGGGAGGGTGGAGCTGCCCCAGGCAGGGCTGAGTGACATCCGTGGGACTAAGGGTTGTCTGGGTCTGCAGGAAAGGTTATGGTCCTTCCAACAGTGAGAGAGTGGCCAAAATTTGGCACATCCAGGGAGGTTCCTGCATCTCAGGATCAGCCTGAAGGCTCCTGTAGAGATCTGCCAGGGGCAAAGGAAACAACACCAGAGCTGACCAGCTCCATCCAGCAGCTTCAGCAGGAGACAGAGGCCTGGCAGCCCAAGGTGAGCAGTGCCAACCATATGTTCCACCCAGGCACTGGTTGCATAGCCACAGACTGGTGGCCAGGTGGTACAGGAAGCCCTGACCAGCCCTTGCCTGCAGCACCAGACACCTCTTCCCCAGGGCTGGGGAGAGCACAAGGGCTCAGGGGAATCCAGTCCTGCTGTGGCTGCACTAATCCCACTGCCACCATTTCCCACAGTGGCCACAGTTCATGGCAGTGTGGAGGGCCAGTGGTGTCGGGGGCTTGGTTATTTGTGAGCCCAAAGGAACTGTCAGAATATGCACACACATGGGGCAGTGCTACCTGGTGGGGAAGGGCTGCACCCACCCATTGGCAACATGGCCATTGCTGCAGTGCACAATACCAGGACTGCCAGCATTCTCCAGCCCCAGTGCCTGCCCAGACAGCAGCTACAAGATGGGCTGGCTACAGTGGTGAGCTGGACAGATGCTGCTCATGCCATGTCCTAGGTCCAAAGGCAAGCACTGGCACTGGAGCCACAGCACGGGGAGGCCAGAGCATGCCAGGACACACAGCAAGAAGATCTGGACCCAGCTGAGGTGCTAGCCACAATACAGGCATTGCAGCTGGACCTGGACTTCTGCAGAGGCACAAACCACAAACAACTGGTCCAGCTGCAGGAGCAGGAGTGTGCGGTGGAGCAGGAGCACCAGGACTTGGTCATTCTGATGCAGGAGTTCCAGGCACTGATGGGCAAGGTACCAGTGCTGGCCACAGACCAAGCTGCATGTGTCCCCCGCTGCCACTCCACCACAGGCTAGGCACCGTGCCTGCCCCACAGCCTGTGCCAACACCTGGTGACCGCCCAGGGGAGGGTAGAGAACATCCTACCAACCACACGTGGCTCTAGCACCACCTGTACAGAGCAGCCTAGCCACAAGGCAAGCCTGGCTGGCACAGCCCAGTCCACCCAGCTGAGCAGAGCTGGAAGAATGCAGACCCTAACAGCCGCACTGACACCCTGGGCACTGTCCCAGGGCTGGTGGCACTGCTGCAGCCCACAACCTTGTCAGTGAGCTGGGATCACCATGCTCCCTGTGCCCGTGCTCTGCCACTGGTCAGGGACCAGAGATGGCTTTCCAGGGCTGCTGGGTGTCCAACAGGTACTGCCACAACAAGGAGGGCACTGTGGGGACTGCACAGAGATCAGAGGGCCAGAAGTCAGCAGCCTTCCTGCCTCCCACCTGGTGCAGGCCACATTCCTCTGTCACAGGCCCTGCCCAACAGGGCATTGCCCATGGGTTGTCCCAAAAAGGCTCCTTCTGCAGCCTCAGCTCTACACAACATGGGCACAGGGTGATCCCACACCCGGCTGGGTACTCACAGGTCAGTGATGCACCCCTCCACCTGAAGGACCAGGCAGTGCAGACAGAGGTCACCTCCTACTTGGCGGGCCACAGTTATTTTGACACCAGCCATGATATCCCACAGGAGAGCAGAGAGCTGCTCAAGCAGGTCAGTGTCAGCAGCCCCCCCAGCCACTACACCAAGCCTAGGGGCAAGGGAGGCACAGCCAGGGGGGCACAGGAGCCATGACAACCACACTGACCCTTGCTCCCCTTCCCCCAGAAACCCTGGGACAGGGTGGGAGGCAACAATGCCAGCCTGTCCCCACCACCTCACACAGCTGGGCACCAGCCAGCTCTGAGCATCCTGCAGCTCACAGAAGGCAGCTGTGCTTGTGCTCAGGGCAGGGCACACAGCACAAGGCCAGCAGAGGCACTGCCTTCTCAGCAGCTGGGGGCACAGGAGCAGAGTCAAGGCCTACAGTACAGCCCAGCCCGGCTGCAGGAGCAGCTGGCAGCCACCCAGGCCCAGCAGCAGCTCAGCAGAACCAACGAGGCCATCCAAGGCCTACAAAGAAAAGTGGCAGAGTTGCAGCAACAGGTGAGGGCAAGGTAGGGCAGGACAGGGATGCAGCCTCTCCTCCAGGAGAGGCTCAGCCACGGCCAACCACCCTACCTGCCCCACAGCTTTGCTGGCAGGTGCAGGACATGGAGAACCTCCAGGCAGAGCTGGCCCAAGCTCGGCAAGAGAGCACCAAGCAGGCAGAAAAGATTGCAGCCTACAAGACACACAGGCAGCAGCTTCAACGGGAGCTGAGGAGGATGCAGACCTTCAAGGAGCAGAGCAAACAGGAGGTAAGGATGTCTCAAGTCTTCCTGTGAAAGACCAGGAGTCTGTGTCTCTCACTGTGTCTCTCACTGTGCCATGGGCAGACCTACTCCCTCCAGGAGAGGCTGCAGGAGCTGAGCAGCCTAGTCCAACACTGGCGGCAGCTACACCTGGACAGTGAGCAAACTCTGGCTCTGAGAGAAGAGGAGCTGGTTGTCTGCAAGGTGGAGCTGGCTTTCCTTAAGGAAGAGCTCAGCAAGGTGACAGAGCAGGTGCAGGATACAAAGAGGCATTCAAGACACACTAGGTAGGATGCAGGAGGAGAACCCACCCATACCTAATGTTCAGAACACCTGAGCAGCCCAAGTGTGAGCAGCTCAAAAAGTGAGCAGAATTCTGGCACAGCCTGGCCTGAAACAGGGCTGGGCCAATGGTCCCAGCTGTGCAGGGACAGCTGGGCACCAGCTGCCTGTCCAGGGCATGAGCTGTGAGAGAACTGCCTTTGCAGGGGTATGGGCCAGGCTCGAAACAGGGACAGCCTGTATTTGTCCTCCAGGTCACTTGAATTTTGTGCCCTGTTCCAGGTTGTACAGGGCAACAACCTGACAGCACCGGCCCTGCATGATTCTGCAGAGCTACCTCCACCAGGAGGTAGAGCTACCAGAGCTACCTTTTCCGGGACAAGAAGAAGTGCAAAACAAAGCAAGGACCAGACTGACAACCTTTAAACAAATAAAATTCTTTCTGTTCTGTAATAAAATTAGAGCCAAGCACCAAAGCCTTCCAGGGCCACAAGCTGTAGAGACCTCAGAATACACTGATTAGAATAGGTGGGCACCACCTTAAACCTCAAAGCAACAGGCTGTGCCTTCTTAGAGACCAAAGCGGGCTGGGGTGCGTCGTGGCGTCAGGGCCTCCCCCTGCTCCTTTCGCCCAGGGGTATAGATTTTAGTAGATCTGTCAAAGAGGACAAGGGCAATTAATGGAAAATGCAACCTTTTCCTGCACCAGAACTCACACAGGGAAGCTGGGATCCTCCACACAGGCAAGCCATGGGCAGGCAGGGCTATCACACACCTTGCACTGCCCAGTGGGTTACGGCGCTCCTGCTCCTCCCGGCGGGCACGCAGCTGCTCCTCTGCCAAAGCCATTTCCTCCTCCATGGCAGACACCTCCTCCTTGGCACGGCGCCGGTTCTCCTGGAGCAAGAAGCAGAAGGTCAGGGAGAGCAGACTCCCTGGAGGCCCACAAGCTTGCTCCCTTCATGTCAAAACACACACATACAGCAGCAGAATGCAGGAGGGCCTGCAGTTTGCCAGCTCATCCAGGATAGAATACTTACCTGGCGTGACTTGCCAGCATGTTTGATACTGTAGAACATAGGGCCCAGCTCTGCCAGCCACTCACCATCCACAGCAGTGACACACTGCATGTACTCCTACAGGGACAAAAAGACCAGAATAGCAGGATGGCATCCTTGGGGCCTGGGCACTATTCCCAGAGCCATAGCCGTTCCCTTCCTCCCTCAATTGCTGATGGCACTTCTCAGACCATTCCCCTTCCAGACAATTCCTCCTGGCCTCAGAAGCTGCTACAGGCTGGATTTGACCACAAGGAGGATCAAACATATCCCACAGAAGCCAGAGAAAAATAATGGGGGAAGGGACAAACAGGTGACACAAACATGTCTAATTGGTATAGATGGAAAAGGCTGATATCTGCCACTCAGACAGATCTCAGTCTCACAGCAAAGCCCTCCCATCTCCCCTGGAGCACTCATCACCCTTCCTGCTAGCCCTCAGCTCAAGCTCACCTTGGTAGTCATAACCAATTCATGGTACACAATGTAGTCTGGTGTGTAGCCCATGCCAAACAGAGAGCTCGTGGGGTGCAGGTGGCAGGGCATGCCTGTGCGGATGTTCACATACTCCCCAATGCCCTGCAAAGACAAGTGTGCTTAGTCCACCTGTTCCCAGGCAGGGCCTTGCAGCTCCCAGGCAGCTAAGACATCTCTCACCTTCAGCTTTGCAGCCTGATGGAAATATGCAGCACAGATGCACTTCCTGACAACATCCCAGTCTGTACCACAGGATGCCAGGCTCATTCGCTGCTGCACCATAATGTCCTTGAGCTGGGCACGCACCTCCCGCACCTGCAAAGGTGTGTGCTGGTCAGATCCCTCTTCTGCATAGGGCTGTCTCCCCCAGCCTTACAGCCACAGCCTCACCTTCCGCATGGCCTTGGCATGGATGAAGTGCTGATTGCACCACAGGGTAGAATAGCTGTTGTTTTTCCACTGAAGGTAAACATTCAGGTAAGTCAAGTGATCGCTCTCTGGAACAGCAAATTTCTCTCGCACTTGGTCACTCTCCTCCTCTCGGCCCTGAAGGGTAAGCAAAGAAAATGGGTTAGTCAAAGGGCAGGGAAGAGGCCTGAGCTGCTGGAACAGCAGCATCTCATACCTTAGGCCGGTAAAAGATGGCAGGCACAGACAACATGGAGACTACAAGCAAGATCTCAGAGCTGCAACCCATGTCACAGGAGACAATAAGCATTTTGGAGAGTGCAGGGTCCAGTGGAAACTCCACCATGAGGCGTCCTGTAGAGGTCAGACCACCTGTAGGAACAGAACAGGGATAATTGATCAGCAGCTGGGCAGACCCCAGTTCCATGGGCTGGCCTCCTACCCCAGCTGCCAATACCTGTGTTATCCAGGGCCCCCAGGATCCACAGCTGGTACATGGAGTTCAGCATATTGTCTTCAGGGGGTGGATCCATGAAATGGAACTGCAGCAGGTCTTGCACACCCAGGGACTTGAGCAAGAGCACTACATTGGCGAGGTTGGTGCGCTGGATCTCAGGCACCGTGGTCGTCAGCAGCTCATTCTTGTAGGCACTCTGGGTGTAGAGCCTGGGAAAAGATGCCAAGAGCACACTCCTTACAGACTTGCCAGCCTCTGCCCAGCCCGGCCCAGTGTGGCACAGGGCAGCAACCCTGCACCCAACAGCAGGACCCTGGGAGGCACTAGTAGTCCAGCCAAAGTGGGGTCTCCCCAGCACATTGGGGTGTTTGGGCTGCAGCACAGCACATGACCAAGCACAGCCCTTCCCTGGTCCCACAGCACAGCCTGAGAAAGGCCTTTGGCTTGGTTCTTATCCCAGTGGCATCCAGGGCAGACCAGCTACAAGTGAAGATGGGCACAGGAAGAAAGTGGAGCACATTCTTTTCTCTTCTTTGGACTGGGTCCAAAGAAGGCCTTCACGCCTGCCTATAGCCCACACCCGCCCCCCCGCAAAGTTCAAGATAATGAACAGCTCCAGTGAGAAAAAGATACACATAACCTGATGCCAAGCTGAGGATACAACAGGGCAGAAACAACAGTGACATGCCTACCTGAAACAGTGGCCTGGGCCTGTCCGGCCAGCTCGGCCGGCCCTCTGATTGGCATTAGCCTGACTGATGGGGTAGATCTGCAGAGCATCCATGCCTATTCGGGGGTTGAAAACCTTCAGGGCACAAGAAAGTCAGACAGAAGTAAGAGGAAGGCTGGATTGTGACCTTAGAACTCCCTCAACCTATGCCAGAAACCAAAGAGAAAACCCTGGCTCACCTTCAATTTGCAGTAGCCAGAGTCAATCACAAACATGATACCATCTACTGTCAGTGAGGTCTCTGCAATGTTAGTGGCAACGATGCACTTCCTGACCCCATCAGGAGCCTGCAAGCACACTGCACATCAGTCACACCCCTGGGCATGGCTCTGCTCCACTGAGGAGGAGTGCAGAGTGGCAGATGGACAGGGGTGACTCTTGGGAAGTGAGGTGGGGTACATGCTTTCACCCTCCACATGCAATACCAAGGTATATCTACAGCTCTCGCTCCTGCTCTGTACTGTCTCCTGCTCCAGTTTTCCCTGTCCCCACCCTAATCACAAAGCACACGTCAGCACCTTCTGGAAGATCTTAGCCTGCAAGTCCGAGGGCAGCTGAGAGTAGATTGGCAGTACAGCAAGAGCGGGTGCCTTCTCCAGCTCCTCAAGGTGCTCCACAATCTGCTCTGAGGTCACCTAGACACAAAGAGGGCTGAAAACAACAGGCTGAAACAAGAGGGTAGGACAGTGCCTGTCCTTCCAACTCACCTCGATATCCTCCTGGCCAGGCATGAAGACGAGGATGTCTCCAGGAGCACCAGACAAGTGGACCTGCAAGGCTTGTTTCACTGCAGCCTCCACATAATCCTCCTGTGGGGTCTGAACAGCACAGCCCAGGTTAATCTGGAACAATATCCTTACCTGCCCTGTCCTACGTGCAAGACTGTAGCACACCACAGCCACTCCTACCCTGTCCTGGGTGGCATCTGTACTCTGTCCCCCTCAGAGTACAGCACAGCTAGGTCACAACCCCCTCCTGCCAACAGCATTTCCACCACAGAAGTAACTATACCTTGCTGAAAAGAATATCCACAGGAAAAGTGCGCCCAGGAATGTGGAAAATGGGAACGTTCCCAAAGAAGGAGGCAAACTTATCTGCATCCATGGTGGCTGAAGTAACAACAAGCTTCAGATCCGAGCGTCGGGCAACCACCTAGGAAGCAGATGAAAGGAACAACATGGAAGGCACATTTATGCATGGCTGTGGGCTGTTTCCATTCTTATTGAGACAATGGCACAGGACAGAGCTTCTGTGGTACACCAGAGAAGCTGCCAGGGAACACTGATGCTGCTGTCCTCTAGCCCAGGCTCACACACACCTCCCGAAGCAGCCCGAACAGCACATCAGTGTTGAGCGAGCGCTCATGTGCCTCGTCCATGATGATAGCACTGTAGTTGTCCAGGTCAGCCTCCCGCAGCGACTCACGGAGCAGGATCCCATCTGTCATGTACTTGATCACTGTGCTCTCAGATGTGCAGTCCTCAAAGCGGATGGCATAGCCTACCTGGCAGGGTGGAGATACCAGAAGTCTTCCAACGGTCCCACGCACTCTCTCACTGGGTGGCACCCCTGCACCCCCTACCAGACTCACCTCCTCCCCCAGACGCACCCCCATCTCCTCACTGACCCGCTTGGCCACCGACATGGCAGCCACTCTGCGGGGCTGTGTGCAGCCGATCATGCCATAATCAGTGTAGCCATCCTCATGGAGATACTGTGTCAGCTGAGTTGTCTTCCCACTCCCTGTCTCCCCTACCACGATCACAATGCTGTTGTCTCTGAGGAAAAGGAAAAGGTATTTCTTCATACACCTTCAAAAAAGGGCTTTTGTGTTCTCTATCTAAGCATCATCCTACTCAGGTGGGAGAGCTGAGCAAACACAAAGCAATGTGTTTTGTTTCCTGAGAGTACAGCTTCCCAGTGGTCATGATTCTACAATTCCTCAACTGAGCTCCCTAACGTAGGCCAATGCCCCAGGGATACCCTGGAGCCATACCTGAGGATAGAGAGCAGTTCCTGCTGTACAGCAAAGATGGGTAGGTATTGTCTCTGCTCCAGGATCGATTTCTTCTTGGCAAACTCACTGCTGGCTTCACTTTTTTCTTTCATGTGTTCAGCAAACTTCTGCTCTGTTCTAAAGAAAAACCACAAGTCCTGAAACTGCCTCTCCACACACTTTGCTATGCCCATAGCTGCTATTACCAGCTGAGCAGGGTAATTCAGAGCAAGCCCCTACTTGTAATCCACTTTGCCATCTTCTGTGACCATCTCATCCTTCTCTTCCTCTTTCTTGATCCCCATAATGTCTCCCAGTTTGGTGCCTGCCAGCTCCCAGTGCTTGTGCTGAGCCTGGAAGGAGAGAGAACAGCATACCTTTGCCACAGCAAGCACAGACAAAATTCTTCCCCAGTTCTACTCCTAAGACTAAGAATTGGATATTAGTACCCCAGTTCGTCAATGCAGAATGCATACTCCACTCCTACATCAGGTTCCCCTCATGAACTGAAGTAGAATTTTAAGGCACTGAGACGGATACAGAGACTTCAGGCAAAGGATTACCAACTGCCTCCTAAGAAAATAGCTCCAGCTGCTGACCCTTCCACTAAATTTGAATTTAAACCTATACAGATGTGAACCAGAGATAACTTTCCTGCCCTTGCCAAGCGTTCACAGGCTTTTCTCCCACCTCTGCTATCAGTTTTGCTACCACCACCATTCCACTCATAGTATAAGTAGGTCAAACCCAGCCCAGTTTCAATGTACAAGGAACACACCTGTACTTTCCCCATAACTATTATGTGAGCTTTAGAGAAAGTCCCTTGAAAACACCCCCAAAAACTAATCTGCTACCTTACCCCACACTTCTCCTTGCAACTCTTCTGAGACCTGACAAGGTAAATCCTGCTGCCATACTGCCTGCTGACAGTCCCTAAGCTACCGGGCATTCTTCCAAATGCTTCCTTCTCCCATAATCCAAATGTTCAAATGCATGGTGATTCATGTCCCAAGGCAGCGCACAAGAAAATCACACCACAGCAGTGTGGTATGAGGCAATGCAGTAAGCTGGGTTGCCAGGATGTCCCAGGTCACAAAAATATGAACCCCTTACTATCACTGCTGCCAAAGCCTGAATGCTGCAGAGTCCAAACAAGGCTCTGGGGAACTACATAACATGTACAGTAGGCAGTAAGCCCACAAGGGCCACAGCATACCCTCTTACGCTCCTTTTGCTCCCTGTGCTTGCGCACCAGCTGGCTGCCTTTCCGAGCTATGATGGCCAAATCCGAGGTGGCATCCTTCACAGGGATGACTGGCTCTGGCTGCAGGGAAAAGGCACTGCTTTACTAAAAATGCCTCACATGTATGGAGCTCCCTGCTATCAGTGCCTTCAGCCACAGTCTCTACCTGCTTAGTGAAGACAATCCTTCCATCTAAGAAAGGAGGCACTAGATTGTGCACCAACAGATGCACTTTAGCAGAGTTATCCTCCTCAAAATCTTCGTCCACCTCAATCCGATGGACCACACCACTGGTCAGCATGCGATTTGTCTCCCAGCGCTCATTATCCTGCAGGAAACAACGTATCAGAAACACAATGAAGCCTCACAGAAAGTCACAGAGATCACACTAGGACACCAAGCCTGGGCCTGGGCTCTGCACTGGCAACAGGATGGTTCAAACCTAGTGAGCCTGAAAGAAAGCACAAGGGAAGGAACAGTAATTGGAAGCAGTAGAGTACAGGAAACTGCCCACATGAAGCGCATGTTCAACAGGACTATTTCCAAGGAAATGCAGGGTAGACATTGCCTGCAAGGCAGCCAGAATACATCAGGAAGCCTGGACACAATCCTGCTCATGTAAAGAGAGCAGCTGTCCCAGCATCCACTGGGCCAACAGCAGACAGCCCCAGTAATGTACCTCGCACTTAGAACAGCAGGAGCATGGGTCCTCTGCTGCCCTGGACACTGCAATCCACCAGCCATTCCAACTGGAAATTCTGCCCATGCAGGAGTTGCAGTGCTGGGTTTTCCAGGGGAACTCAACCAGTTTCCCTGTGAGCACTCCTTCAGCCTGGCCCAAGAGCGTCCTGCTCCACCTGAGAGCAAGGGCTCAACAAGTGGATCTCTTAAGAGGCAGCAAATCCCATGTGTTCAGAGCAGCCACCCCTGCGTCTTGGCCTTACCTCATTGATCTGCCGCCGCTGTGCCGAGATCCGTTTCTGCCTCTGCTTGTGCAAGTGCTGCTCACGCTTCTTCACATATTCCTCAGAGGAGTAAGCCAAAGGGTTGTGAAACTCATCATAGCCCTCATCCATCATGTACCAGTCCCGGTCAGCTTGCTGGGAAGGGAGAGGCGCAGCACTGAGTTCTGCCCATCCCCACCCACAGGCTGGTGGCCCCGAGCCCTGGCCGTCCCAGACTCACCCGCTGGTCATCCTCCCACTGCTGCCGCTCCTCTTCCGTCTCAAAGGCGATGCCCTCCTCCCCTTCCGTGCGCCGCCCTGGGGTGAGCCAGAGAGTCCAGAACGTTCCCAAGGAAACCCCAACTCTGTGCCACAGGAAAGGGTATTCCACACTGCCCACCCCGGGCAGCTCAGCCCAGATTCCTCACCTCTCCCTCGGGACAGGCGTGGCGTGGCTCCCAGGTGCCTCCGGTCATCGGCCCATTCATTGTACTTGTACGATGGGGTCGGCAACGGCGTCTTATCAGAGTACCGGCTCCTGACAGACCTGGAAACGCAGCAGATGGGAGGAACTGGCACCCACAGCCAGACCCTTCGCAGCTCCACAGCTCACAGCACAGCCTCGGGCGCTGGTACCTGTCCCGCTCGCGCCGGTCCGTGTCCCGCAGCGATGACAGCCGGTGGCTGCGCTCCGAGTCTCTGTAGGAAGGTGTGGGAGATGGAGACTCCCACTGTGAGCGATGGGCACTGCTGTAGCCACCATCATCTTCCTCCCAGCTGGAGCGAGATGGTGTGGCTGCATCTGGTAGAAGAGATGGGGTTTGACAGCTGTTGTTCAAGCAGCAGCCCTGGGCACCTGGACCTAACATCTTTTAAGAAAGGAGCATGGAGAGAGAGTACCCACTGGCCTTCCCTCTAGGAGAAGGGGCTGACCTACTGATTCCAAGGAATTTCAAAAGATCATATTTCTATCACACAGGCCCAGAACAGACCCCCACCGTGCCGAAATCTGCCAGTTTCAAACACGCACAGCTGGCACGTTCCTCCCAGATGCAAGTTGAGCTGGGAGTTTTATGCTTGCCTTAACCACAAACATCACAAGGTACGAGCTTTTGTACCACCCCTGTCCTGCAAGAACAGCAGGAAGCATAAAAAAATCCAAGCCTCTCCCTGTTAGGTCTCACACAAGAGCTTTACCAGGTCCCACTCCCACCTTTGGGCCGATGTCGAGGGCTCTCAGGTTCACCCCTCCTGCCACTCCGCTCTGATGAGCCATCCCTCTCTGATCTGCTGTGATGACTCCTGTCCCGCTCCTCTGCAAAAACAAAATAGCATCAGGTGCCTATTGCACAAACAGGCTTCCCAAGTCTGCTATAAAAATCACCACAAACATTAGTAAAGACTACAAACAGGGCAAAGGACAAGCCCAGACCCAAACCAAGAAGCACCACAAAGATGTCTGAGCAATTACCACGGTCTCGTTTTCGATCGTGGTCCCGATCCCTATTGCGTTCCTTCTTCCGGTCCTTCTCCTCCTTGGAGGAGGCAAAGACTCCGTGTTCCCGACGCTCCCTCTCCCGCTGCCGGCTGCGTTCCAAAAACTCCTCGCTTACACCCCCTGTGTAGGAAGGCGTCTCCACGTGCACAGAGCGGTAATGTCTGGACAGGCAGAGCAGAGAGAAGGAACGCTCAGAAGTGCTGAGCAACAGCTGCCCTGCGCTGGTCCCGTACAGCCGCGGTGGCAGCCCGTGCCACAAGGCCCCGCAGTCCCCCGCGGCCCGCCTGTCACCGACTGCGCCCGCCCTGCGCTCCCTCCGCGGCCGGCACCGGGAACGCCCCGCAAACGCCACCTGTTCCTGCGAGCTCTGCGGCTGCTCCGGTTGGCCTCGTCCTCTTCCTCTTCCTCGGCGCTGCCCGCCTCGTCATGACCCTCTTCCCAGTCCTTATAGGATGCGACACGGGATCGCTTCCCCCCGGCCGCCTCCTCCTGGCGCTCCCGCCGCTTCTGCGCCGCCAGCACGTCCAGTCCCAGCAGGGAGACGCGCGGGGCCGGTGCCTTAAAGACGTGCTGCTCGGCGCCCCGCGTCCGCAGTAGCAGCCCGCCCGCCTCGCCGCTCGCGGCTGTCCCCGACAGCCGGTGCAGGGACTCCTCGCTCGCCTCCATCGCGGCCGCGGCGCTGCGCGAGCCCCGCCGTTCCCTCAACGAGCGTAACCCGGCTCCCGGAGCGCCGCCATAGCCGCCCCACAGTGCTCGGCGGGAGGAGCCCCTCTAGCCAAGCGCACCATAGAGACGGTGGCCAGAGCCTATGGGAGAGCCGCCACCATAGAGTCCCAACGTCGCCAGACAAGCCACGCTCCCTGCCGGGGCGGACTTCCGGCGGACGCAGCCTCCCCATGGTCACGTGGGCGTGGGGCGGAGTCGCGGGCGGATGGGACCCGCGGGGACAGCGGGGCGGACAGACAGCGGGACAGAGGGACGGACAGCGGGACAGGGACAGCGGGACAGAGGGACGGACAGCGGGACAGAGGGACGGACAGCGGGGCGGACAGACAGCGGGACAGAGGGACGGACAGCGGGGCGGACAGACAGCGGGACAGAGGGACGGACAGCGGGACAGGGACAGCGGGACGGCGCCGGGCGCAGAGAGCCTGCACGGACGGGGAAACGTGCACAGAGCTTGCATCCTGGTGCCCAACAGTTTTATTCCCTCGCGGCCTTGCCTCAGTCAGCTGCCGCCATCTCCTTCACCCAGCCAGGACACGCTCCGCGTGCATGCCGTTCTTTGCAGGTGCTGTCGTAGCTGACGATGCCAGCTGGTAGCAGATGTCCTCACTGGGATGCTGCCCGGCAAAGGCTCCGCCTGCACCCCACAGCAGGCGTCCTCCTGCAGCCCGCTCGTGCCCACGCAGAAGGTGCCATTGCCAGGGAGGGGCAGGCCCTGTGGGACACGCTCCGTGCGCTGGTGTTCCTGGCACTGCTCACTCTCAGCCACTGGCAGTATCACGTACTTCAGCATGGCACGGAAGCCAAAGGTGGCACTGCAGCCCCAGACTGAGATGTAGCCCACCTGGCCCAGGTGTACATAGTCCTTCTGGGCCAGTCCTTCTGCCCTCCTCTCCAAGAAGCACCTTCTGCTTCAGCAAGGCCAGGTCCACAGGGGCAACTCCATGCCCCGGGGCTGCCCACCTGACAGCTGTGAGTCAGACCTGGACCCTGCTGCTCCAGATCTCCTGATCCTGGTGCCTGCAGCCAGCACAATTCCCAGCAGGAAGAGCACAAAAAGCCCCACCTTGCTTAGCACCAGCCTGGCAGAAGCTCCCAGGAAGCTGCCAAGCCCTGACAGGAAGTCAGCGTGCCAAGAGTTTCCCAGCAGTTGTAAACAATTTTGGTGAAGCGGTATTGTGCAATCTTGCTCTGCAGGGTGGATTGCGAGAGGCTGCTGAGGGAATGCTTTGTGCAGGGTGAGCTGTTGCTCAGGAAAAGCCCGAGATGACTGCAGTGAGTTTGGGGTGAAGGAAAAGTCAGCACCAGAGACAAAACCAACAGACAGAAGCACCTTTGATCAGGCCCTTTCCACAAGTGACAAGGCATGACTGCAGCCATCTCCAAAACAGCTGTGTATTGGCACCCAGCACCATCACTGCCTTCCCTCCCGTCCAAGAGTCTGGCCTCAGGCAGAAGTCTCTGCCAGGGGAGGACTGATGCACTTGTCAGTCCATTCCAGAGCTCAGCAGCCCTGGGGGCTTCTCCCACCAGGAAGAGTGAGAGCAACATGGAGAGCTGATTCTGCTCAGCTGAGGAGAGCTAAGCTGCATCCCTCCAGCCCACGGGGTGTCCCCAGAGCAGTACACAGGACCAGGTGAGCCAAATGTTTATTGACACTCAGTTCTGCTGTCCACAGGGAAGCCAAAACACAGCCCTGAAAAAGCAGCACTGTCATAAAGGCCCTGTCCCCTGCTCCCCACCACTGCAGCCCCTGCTTCACCCATCAGACTCTTCCCAGGGGCTGGAACCAGGACCTCATCTCAGTCCCAGTCTGCCCAGCACTGGAATTGTCCCACCCATCCCTGCTCTGCCATGGCTCCTCCCAGCTAGACCTTCATTCTGCAGTATGTCAGCAGCGGTGATCTGCTCCAACTGCCTCCATGACGTTCTTGAAGCCCTGCTCCCTAACCAGGGACAGTGTGTGCTAGGACTGGGCTGGCACTGCTTGGGCACCAGCACACAGCTGTCCTAGGACCAGGGGCTCTCTGGGGACGTGCCTGGCCTCCACTTACCTCAGCAGCTCCTCCAGTTCCCGCTTCACTGCCCCCACCACTGGTGGCCCGTGGTACACAAGTGCTGTGTACAGCTGCACAAGTGAGGCTCCGGCACGGATCTTCTCCAGGGCATCCTGCCCACTGCTCACTCCACCCACGCCGATAATGGGCACCCGGCCTGTGGGCAGGGCGCAGGGTCAGGATGGCACAGGCAATGCTGGCATGCGCCCCCAAGCCCTGTTCTGCCATCACCTTGAGTGAGAGCGTACATCTCCCTGATGGTCTGTGTGGAGAGCTCCCGCAGGGGCTTCCCACTGAGGCCCCCAGGCTCCGTGCGCTGCCTGCTCCGGAGGCTGCTGGGCCGGCTCACGGTGGTGTTGCTCACTATCAGCCCATCCACACCTAGCTGCAGGGGCAGTAGTGTGAGGACAGCTTCCACAAGCAGCCCAACCTTCCCTTCCCCTCCTGCCAGTCCAGGACCACCCAGCACATAACACAAAGCGTGCCGGGGGACAAAGCTGGCCCTCACTGCCTGCGTGAGCCAAATCCTGGGTGACACACGTGGGCCCTCACAGACTGACCAACCCAGGACACCATCCCTACAGCAGCCAGAGAGCTGCAGGCATATGTGTCCTTCCGAGAGGTGACTTGCCAGGACCACCATGCCTCCTGCCTCCCCTTCCTACTTCCTCACCTCACAGACAACGCTGGCAATGTCCTGCTTGTCCTGTGCAGTGAGGTCAGGGGCAATCTTCACCAGCACGGCTGGTTTACGCTTGCAGGGCAGCAGGTCCCTCTCCACCAGCACCTGTTGGTGCACATGGCAGTGCAAGGCAGGGAGAGGCCTCCTGCCCCAACTAGGAGCTGCGGACACCCACTACCACAGGCAGTACAGGGACAGACCCTGCTCCTCCACATGGCACCAAAAACAGGAAAGGCACCCTTGGCACAGGGCCTGGAGCACACAGCAGGCACAGGACCCCAAGTGCTGCCTGAAGTTGTTGGGTGGATGGCTTGCTGCCTCTTGCAGGAGCAAGTAGAGGGCAATGCCTCACTGCTCCTGAGCCCTTTGCTGGGATACAGTGCCCTAGTACACCCCACGGCAGCAGCTAACAGGCACATCTCAGTGTTCCTGCCCACCATGCTGGAAAGCCACCCCCATTCCTCCCTGTGCTTGGGCAAATGCACTGGCTGCAGCAGTGGAGATAGTGCCAGGAGATGGGCTGCATCCAGTGCTCTAGCTGTGCTTTGGGCTGGCTGGGGGGAGGCACCTACCTTGCTTAGCAGGTCCCGCAGCTCAGCCTTGCCCTGCAGGTCCCGCAGCCCTGGGGTGTTTGGACTGGACACGTTCACAACAAGGTAGTCAGCCAAAGGGCCCAGTGTCCGGACCCCAGCCACATAGTCAGCTGCAGCATCAGTAGAGCTCTTGTTCTTGCCCAGGTTGACTCCAAGAGGCATCCCAGCTGGAACCCAGACACAGTTGAACCAGGGCAGCAGGACCAACCACCACCCAATGGCCAGAGCACCCAAAAAATTAGGTCCCAGGACCAGCTGAAGTTGAGGATATATAGCCCATGTATTTCATGAGGATGGGCCTGGGACTGTCCTGCAAGCACAGGAGCATGGCCACAGCCACCCCAGGCAGCACCTCCCAGCACCACAGCCTTCAGTCTGGCAGAGGTTGCCCTCAGGATCTGCTCAGCTGGGGTTCTCTTGGCTTTGGCTATGTTAGCAGACACATCCTGCCCAAAGCAACAAGTGGAGCTTGACTGCAGAGAAAACAACAGGAGAAATGTGCCTAGTCACAATGCCAGGGGTGAAACTACAGCCCCAAGAGTCTTGCTGTCCAAGTGTTCCTTGCTCCAGCCAAGGTGCTCCTGTGCCTGGATACTGGCATTACACACCAATCCTGGCCTACGGGCACCTGGGAGATGCCCAAACCTACCCTGCAGACCCCAAGAGCAAAGGCTTACAAGCGTGTCTCACCACCAGTGAGCCTGATCTGTTTCTCCTGGCGGGCTCGCAGCCTGCGCTCCACCGCAACATGGCCGTGGCTGTTGAATCCATACCTGCACCAGGACAGAGGGGGTTCGAGGCTGGGTTATGTCTGCAAGCTCTGAACAGGACGTGAGAAATAGAAAGCAGATGTGTGGTCTCTGCAGCTTTGCTCAGAACATCCAACCAAAAGCCACCACAGCTCCAAAGACGTGGGGCCACCCAAATATTCACCCTCCCTCACAGTGGGCAGACTGTAGGACATTGCAGAGCAGCTGCTCTCAGATCCCACCTGTTGATGACCGCCTCGTCCTCTGCCAGCCGGAAGACCCTGGGCTTGGGGTTCCCTTCCTGGGGCTTGGGTGTGACAGTCCCCACTTCCACAAAGCCAAAGCCCATCTTGTACAGCCCGTCCACAGCCTCACACTGCTTGTCGAAGCCAGCAGCCAGGCCCAATGGGTTGCGGAATCGCTGCCCGAGGACTCGCACTTCCTGCGGGGCTGGGGCTGGGTCAGAGCCAGCAGACTCCAGGAACATTGCTAAGGCCTCACTCCAGCCCCCTTCCCGACCCCCCCTCTCTGCCTCCCCTGCCCTTTGGGGTGTCTTTATGGGGTGGCTGCCCGAGGGTCCCTCGTCGCCCGCCACGGGCAGCGACGGGACCCAAGCCGCCTGCGCACCACGCGGGGCTCTGCTCACCCACCCCCTACCCCTGTTCTGACCGCCCTTCCCACCTCCCCGCCCCGCTCCCCGCCGCGGTTCACCCCTCCGCCCCCGCCCTCGAGACGCACCAGCGCGGGGCCGTCGGGACGGGCGGAGGGCAGCAGCCCGAGGGCGGCGGCGCGTAAAGCCAGGCCGTGGGCGGCCTCGGGAGGCAGCGCCCGCAGCGCGGGCATCACCGCCGCCGCGTAGAGCCGCTCGTCGCCTGCCGCCAGCGCCGATCCCAGGGCCAGCCCGCAGCCTCCCAGCGCCAGCGCCAGCAGCCGTCCCTGTGCCAGGTCGTCAGCAGCGCACCAGCAACGATTCCCCACCGGCAACCACACTCATCCCGTCCCGTCCTCACACAGCACGCCGGCCCCGATGCCACACCACCCGTCCCGCCCGGCCCTGCCCGCTCCAGCCGCAAGGCGAGGCCCAGCTGTCCCCAGGGTCCCATCAGCGGCCCCCCCAGGGCGGCTCCGGCCACCCACGATGTCCCCAGGGCCCCCGGCCGCTCACGCGCAGCGGCGCCGCCATCACGCTCAGCCCAACAGCGAGGACACTTCCGGGGACCGCCCCTCCCCCGTGATTGGCGGAGAGCGTACCCTTGCAGCCAATAGCGGCGCAGCAGAGGCGGCGGCGAGAGGCGCGGCCCGCGCTTTATTGAAGGAGCGCAGCGGCGGACGGGACGGGACCGGGGCACGGCCGCGGGCAGCGGCACGGACAGCCACGGCAGAGCTGCAGTGTCACCAACACGTACGCTACACTCCCGGGATGCCTCGCCCGCGACTCGGGTAGGGTAAAGAAGGTGCTGCGGCATACCCCATCAGAGCACCCGGCAAGCCTCACCCCCAGACCTTGATGGGCCATAGGCGCTCAGCACCCGGGAGGAAAGCTGCCGCATCAAAACCCCGAGGCAGCAGCAGAGCCTGTCTAGCTCTGCCCTCTGCGGGGCTAGTCGCATACCCAGAGGGCCCAGGCAGACATTGTTACCCTTCTGCAAACTGCCAACAGACTCCACTGAGAACACCATGAAGGCCAGTGAAGGCTCCCCAAGAGAAAGCCTCTGCTGGCAGGCATGGAGCCATCATGGAGGCAGCCAGGAACATCATGCATGTCTTCCCCATCATGCGCAGCTTCCCCGTACAGCTACCCACACTGACAGGGGTTCTTTCTTGCCTCGCTCTCACAACATTCCCCACAGTTCATCTCTTGGAGCAGCAAAGATCAGGAAAGTGGTAGCACTTGATGTAAGTACAGCAGGAAGAGAGCTCAAAAAGAAGAGCATGTTCATTGGAGGTTAATACAGGAAACCAATTTCAAAGGGAGTCTGTTTCAGAGAGGTGTCACAGCTCCTTCCCCTCCTTCCTGCAGCCCAGGAAGTTTTAAGTTTTCTTCTTCAGCTCCTCAAATCTCCGTGAAAGATCATCGAAGTCAATGTCTTCTGAGGCAGAAGAGTTGGCGCCAGCAGATGCTGTTGGCAGTGTGTCTGGCACAGATGGCAACTCAGGCAGTACAAAGTTATCAAAGGTATTAGGAGCTCCAGCTCTTGGTTTAGGAGAAGCTTCTGGCTTGGGCTCAGGCCCTGTTTACAAGAGAAGTATCACTGCACCTCACCATCAGCACATGCTTGCCGGGCCAAACAGAGCCCCAAAAAGGAACAGTCATTCCAGGAAGAGGCAGTACCAGGGGCTTTTTCTCAACAGCCCCTAATACCCAAGGGTTTTCCAAACCTCAACATACTCACCAGGCACTAGTGCAGCAGCATCCTTGTCAGTGTTAGGCTCATCAATCTGAAAAAGACTCTCAGTTACTACAGCTCCGTCCCTCCAGGCACAGTCACACCAGCACACAGGCAGAGCTCAGAGGCACAGCTCTGGCAGATCAGTGCACACTCCTCCCCACCCCTAGCAGGCAGCCATGGCTTTGCAACAACTTGCCTCTCTTCCCAAGAAACAGAGGCAGCTCTTCAGCTTTTCTCTCCCTCCTTGTCAACTAAAGTAGCTTCATGGACCATATTCTGGAACTGGATCAATCAAGCACATCCACTATCAGATCAGAAAGATTTATCAAGGTAACCAGTGGGAAAACACCGGCCCCTTCATCTGTGTCATCATAGCTCCTTGCTGCCTTTCTTCATAAACCACTGACAGGCCCTTGTGACTAGCAGCAGGGTATGAAATGACCCATCTCAGGTCTTGGTATGTCTGGGAAAAAGGCTCATAGCACACTCAGCTCTGCTAGTAAAACTTATTCCCTGCATGCTGCAGCCCTCAACACCCATTGCTACCCAGTTCACCTGCACTGCTGCACCTGTGAGAACACAAAAGCGTCAGCACCCACAATGCTCAACTGTGCTCCTCCCTACTCAGGATGCAAAAACAAACAGCATGTCACCACAAGCAGAGTGGCAGGCACGATGACAAACTGCAGCAACAAAACCAGAGACAAGCATAGAAAGGGAAGTCTCCAGCCTCTGCTTTGTTGTCCCTAAAGACTGAGGAAAGTCTGTGAAAGGAAGAGTCTTTAAACATACAGCATCTGGGTCAGCCAAAATTGTCATCCAGGCTGTTAATTAGTTCAAAAACCATAATTAAACAGACTCAGGGTGATAAACCCTTCACACTGCAAAAACCAGAACTTGTGGATTCTGCTCATTAACTGTTTAACACCACTTTAACAATGCAGTAAGAGAAATCTTGGCTTTCCTTTGCAGCCAAAGCACTGAGTTGAATGACGAACTTCACTCCACAAGTCATCCTTCAGTCATGTGCACTGTGATTCACTATAGTAGCAAGCAATGCCAGCACCACCCCAAAAGCTCAAGAAGTTAGCAGCAGTATCCTTTACAAACATTTCCCTTCTCTGTGGCTACCACTGCACTCTGAGGATCCTTCTGCTGACTGCAATGGCCATGCATCTCAGGCACTTACGGACTCGTATGTGGGTGGGTTTGCCGGAATTGGTGGTGGGTGGATATTAGTGAAAGGCTGGTAGGTCCCCACTGGCAGGCCACTGAAGTTCTCCTGTACAGAGAGATCAGTCATGCAGCAGACTACTCATCTCAGACACCACACGTCTACAGCTGCCATGGGAGTCACAGGAAGTAGAGTCTTAGATAAATGCAGGCAAATATTCAAGTGGGTAAGAGTTTATGCTTACAAGGAAGAGATTCTCAAGTATTAAGACAGACGTAGTCACCTGGAGCAGGCAGACTAACTAGCAGTCAGCTAACTGGACTGTGGGTTATTCTAAAGAACCAGCACAGGTAAACATTTCATCTTTCAAGGCACAAGAAGTACCAAGCCAATAAAGGAAATACTCTGCCATTTCTGGTCCTGTGTGCAGAACTGCAGAATAGGAAAGAGGTTTCTGGCTCACACAAGGCTTTGAGTTGTCCTCATTTGTCACACAACGGCGCCTCAAAGACCCAGACCTGGCACAAGCCCTCAGCATGTTTAGGCCTGGGCCAACTGCCAGCTGATGATACTTGGCCCAGATTTTCCACAAAAAGTACTTCACCACTACTGGCACCATATTAAGACTCAAAGCCTTCCCACTATTCTGCTCTCCAGTCTACACAGATATCCTGTAAATTACTTAACTCAGAGATCGGAGGAGTTCTTTTCAGCTCCCACCTTCCACCCTTACAACAAATCATCTGCAAGAGCCATTGGCTCAGTCTTCTCCCCTTGCAGGTCTGAAGGCAGGGCTCTTCCACATTTTTCTGTGCTATTCCCACCCCACAACACTCACCTGATTTCCTTGACTGAATCCTGGCACACTACCAGCCTACCAACTTCAAAGTGCAGCTCCAACTCCTGGACAAAAGCCTGGCAGTCAGAAGACTGCCTCAGGAGTTAAGTCTGGACTCCTCTGTTCCCTGAAGGCAAAGAGGGCTGGCTGGAGAACAGGCACCTCCACAGTCGAGATGCAACATTAAGCTTCAGCTGCACTGCCAACAGCCTCCATCCCATGCATTCTCACACTGAGAAGATGGCCTTCTGACACACTGAGCTACCAGGTACAGTCAGCAGGCATAGAGCTAAGCACCACAACAGGAGTCTTTCACAGAAAAAGGAAAACACACACAGCCCAGGAACTTACCGGTCCCTTAGGAGGTGGATAGGAGAAGGGTGGATTTGTTGTTGGCATGGGCATAGGCATCATCACAGGCATGGGTACCAACCCGTCATGACCTATCATTGGGGCTGTAAATCCACCACCTCCGCCCGCTCCATGGCCACCCTTCTTCACATCATCCGTGAAGCCCACATCAATGAGATCTGCCTCTCCACCCGCTGGGGCTTCAGCCTGGAAAGGGTGGAAGAATTCTGCTCACCAACACATCTCTTATGATCACTACCCTCTGTACACATTAGATGCAGCATTTGTCAACGGAGAAGACGGGAATACACAACAGCAGAACAGAGAGCAGCTATACAGTGGTATTAACATGAAACAGAACGGGAACCAGGCTGTAGCATATGTAACTACTGCCACGTGCCATAGGAGTGCATAAAGGAAGAAGGATCATGCTATGCTAGGGCTGTCTAGAAGACACCAAAGCACAAGGACTACCCAGTTCACTGCAGTGCCACATCCTGGGGCTCACTCACCATCACCACTGAGTCAGGCTCATAGGGCACATTGTAGTTTTTTGCAATCTCAATGAGGTATCTCTCCACCAGGATCTTGGGTGGTGCTTCCACGCTCAGTTTGTGCATCAGCTGGAACACAAGCGTGGAGATTTAGTAGGGCCAGGGCAATGCAGCACCCAACAGCTCTGTACCAGTGCCATCCCAGCCAGGGAGCAGCAGGCAGCCCTGGGGAGGCCCCTCCACCCAGTACAACATGCTGCAGGCAACCATAGGCCAGGACTCTATTTTCTCTACCCTTCCCCATCCACAACCAGCAGAGCAGAGCCTCCCTGCCTGGGGCCTCAGCACCATGCTCCAGCACAGGCAGGCCCTGGCTGCACAGCACCTACTGTGCTCCAGAGTGACTGCAAGCATCAGCCACTAGCCAGGGGCCCAAGGGGCAGCAAGCCTCGGCAGGTGTGGCTGCTCTGCCAGCTCTGCCTGTTCTACCAGTTCCTTACCCTGTCATTGACTGTCCCAATCTGGTTTGTCCGGCACAGCTTCCCATACTCCTTGCTGTACTTAGCACACAATTGATCAGCAACCTGCAGCAGGAGATAGCAGGAATGTGCATGTTCTAGAGGTTTTCTCCCACCTCAAACCACATATCCATTCAGCTCCCTCCCTCATTTTTCCCACTGAGCACCCCCGTTCGGCAGCTGCAGCCACGCCAGATGCTCCAAGGACATCTGGTTTCCATCTGCAGAGCCCATAAAATCCTCTGTTTTAATGATAAAAAGTCCCAAACAAGGGCTTCCATCAGCATCTGGCAGCATCACCCCCACCCTGCATGTGCAGCATCCCTCAAGCAACCCTACTCACAATCTTCAACTCTGCCACTTCTGACTGGAGGCGTGGTGCAGCCCAAATCAGTGTCGATACTGCCTCTGCCAGGCCAGAATCCAGCTCCCTACGACCAAAGAAAACAATTCTCTCTCCACCCCACGCACCCAGCCTTTGCTGCCATCAATCTGCTTAGCCTTTAAGTTCCCATCCTATGCACTGGGCTCCACAGTCCCCCATACATGGGGAAGAAAAGGTCTCTGGAGAGACAAACATGGGTGCCCTTCTGTACCCCAGACCTGTCCCCAGCAGTGCCCCTTCCTGAGTCCAGAACCCTCTCAGCCAGAGCTTACTTCATGGACTGGATCAGGCCAAAGCGGGCGAGCAGCAGATCACAGTACAGCTCCAGGATCTCCATGGCCTCCACAAGGTAATCTTCACGGATGATGTGCTCCACACGAATCCTGGCACGCTCATCTTTTCCAGCTGCCAGGTAATCTGCAATCTCCTTCCTTGCCTTCTGGGCCAGCTCAGCTGCAGCACACATCCCAAGCCTGGTCACTGTGCTGGCCTGGGCTGCTGCCTCCAGACCGCCCACAAGTCCCCATCACACATAAAGCCATCAGCAGCTTCTCTCCCCTAACCTCTGCAGCATGAGACACTCGGGCATGGCTTGGCAGAGCCCTCATGTCCAGGTCCATAACTTATGGGAGAAAGGAAGTGCACTTTAGGCTGCTGGAAACACTCCTGCGCCTACAACCTCCCTGTGTCAGGGCAGGGCAGGTGGGGAGGATCTCCCACAGCACCCAGGGAGTTCTCCACTGTGCTGTTAGCACACATAGCCCACAAATGTTAGCTGTTAGTTACCACCCCACAAAATGCACTGCAACAGCTGCCAGGAAGGTGGACAGAGGCCACACTGTGGCCAGCCTGCTCTTCCAGCTCCTTGTGCACCAGGGCAGGTTGCAAGGCCTGGGTCCAGCAAGGAAGAGCAAAAAGCTACTCAATACTTGGCCCATGAAAGTACCCCGACTTTCTCAAGTCTCCTGAGCTCCAAAAGCATCCTGGGTCCCCCCTGCCCCCTTAATACTCACTCTTTTTTTTCTCCAGTAGCTTGAGGCGATTGATGACGAGGCGCAGGTTGACTCGCAAGCGCTCCGCCTTGAACCCAGAGCCCAACATGATAAACCCTTTCTGTGGAGAAGGGGGATGGTCACTGGAACCAACAACTGCCAGTCAGCACACCCGACACTGTTTTACTGGGCGGGGAGGGAGGCCAAGAAATTCCTCATACAAACAAGCCCTGGTCTGCCAATCCCGAATCTAATTATTTATAAGTGACTGAACCTCGAGCACTTAATATTACCTTTCCCACTTCATAACCCTGCACCTCACCAAGACCAATAGGACTGGCCTTAGAACTTCAAGAAAACTTATTGGACATTTTTTTAAAAATGGAAAAGTCAACTGAAGAGCCCAGCCCATCTCTGTCCTATCGAAATACACGTCATAAACCAGCTATATAATTAACTAGAGGACTTAGTTAGAAACTAAGGTTGTAAGGATCTCGTCATCAGAAGGAAAAAGTTGCCTTTTCACATTCCCCACACTATCCCTGCCTACTGAAGACATGCTTAGTCTCCCAGGAACCAGTTCAACTTATTAACCCTACAGAAAGCAAATTCTAACAGTATTTTAATTATCGCATTCTGTTTGCCAAAAACTATTCATCAAGGAAAACCGTTCATCAAGGAAAAGCTTCCTTAAAAGACAGCACATAGAAAGACCTCGGTTTGGATCTCACCTCCCCATCCCTCTCTGCCGGCGGCTCCACCGCCCAGAGCGGAGCGAGCCATGACCTGATCCGGCTGCCGGGACGGCCGCCAGCTACAGCAGCCGCTCGGCGAGACTCGCCGCTTCTGGCCTAATGCCCAGGGACAGTTCGGACAGCGGGCAGGAGGCCCTGCATGAGCTCCACCGGCGCAGCTGCACCTGAGGGCTGAGAGGAGAAATCCCTCTCCCTCCCCAGGTAGGTGGTACCGAGAGAACATCCCACAGCACGAGCGGAGCAGGTCCCAGGGGCGAGTCCCAGGGCTGCGGGAGACCCTGAGGCAAGGCTCCCCGTCACCTTCTCGGACGCCGAGCGCTCCCCACGGCCCTGCTCACCCTCCTACGGCCCAACTCACCACCCGCCGCTCCGCAGGTCCGTCACCCAAAATGGCGCGCGGCGGCCGCAAGACTTCATGGCTTGCGGAGTGATCCTCACAGCCGGCACTCTCCCTACACAGTCTCCGGCACTGCCCGCATCCAGTCCGGGGCTCAGTCGAGCTGGCGCGGCGGACGCTGTCCCGGCCCGCTTCCGCAAATGCCGTCCTGGAGCAACGGCGGCCGTGGAGAGAGCGGCACGGTCTGGGAGAGCGGCGCAGAGGGACTACATGGCCCGGCGGAGGGACCCTGCGCGCGTCCACCTGGTGCCACGCCTGATAGGCGCCCGCCGGTGCCCGCCCCCGGCGCGGCGGTTCCGTCAACGCGGCGTTCCGCCGGGTGCTGTGCCCTGGCCGCGGGGTCCTCGGCTCTCTGAGGGCCGCACGGCGCTGGCGCCGCTGCGAAGGAGAGTCGGACTGAAGTCCAGCAAGGGCCTGGGCCCGGTGCCGCAGCCCCCGGGTAAGGGGGCCTAGAGCGCGTTCCGAGCGGGCCCGCTGATCCCGCGCGGCGCTCGGTGGCCCGCGAGGGGAGGCGGCCCCGAGCCCCCAGGGCGGGGCGGTTCTCCTCAGCAGGTGCGCGAGCTCATAACGCGCGCGGTGGGTCTGAGTTAACACTAAACCCGTGCATTTTGGCCTTGCAGGGTACGCGAGCTTCTGGTGAGCCGGGGTGGTACGAGAGCTCGGTGAGCTGCCGGCGGGGGCGGCCGGGGCAAGCGAGCCCCGTCGCAGGCACGGATGAGCTCCCTCGGGCGGTCGGGAGTCGCGCGCTGGGCTGGATCCATGGCAGACAGGTGAGGCGCTTCAGGTAACGAAAAGCCGGCAGCTGAGGTCTGCGGACGGGCCGTGCCCTCCGGTGCCCGCGCTCGCGTCGCGCAGCCCGGCGTTGCCCTCCGCCATCTTGCCCGTCCGTCTGTCCGCTGCCCTTTGTCTGTCTGCGGCTCCCGGCGCCTGCGGCGGCACCGGGGGAGCCGGGCCGGGCTGGGGGTGCCGCCCGTGAGGGGTGGAACGGGCCCCGCGGCGCGGCCTCCGCTGCCAGAGCCGGCCTGTCTGTCAGGGCTGCCGGTCGGACGTGGGGGCCTGGGCAGGGTTCCCGCGTCCGTCCTGATGCCAGAGGAGCCGCATCCTTTGTCTGTATGTCCGGCCGCTTGCGGGCCAGGTCCTTCCTGCCGTCTCCCGTGTGCTGGGACTGCCGGCTGGATTCCGCTGTCTGGGGAGGTTGCCGTGATCTTCGTGTCCATCTATCTGAGAAGGCTGATGGTATCCCTGCGTCTGTCTGGCAGTGCGAGGCTGGCAGGATCCTTTTGTCTGTCTGTCTGAGAAAGCTGATGGGATGTCCATGTCTCTCTGTCAGCGAGAAGCTGATGAAATCCGTGTGTTTGTCCCTCTAAGGAGGCTGACAGGATCTCTGTGTCCATGTGTCTTGTGGGAAGTGGGTTCAGCTCCTCCTTTTGTCTGTCTCTCTGAGAGGACTGTTGGAAATGCCACCTTCCTCTGTCAGTTCAACGACAAGGATGATTATTAGGTTGCAGGAATAGGCAGGAGAGAAAAGGGTGTTTGGACTGAGGTTGCAGTAATTTTTGAAGAGGACACTCATTTTTTGAGGGGATCAGGATCTTTACCTGAGAACTGGGTAGGACTGCCTATGCACAATGCTTTGTGACATGCTTGTGGATTGTGTTGGATGCTGGCCTGGAATCCGGCTGTGGTGATTACAGAATGAGCCCCATAGGCAGAAGGGTGGGGAATGACCCTGGGACAGCCAGCAGAGCTTGTCCAGGGACTTGGAGGGTTTCAGTGAAGTGTGTGACAGACTCTTCTCTTCTCAGATGAGCCCTCTGCAGAGGGGAGGAACACTCTGTGCTCCCAGGTCAGGGAAACATGTCCCGTCGGAAACAGACCACTCCTAACAAAGTTCACTGTGAGTATGAGGTTATGCAGCATTGTGGGACCCTTGCTCTGGCTGGGTTGTGGAGAGAGGTGGGGAGGAGTGGAATGATGGGAGTGATGGAAAGGGACAGCTTGTGGGGAATGGTGGTTACTCATCTTTTGTCTTAGGGTGTAAAAGAAGAGAAACTGAGCTCTGTGTATGAGGGAAGCTGGCTATGTCCTGGCATAGCAGGACAGGGATAGGCTTGAACAAACAGCTAATGCTGTGAACACAGGTGTGTATATGCAGGGCCTGTAGCTGGGTTTTGCATTCACACTGCCAAAAGTACAAGTTAGAACACTATAAAATGTGGCTTGGGGCTCTGGCCTCTCTTGCATAGCAAAGGAAGTTCTAGGCAAGGTGGTTGGAGCATGCTGGCTAAAAGCCAGCAAGTCCTGGGTTTTGATCTTCATCCTACCACAGACTCAGCTGACTGGCCTTGGGCATGTTACTTAAGCTCACTGTACCTCTACAGTTTCTACCAGATGATGAAATAAGGCCATTTGCTCTTTCCTGTCAAGGAATGGGTGGTGGCCAAGTAATTTACAGGACAAATAACTGCTGTCTGCCCGATCATTCTTGAGCTGAGGTGGTAAGATGGATCTGTGTTTCTCCATCATTGCCAAGGCCTTAGCATTTGTTTGACAGTGAAAGGGTTGAAGATGTTGTGCATCAGCACTTCTTGTGGGCAGGCTACAGCCAGGCACCAGTGGAGCTGGGAGACACAGATGGAGGCTTGGCTGCAGAGGGGAAACCGCACATATATAGCTTTTGTTTGGCAGCAGAGGGAATTTGAGGGGCCTGAAATTATGCCCTTGTTCATACTCGGGTTTGTGGCTGGAAACATGCTTGGAATTTGGGCTGGAATTAGGAAAACAAGTTTCCATTTCTGTAGCTCTGTGACAGCAAGGCTGCTGAGAGGGTCCTGTGTTTTTGTGGCTGCAGTAGCTGTCAGGAGTGCAAGACAGAGCTGAGTGCTGCAGCCCTAACACTGCCTCATTGCTGGTGCTGCTGGCTTGCATGTCTGTGTGTATGTGTGCTGCCTCTGTGCACAGGTATGCAACAGGCATCTGTGCATGCTGCTCTCTGTGCAAGGGGAAACACTGGGCTGGAGCTGACACCTTGCACACTCGGTGAGTGCGCTGGGAGGAGCTGTCTCTATCTGGGACTCGCAGCCCCACTGGCTGGGCAGCTTGGCAGAGCCAACTGAGCTGTCCTTGTTGGCCAGAGCGGGGTTCCCAGGGAGTGTGGCTTGTGGCACTGCATTGCCTTGTGCTCTCTGATTCCTGCTTCTGGTTGCTGGCTTCCAATGTGGGCAGAGTGTAGGTGTAATTTGTCTGATAGTACATGAATGACTTTGGAGTTGTTGTTAGAGAAATTTGATATGTCCAGTATTTTGTCCTGTGATGGCAGTAACATGCCTTGTGTCCACACACTTCTGCTTCTTAGAGTGCCCAGGTATTACTGCTGTTATTGAGCTCAGTTTATGTCATGTATGCACTTGAGCTGTCTTCCCTGGGCCGGAGTCGAGATCTCTTGAGTATGGAAAGCAAGCACTACAGCAGCTCTAATGGTGCAGATAGAGTTTCCGTGGTATTTAGCTGAGTACTTTTCTGCCCTTCACTGCATAAGGGCTGTGTTCTTCAGAAGCTTGTACTATCATATACAAAACTCTACATATCACAAAATTCAGTGGTGCACTGTTTTCACAGTGAACATTGTTTTTTTATCTGCAATACAAATGATTGTATCTCCAGTCCTGGTTTTGGAGGAAGCTGTCTGACAAACATGCTACCAGAGGACAGGAGGTTATAGCATCAGGTATGCCACGGAGTGGAGTTCTGGGACCTGTTCATCTCCTTTACATGCAGTATGTTGCTACAGAGCAACTATTCAGCAGGAGCCATCAAGAGCAGCAAGTAGGACCACAAGAAAATAAGGGGACCGAGAGATACCAGAAACTTGTCAATGGTGATGTCTTCACCTTGGGATGGAAAATCTTGTCTGTCTTATGATGAACACCACGAAATCGTTGGGACTTCTCTGTCTACCTAGCCTGCTGTGTGTCTGGAGGGCCCAGAAATGCCGTGCAGTGCCCTGACGAGGATAATCGGAGAAAACACCGGCTCCAAGAACGGGGTGAGCCAGCAGAATGAGGAGTCAGGCTGAGACATAGCAGACACGTTACTGGGACTTCTTCACAGGGTCTGCAGTGGTTGGGAGGAGAGGAATGAAAGGGACAGCAGGTATGCAGCTTTTTACGCAGTTGCCTGCAGCTGGGGTCTGATTTGGCAGGCTACGGGGCTGGGGGACTGCCTTTTGGATTTGCATAAATACGACTGTGCATATATGACTGGACAGATTTGATGGGAGGATGGTGCCTACTTCTTCCTTGCATGGCCACTCCATCTTCTCTTCCTTCTTGGACTCACTAGGGCGAGTGACAGCTGCCGATTTCCTCTCCTTGGCTTGCTTGGTGTCTCCTCTTTCCAGGATTACTTTCCAGGCTTGGCATGGCCTTCATTTCACCTTGCTCTCACAACAACATGGTTTTCTGTCCTCACTTAGGACAGAATCACTTTGCTTGGCAAGCAGAGCAAACCAGCTAGGAGATTGTATGGTTACAAATCAAAACAGTTTTAAATAGAAGTTGATATGTAAGGAAATTCAAAATAATACTGAAGCAATGATAAAAATTGTGGTAAAATTTATCACAAAAGTCTTTCTGTGCATGATGGCCAGTCCCACAATTTTAATTGTAGTCATTCCCCCTGCAGCACATAAATGGCTCTTAAGAATATAATTTTATTTTGACATGTGGTGCATGAAAAACATACCTGACAAAGTGCTAACAAACAGAGCAGTAATAGTGGAATATGCTTGTTGAAAAATAAAATGCAGTTAAATTGTTTGTGGGGAGATACCTTAATTGAATCAATTTGGTCTTTAATTTCTCCCAGAGTATGCAATATAAAAGTATAAAAACTCTATGCAGTTCATCTGTTCTTGCATTCATCTGTTACTGCACTGTCACCCCACCAGTCACGGACCACTTGCTGCCTTCGCGCTTGCCAAAATTTATTCCAGGTATTAGCATGCACTTCTCTCTCCCTGCTGTCCACAAGCTGCTTTGCTTTCTATTGCTTGTGTCCTCTGCAGCTGATGCTTATTTTAGAACTCTGGATAAGAGCTTTTGTTAGTCAGATTAATTCCTGCTTCCGAGCTCTATTTATAATGGCTCCAATATCCCATTAATCCTCTATTTCCTTCCCTCTCTCTCTAACACACACATGTTCTGTGCTCTTTGGTGTTCCTTGGATTCTCTTGTCTATAATAGTCTCATTTTGAAGGGAAAGTATCTTGCAAGAAATAGCACCCAGCATTCACAACCGAGCAGAAATGTTCCTTGCATCAAATCCCTTGGTTCTGAAGGGCTCCGTGGACTGCCATTGTTAACCGTTTCAATTGTGTTGTTTTTCATTTCAGTAACCACTACAGCAGTGTGGACAACCCAGAATAGCCATGGGGCAGGTGGAATAGATCCACAGTGGTGGAAAGACTTGCAAATTTCAGGTCCAGGAACACAGAGAAGACCTACATGAACAGGGACTTTTAACTTATGTACAAGGAGGGAATAAACTGACTCATCTCTGAGAGACCATTCTGTTTAGGAAGGAAGGCAGGAGAATGATGTAGTCCCTTTGGATTTTGTTTTGTGGATTTTGGGGTGGGAGTTATTTGTTTCTGTGTTTATTTTCCAGAACACCTGAGAGTTATCCTGCATTCATACAGTTCAAGAAGGGAAGGGCTCAGGGCTGATACCCTAGCAGTCATGCCTGCCCATGTTACACAGTACCACAGGGCTGTCCCCTACCTCCACTGCTGACTTGGCATCCCTCTCATACCCAGCAGTATGGAGAGGAGAATGGAATACAAAGCAGAGGCATTTATGTCATCTCTCTTGTCCTACATCTCTAGCTGTTTGTAAACAACTACAGTGACTTGTTTTGGTGTTGTGGTCAGCCTGCAGCCCTGTTTGTATTTAATAAAGAAACTTCTGGAGAAGAGTCTGTGAATTCACTGTTGAGCATAACATCCTTTGCTTACGGCAGTGAGCCTAAAGCGGTTGCCTGTCCAACTCCTCTTCCAAATGAATGGAAGCGTACCCAAAGTGGGGTGGAGGTGGGGGTGTGTCTGTTTATGAGCATGTGTGTGCAGAAACATCAAAAGTATAACCCTGGACCTATCCAACATTAAAGCTGTAAAGCTTCATCAAAGGAGGATGAAGTCTCCTTACTCTCTTAGTCTGTCAGTAGATGAACAGGACATTTTTTCCTAAATTCTTTTGTACACTATTACTATAATACATTAAAAATTTTGTACAAGTGGAAGACAGTATTTTTCCGTGTTTGCCTTTCCCAGTCCCGTGATGTTTTTAGATAGAGGCTGGGGAGGATGCACAGAACATGGCCTGCTAACAGCACGGGTTTGGTTAACAGCTTGCATTGCTGGCTATAAGCGAGTTGTTCTCTGCACTGTGCTGAGTCAATGCTCACTGGGTACTGGAGGTGTTGCACGGAGGCTGGAGGCACACACAATTGCTCAGTTACTGTGACTGATGACAGTGTTCCTTACGTGAGGAGTTCCTTCTGTCACCTCAGATAAAGATCCCAGCTCTTAAATCCTGCATGGTTTGCATAACTGAGCAGGAACCTGCCCTGCCTTTGGACTCCAGGCTGCTGCTCAGTGGGAGTGTAATCTGTCTGAAAGGAATAGGGGGAAGAAAACAAATGAGCAGCCTCAGGCATTTGGGAATTCTGTTTTGGAACTCTGTCAAAGGTAGCAGCACATCTCCCATCATAGTTTTACATCTGTCCTGTGTTCTGCAGATTTCCTCAGTTCACTATGCTTTCTCTTTCTCTTGCAATGCTTTTTTGATCTATGGACTTTTATCCTGGTGGTTTGTGGGTTTCTGCTTCTTGGAGAGGCACTGGAATTCTGTGGTGTCTGCTGCTTGTACAGTCTGTATCTCAGTCCCACCAATGTGAGGCTGTGGTCCCAATACAAAAACAGCACTCCAGGTCATGAAAACCATTCAGTGCTGGAATGGCTTCTGAAAGGGTGTCACAGCAGTCATGACTGTCCCTGGTGCTTTCAATGACAAATAGATTTGGTGCTCCTCAGCACCTCTCCTCAGGCACATGGATTGTGCTCTCAAATCTTCTCTACAGCACTCTTTCTCACATTTCTGAAAGAAAATGGTAAAAGCCTTCAAATGCTTTTGGAAACCTACATGGGGACATTGGGAACAAGAACTCTTCTCCCACAGTCTCAGTGAAACTTCTGAAGGTCTTTGAAATCTTCCATAAATCACAGCTTTTTAAAGCCCTGCCAAAATTGCAAGTTGAGCTCCAAGGAAGGCAGTGTGAGTGGGAACATGGAGCAGCACTGGTTGGAACAGTTCAGCACGTGGGAATGTACCTGTCCTTGTAACAGGACTGGTGCTTTCTCTCAGGAGTTCAGTTTCCTGGTTATACTGGTGCCCGCTGTGGCCCTGTACTAAAAGGTAACTTGGTCTTTTGAAAGCTATGTTGTGATTTTATGTGAAAAATGCACTGCGTTTTCCTTGGCATTTTCACATTTGTGCTTTGAATGGTTCTTGAGCACTTACAAATCAGTTGATAAATCAACTCAAAAGCCAGCCTGCTGGGAACTTCAGCACCTTTCCCAAGCGTCCCAGCTCATCCACTGGAAAAGGTAAATCATGACTACATGTGGAACAGTGTAATTTGTTTGTTTTAATATGAAAATTAATGGTTGCCTTTTATTGTTATTCTCTGGAACCAAAACTTCTTTGAGCAGGGATTGCTGTAAAAAGTTTTCATTCAGAGCACAAATAAATACTTTCTTTCAAGGTGTTTGCCATGTCCTATTGAGCTGGGGTACTTGTGATCACTGTTTTCAACTAAACAAATAGGTTTGTCCTAAGCATGCATCTCAGCTCTCTGGGGTCATTCCCTTAGGTTTCTGTTTTGAGCATATGAAGTGCCAATGAGATTTATTTTAGCAAGAGCCATTCCTGGGCAAGGCAGGGTAGTTTTCTACTCATCATATACACAGGAGAACACCAGCTCCAAGCATAGACACCTTCTGTAAAGGCAGCTTGTCCTTATCCCTCCTGGGACAGAAGAAAGTGACAGAGCATGCCAAGGACAACCCCTAATTTGCATATCACTGGTGGGCAGGTGAGGTACTGGGCACTTAGGCAGGTGCTATTTTTGTGCAAAATGCCTGCTATAGCTAGGAATAAGAGTTAATAATTTAGAAGAGCTATACAGTACTATCCCTGATCTGGGATACTGTCACAGTCCCCAGGGGCTTCCCTGAGCTGTGCTGTAGGATATTGGTGGATAGCTTGGCAGCAGCAAGAGTCACCTGGCTATTTATGGCAGATATATGGGGTCACAGGTATTTTGTGGCTGGAGTGTATGCGGAGGGCAGCCCAGTGCTGCACATTGCCACTAGTGAGACTCTTCTACATCCAGGCACTGGACTCACATCAGCAGGTGCCAGAGGCTGGTGTGGCAGGGTAGGCAAGCAGAGAAGTGAACTAAGTGCTTTCCAAGAGGTGACTCCAGAGGTTCTGCACAGTGCAGGTGAGCAGCCCCACGCCTGTTGTATTTTTGGTAAGCCTTGATGGTGGGAAGCAGTGGAACAGCACCAGTCTGACTCTTTGTCTTTGTGGCTGCTAGGGGAGCAAGTCTTTGCAGGGCTGGAGGAGCAAGCCCGCCAAGCCATGATGAAAAATAAATTTCCTGGACCTCTTGGGGACCAAAGGCCAACAATTCGTCCGCTGCAAGACCCTGACTCCAGCAGCAGTGAGTTCTGCCCCTTCCAGTAACACCAAGGTAGTAGACCGGGGAGACTGGAAAGGGGTGAGGCTGAGGGCTGCGCAGTGTGTGCGAGTCCTCTGAGGACTGTCTTACCCAGCTCCTCCTCTGGGTTACCCCTTGGCTGCAGTGCAGGACTTTGTCCTAAGGACCAGACTAGCACAGCACAGACTGGGCAATGCCATGGGACCCAGTGCCATTTCACCAGAGCAGGGTGGGAACAGCAGCAGCTCTGGCTGAAGGTCTGGCTGAAGAGCAAGGCAGCGTAAGACGCCAGGGACTCAAGTGCCCTAGACTGAGTTTAGATGCAACCCGTAGTTGGAGTGGGTGGGCAGAGGCTGTAATGCTGCTCAGGACAGTGAAGGCCTGTGAGTGCCATCAGTGTCCTGACACTTGGTAAAACTGTTCTGCTTATTTCAGGTGGCAGCGAAGATGAGGAAACCACTCAGGATGAAGTTTCTTCCCATACATCTGAGGAAGATGGCTCAATGGTGAAAGTGAAGAAGGAATTAGAAAACACAGAACGTCCTGTGGCTGGAACCCCATTGATAAGAGAAAATGAGGCAAGTGTGTACTGGTTCTGCACTCACCATAGCCTCCAGGGAGAGAAAGGGTACTGGGAACTGTCCAAACACTTTCTCTCCCCATCATGTTTCTTTATCTTTCTCTCCCTCCCACCTCCTCCAAACAATGTCTCCTGGCAGGAGGAAAGGGTATGAAGAGCTTTTTGGCTGCCTGGAACAGGAGATAGCAGGCACAAACTGGCCAAGATGCTTGCAGAGTGCATCCCCTTCCCTTGGTTCTGGTGCATTCTCCAATTGGCTTCCCCTTGCCACAGAAAAGGCCCTGCCTTCTAGAGTCACTGTGCTGGCAAGAACCTGGGTGCAAGTGAGGCTTCTGCCCCCTCTCCGTGAGATGCAGGGGTTTTGCTCAGAGGCTACATGAAGGTTTCTTTCAGATGTCAAGCACCCAAGCCAGCCCTGGCAGGACTGGGAGGAGCCAAGGAAGGTCAGTGTGCCTGGGGGGGTCTGTGTGCCTTACACGGAGTGGCTGTTCCTGCCCCTAGGTGCCTGAGAATGTGAATGCTGAGCCCATACTGGGACTGTCACAATGCCCCCTCTGCCAGCTCGAGTGTGGAAGCAGAGATCAACTCATCGCACATGTCTACCAGGTAGGGATAGTTCCAACTGTGGGGTGTCTCTGGCCTGAAGCCTCAAATCCAGAAACAACTCAAAGCACGGGGTAACTTTGTTCTGGTCTTTGCAACCACAGAACTGAGTTTCTGCCTAGGATGTGACTGAAGTTTACAGCTGTAAACTGTGTCCAGAGGGTGTCTGGGGGAAAAAAATTAGCAAGGCCCTGGTCTACAGATCTGGAAAACATAATGCCAAGGCAGTCTCTGCAAGTATTTCAGGCTAAAACCAGGCAGTTCCTTCAAACTAAACATGGAAGCAATTTTGTATCATTCAGTGAGATAAGAAACCTTCCTCCTGGTCACTTATGTTATACTTCATTACAGTTTCTGTAATTATCCTTGAGAATAGCTGTTCTTCCTCAAAATGATTCCAGTTTTGCAAGAAATCTGTGATGAAATCTTAGGTTTTGTTGTCAGTGCTTTCTTCATAGCACATCAAAGTCTGTAGCAGAAGGAATGAAATAGAACTTACCGTACCAGTTGTCTCCATGTAAGTGCTTCTTTATCAGCATCCAGCCTTGCTTTAATTGAGTCATGCTTTGTCCTGCACCAGCAATTCCTCAAATGTGTTCCTGAAAACAAGGGTCAGGTCTTACAGTCCAAGTGTTTTGGCCTTAAGTTTTTCTCCTGCACTGGAGTTGAGCTATAAAGGTGTTTTCTCCTTGTTTTACCTGTGACACAATGAATTACTTGTCTTGAGCTTGGTCTAGAAGCTGGCAGACAGAGGTTTAGCGGTAAAGGGTTCCCATTCCAAGAGACTGAACAGAATGGTTTGAGCATGCCTTGGACTGGGCAGGGAGCTGAGCAATATGTAACTACCACCTGAGTGGTTGTTTTGCAGCACACTGGAGCAGTGGTGAGTGCCAAGAGCTACCTGTGTCCTGTGTGTGGCAGAGCCCTCAGCTCCCCAGGATCCCTTGGGAGACATCTCCTGATCCACTCAGAGGACCAGCTGTCCAACTGTGCAGTTTGTGGAGCACGCTTCACCAGCCACGCCACCTTCAACAGGTCAGGGTCACCCTGGCCAATGAGTGGGCTAGGGCAGCACATTAAAGATTAGGTGGGTTGCCTTGAATGACTTAGAAGTTGTGGCTCTGGACCCACTGAGGCCTGCAGGACAGTGCTAAACACCCCCCGTGAGTGAGATTCTCTTGATCCCTTCCTGTGTGCAGGTCTGCATCCCCTGCCTAGACATCTGCAGGCTGTGCTGGTAAAAGGGTCTTTCTTAGCACTGTGCAGAGCTAGAGAAAGCGCTGTGGGCTCCAGTCACTGGAGAACAATCCACCCCTCCCTTGTCCAGCAATCCATTGGAGTAAGGCTGCACTATCCAGATGTGTTCATCATGTCCAGAGCAGGACTACAGGCAGAGACCGGAATGTTCTTCCTTTGTGTCCTGCCTAGTGGGAGATTATGCACTGACCAGTGGTATGGGGCTAAAAAGAGAAATTCAGAGATGATGGGGAGGAGCAGCTTGCTGGTTTATTCCCACTCTTGCACTCTTCCAACCCAGATACTGCTCTGGGCTAATCCACTTCCTTGCCCTGGATAGGAGTGTGCTTTATTTTAGATACTCAGACATATCTGTGGGCAAATGATTTAGCAGAGGGCTCTGCCATGGGCTGTAGTGGGAGCATTGTTCATGGCAGCCCATGGGGACTGTGCCCACAGCACCAAGCCTCTGACTCCGTTCCTCCTGCTTTGCAGTGAGAAGCTGCCAGAGGTGCTCAGTGCGGATCGGCTGCCGGCACCACAGGGCCAGGGCCCCTCCAGCGCCGAGGGTAAGGATGTTGCCTTCTGCACCCCTGTGTATCCTGCGGGCATCCTCCTGGTGTGCAACAACTGCGCTGCGTACCGCAAGCTGCTTGAGGCACAGACCCCCGGCATGCGCAAGTGGGCCCTGCGGCGCCAGAACGAGCCCCTGGAAGTGCGGTTGCAGCGCCTGGAGCGGGAGCGCACAGCCAAGAAGAGCCGGCGGGACAATGAGACACCTGAGGAGCGCGAAGTGAGGCGCATGCGGGATCGGGAAGCCAAGCGGCTGCAGCGCATGCAGGAGACAGATGAGCAGCGGGCACGGCGGCTGCAGAGGGACCGGGAAGCCATGCGCCTGAAACGCGCCAACGAGACCCCCGAGAAGCGACAAGCCCGGCTCATCCGCGAGCGTGAAGCCAAGAGGCTCAAGCGGCGCCTGGAGAAAATGGATATGATGCTCCGGGCACAGTTTGGCCAGGACCCCTCTGCCATGGCTGCTTTGGCAGCTGAGATGAACTTCTTTCAGCTGCCAGTGAGCAATGTGGAGCTGGAGAGCCAGCTGCTGGGCAAGATGACCTTTGAGGAGCAGAGCAACAGCTCGTTGCACTAAACCACAGCCAAGAACTGTGCTGCCTTTGCTGCACCTGCCACGTGTGCTCTAGCAGGCTTTGGCACTCAGGAGGCTGCTGTGGGTCCCTGCTTGACCCTCCCTGACAGGTGGTTCTGGTTTTCCTCTGAACCCAAGAGGAGAACTGGGCTGAGAGATGCCTGCCAAAGCAGCTCTGGTGGGAGCAGATTCTGAGGATACAGTCTGCTCTAGGGGCCAAGTCACAGCCTGTGACAGAATGAAAATAAATTAATGTATTAATTAACATTAATTAATGTTCACATGTATTTGTCCCCTTCTTTACCTTTTGTGCTTTGTCCTGGTTTTGGACCCTTGCCCCATAAATGGGTCTAGGCAACTGCAGTTCTGCTGTAGGTGAAATCCACCTCAATAAAAAAGGATCTTGTTTACTGCAGCATGAATTACAGAGCTGAAGACAGATAGTCCACAAAGTCTGCCAGGAGTAAATCCTTTGCAGTTTGTGCCCGTAAAAAGGAAACAAAGGAGGATGTCCTTCTGGAAAATGCCTGTGCACACCCTTTTTTTAAACATCGTTATTACCTATTTAGTTGCAGTGGCATCCATGGAAAAACTAAGGAACCTGAGGTCCTGTTTTAAGATACTCCATAAAAACAGTGAAAGAAATGCTGGCCAAGGTAAACAAATAGCAAACAAGTTTGCTGCTTTACTCACAAGTTATTTTCACTTAAACAGCATTTCAGGTTTGCAAGTGAAAGAGTTGATTGAATGGTAAATAATAGAGTAGGTCAGTTTCTAGGACTTTATGGGTTTGCTTTTCCCTTTATTCAGCACTGGTGCGGCCACATCTGGAGACTTGTGTCCAGTGCTGGAGTCCCCAGTGCAAGAGCAACACAGACGTACTGGAGACAAAATGTCATCGTAGCCTGTGCCTACAGGAAAAGGTTCCCGTTCTAATAGAAATCACTATGAAAACTATACAACTATGGAAATGGTATCTAGGCATCTTTAAACTGCAAAAGGCAAAGCAGTGGAACAGAAGGATTCATGGCAGAGCAAAGAACTGGTACATTCTCTGTTATTTGGCTTCTTTAAGAATGAGCACCTGAAAATGCAAGGTGTTAGCGCCGTGGTTTTGAGACATCAGCCCACCAAAAGCCAGTGTGCTACCCTTCTGTGTTTTGTAGCCTGAAAACCCCTATTGCCTCCATAGCATTTCCAGTTAAGGTCTAGAGTCATACAGTGGATCAAACACCTTGGGAAGTACTGTCTTCTCTCTGATGGCTGTTTCTCTCTAAGTCAGAAATGGTGACCACATGACCACTTGAGATCAGAAGAGTAAAGTTAAAACAAGAAGCAAAACCTTTTGATCAGACTACTTAAAACCCTAATTTCCTCCTCATTTTTCAGTTTGAAAAACATTTGATTGCAGTCCCTTAAAGCCATAGTTAAAACAGTTACCTTCAAAATGCATAATGTTGCATTTTTCTGGCAATAATGAGCTACTCTCACAGTCAGCCCTGGGGATGCTGCTAGGAAACAGCATTGAACCTCTTCGGTGCAAGTTTTCTCCTCTGCCACTGCAACATCTAGTTTCCTCCCTGTAAGCTGTTTTAACATGATGTTCATTCGTCATGTAGAACTGACACCCAGGAGCCATCCCTGCTTCTCTCTCTTAAGGCGCTGTAAAGGAGCTGTTCAGTTCCATGTTCCTTTGTTCATATCCTCCTTTGTTCTCTGATCTCTCACTTTTATCCTTACTTGTGTTCGTTTTCATACTCAAACCCACAGTTTGCTTCTGGCAGTATCTGCTTTTGCTCTGCCTCATGTTTTGCTTGCCCAGCAGAGATGTACCTTTACTCTGCAACCTGCAGCTGGAACTTTCCCTGTAGCGTCACTGACACCTTATCTTTATTCCAAGGGGTTCAGGAGAGACCACATAACACAAAAGTATCTGAAAACACAGAGTTATGACTTATAATCCATCTGTCACCCTGTATCTTGCCCTTTACATGAGTCTCCAGAGCACTGTAAATCCAGAGAAGCCACATGCTGATGACCACTGACACTGTAGACAAGCAAAAAGTCTCAAACACCAAAGGAAAAGCTATTGGTTTATATATAGATATAGATATATGTATATAGATATATACTGTGTTTACAGAGTCAACAAGTTAAATGCAATATTCATAAAAGCATTAACAATAAAAATACAATCTGTTTGTAGGCAAGTACAGACTTAAAATGGTAAAACAGGAAAAAGGATCTCACCAAAGTACAAATATACAGTACAAATTGATTTATTTAAAACAGTTACAAAAAAAGCACAACAAAATAGAGATTATCCTTAGAATTATTAATGCTTTGTTAAAGATCAGGTAGGAGGAAAGGGGCAGGGACAAAGTTGGAGGGGAGCACCTGACTAGTTCTAAGGCTTTAGATACACTGCATCGGTTACATGTTAATACAGCCATATACTGGGGGTTATAGTGAGGGGTCAGCACTTATCTACAAACATCTCTCTGCCTCAGGGCAGCCCAGCCAGCTCCCCCATGTCTCTCTCTCTCTGAGCACACCCTCCCCGGCGCTAAGGTGCCATGAAAGCCGAAAACAACTCGAGTGTGCCAGGGGCGTGTTGGCAGGGTGGGCGGCAGCAGCCCAGGACCCATGGGGCAATTCTGTCCTTGACAGACAGTGAAGGGCCTGGACCATCAGCATTTTCAACTATATGTGGAACACCCTGGGCCAAACTGTACAGGATGTGTATTTGTAGCTGTCTTAGCAGCTTCTGACAAGTGTCAGGCTCTAGCACAGCTTGAAAGACAGGGAGCAGTTGTGAGTGACGCTGGGGAAGGCACGTGTGCTGCTGCGGGCAGGAACTAGCATTTGGGCTACTCCAGCTGCTGTAGATTCTTTTACAATATTTTCTGAGTAACAAGGATTGTTAGTTCTCTATGGGACAAAGTGACTTGAAGTGTGGGGTGGGGACAGGGACACAATGTGAAAAGTGCAATATAAAAAGCTGCTCAGCAGCTGGAAGGGGAAGGCAGAGGGGCCTCTGCAGCTTCCTTCCCTTCCAGACAGAGCTTCCTCTGCATAGTCTGGTAGTGATGAGCGCTCATTGCTGTGAATGCACAGCCCAGAGACAGGCTTGGCTCTGCTGTGCAGCTAACCCAAGGCATGTTCCATGGGATGGGACAGATGGCTACAGACACCCATTATTGCATCCCACGGACTCCTGCTACAGAGTGTGAGCTGGATTAGATGAGGGCCTCCTCCAGGCAGGACAGACCACAGCTCTCCTACCCTAGACAACAGCAGCAGGAACATGGCGTATTTCTCTGAGAAGTCTGTCACATCTCTGCCAGCAGAAAAGCCCAGGTAACCATCCCACTCTGCAATGTCTTCCTGGCTTTATCTCCTCCTTTCCCTGTAAACCCGAGAAATAAAAGCCTCCTCCACAGGCTCATTCACTCTGCCTTTCTCACTGCAGCAGAGCCTGTCTCACACTCCCTGTCCCACACACTCCCTTGTCCCAGGAGAGCCTCAGTGCTCAGCACAACCACCACTGTGGTGCTAAGCCATACAGCCCTGTGCAGTAAGGACAGGTTCCTGTGATACCAGTACTGCTGAGCTAGGCTGGAGAGTTGCCAGTGGCCCCCTCCTGCCCACCCTTTGGGGCAAACAGCCAGACGCACAGATTCTTCATCTCAGTCCCCCATCATGAGCTGTGCTTCAAACCACTGCTTCCAGGGAAAAGCTGGCAGCTGAAACATACACAACAGCAGGACTGACAGGAGTCTGGATAAAAGCACCAAGGTCCAGTTCAGCATGGCCCGTTCCACAGAGCTCAGGACCGCACCCAACAGAGGTGCAGCAAGCCAAAGTCCAGGTCAGCAGCCAGGTAAACAACAGGGCAAGCACCTTCACAGCCCTTCACCTGCCTACAATACAAAGCTATTTAAATCACGCAGCATCTTGCCTCATTTGTCAGTACTGCCCATTCAGACCACAGTGTGGCTGAGATCGAGGAGTTACAGTAACACACATGGTGTTAAGGCAAGCTCTCCAAACCCTCACTCCAATTCAGACTTCAGGGTTCAGAGACACTCCAGGGGCTCTGCACCATCAGTTGCTCAGACATTGCCTCTATGGTGTAACCAGCCCTCCTACATTCACATGCCATCTGCATGCGAGATCCCTTTCTCAAGTGCCTGTTGCAGCCCTGAATCCCTCTGCATGCACCGTGCATAGAACAGGCACGAGAACCCGGGCTCCTCTGCCTCCTGCCTTTGGTGACAGACACCTCAGATATCCTGAGCATTAAGTACTAATTACCAGCATTAATGGAGAGTTTTATGTAGGAGAGTCCAGTCAGCAGGAGCTGTGACACCCCCAGGTGACAAAGGGGCCCAGGTGGACACTTCACTGACAAATGGGCTTGTGAAAACAGCATCTGTTCCCACAGCTGCTGCACCTGAGGAGGCAGAATCTTCACACAACAGTGTCACTGTGACTTCACACATCCCAAATGCAGCTGATGAAACCAAAGTAGTGTGTCATTTGGGAGCAGCTACATGTGATACAGGCAGCATCCTCATTCTGGAGAACCCTGTGAGGCACAAACACTGAGGGCATGTTTAGCACATATCTCACCTAAGCCCTGTCCTGGTGCAGGCATTTTAAAGGCAACAGAAATGGCTAGCAATGTGCTAGGAAAACAGGACTGAGGCTGGGATGGAAGGGACATTCTGGAGACTAACTTGCCTAATGCACAGGCAGAGCATGCATCCATTTCACAGTCAGCAGAAGCCAACCAGTTACAGGACACACTCCTGGGGAGTGCAGAACAGCCCTGAGACAGCACCACTGCAAGGAGAGGTGCTGACACACACCATTCTGTGACAGAGAGGAGTGGCACCCCAAGAGTCAGGCACACTTGACAAATTTCAGGCAGATGAGAGCAGGGTGACAGAAACAGCATGCTGAACATCAGGACTCTGCACACTAAGAAAGGCCCCCTCCAGAGCCTGGTCCTAGCACAGAGATGGGCACCTGAACACAAGGAATACCCTATCTAGGTTAAGCCAGTGAAGACTCTTTTGTCACCAGAACAGTGACTATTCTTTATCCTAGCTGAGCAATGGTGTCATAACACACCATCAGAGAGGGCAGATTAGTGTAACTACAGGAGACTTCACTCAATAGTGTTACCACCACAATCAGCTGTTCATACACAATTGTATTAAATCTCACCATGAAAAAGAATACTCTTGATTTGACCATATTGTTCTACAGAGGAACTCTGAATTGAAGCATCAGAAAAACTAACACAAAACTACTCCAAAATGCCCTGTAACACTATGATATTTTTAAGGTCCGTACATTAATAATAGAATTGTACTTAGCACAAACTTTGTACCTAGCCTGCACGTGCACAAACACTTGTCTCTTGTCTAGAGCTTATTCAGGAAACTGCCTTCAGGGAAGAACTAGCCATCTGGAACATTTTTCTGACTTAATTACAAAATAGCATTGGTGTTCTCACAGAAGAAGAAGGTTTTCAACCTTCCCTAGAGAACGCTGAATGTATTTTGCTCCAGATTAAAAAAACAATAAACCAATAAAATATTTTTGCTCCAGATTATAAAAACACCAAACCAATAAAATAACCAAAACCAAAATTCAACCAAACAAAAAAATCTAACCCCACTCATCCCTAGGCTAAGCCTCTGCAAAAGCTGTAAGCCCAGGAGGGTTTTGTTTTTTTTTTGAAAGTTATTAACATGGGAAGAAAGGTTTGATTTGGTGGCAAAACAACTAAGTAGACTTTATAGCAGGAAACGTCTCCCATCCCAAATTGTGTCCCATCTCAAGTGCTCAAGCTCCCTATTCACCTGCACCCAAGCCCATCCTTTTGGTCCTTCCTCTTGAATTTCTGTGATTCATTCAAATCTGTACATTCTTTGCAAGAAGAAAGAGCAGTTGGATTCAGTGGAAGAGACATTAATCAGAACCACCAGAGAAGCACCTCCATCCTGCCCATGAGAGCTCCATCGGTGAACGGTCCTTTTAAAGTGCATGTGTGAAGAAAGGGGATACTGGGAGCAGAGCCCCCAAACTCCAGTGGGGACCCATCTCTCCCCATCATGAGAAAGGAGAAATAAAATCTTCAGCAATTTTATCTGCTACCTTAAGCCAAGTCTGTCCTCCTCATCTCCCTATCTGCCCCGAATGCTCGGCCCCTGCCCCGCAGGGAGTCAGTTATCCCAGGAGGTGGGAGAAAGCCCCAGCCTCCAGCAGCCTCTGGAATGCTCTCATCACACACTCATGACCACATCCCTGCTCCCCACCCCAGCTAGCCCATCGCTGCTCCCTGAGGCACTGGAGGCCTCCTGACTCCCCAAGAGGAACTGGTCAGCCGTGGAACTGGAACGGAGCCATTCCTGCAAGGCAGAGAGCAGCCTTTGTTGGTGAGCCTATGACAGAGTCTGTGCAATTCCTCCACCTGATGGTGAGGCTCACCTGCTGCGGCTGCCCTAGCTCACACCTCTAAAGGATCATTTCCCTGCATTTGAACGCCCTTCAATAGACAGCTTGACCTCCTGGGGAATGAAAGAGGGACGGAGCAGAGAGGGCCGAGGCTCCTCTGCCTGCATGCTGTATCTTTGGAAGCCTGGGGCCAAACTGTACAGACTGCCAGCCTCAGTCTGAGAGGATTCTGCACGGGAGCTCTGGGCCGTGCTGGTTCTATCTGTGTGGCTCTTCCTTTCAGCAGCTCTGTCAGATGGCTCTCTGGGCCCCTGAGCTGTTCGTTCCAATCTCTCCCTAGCAGATACCAGCTGATCCGTGAGAGGGGAGTTGGCCTGAGAAGCAGAGTTGCCATTCATGCTCTGTAAACTGATTGATATGCAGACATCCCCCACTTGCAGCCTGTGACAGGGCAAAGCAAAGAGCTGAGCAGTCCTCCCGGGGCTACAGGAGGACCAGCCCTGGCCATACACAAAGAAGGGATGCTCCGGGGGCACATCAATGCTCACTTTACTTTGTTGCTCCCCAACCACAAAATGCAGTGTGACAAGCCCAGGCCACTGGCTTTCCTGAATATCCACCACAGTGCTGGAGTCGATCTTCAGGCCTCCACTCACCTCTGCACTGCGAACAAAGTCTTGAGTCTGCAGGTCCTCCACCCGCTTCAGCTCTCCCGTCGCCAGCTGGATGATGGCTCCTTTCATGAAGTGAGAGGGCAGTTGTGAGGAGCTGGGTGGCTGCAACTGGGCCAGCTCCTTTTCATGCACGTTTCCTTGAGCCTGGGCATCTGGGCTCTCCCTCAGCAGGGCTTCTGAAGTGGAAGACCTGACAGGCTCAGATCCAACGGGAACAAGCACTGGCTTGCCATTGGCTATCACCATTCCTTTGGCTAACTGTCTCTGTCTAACAGTCTCTTCAGGGGACATTCCACATGGGCTCCGGGACTGGCTGTTCCCAGCTGCAGCCCTGTCTGTGGTGTTCCTCAGCATGTCTCCCTGCCCATCAGGGGTATTATGGCAAAGGTTCAAAGGGCTTGGGTCATCTTTCCTCTGGGCAGCCAGAACATGATAATCCTGAGATGCCAACATCCCCACCACTCTCTGAACCTCCAGATCAGCATCTGGGGTGCTCCTGTGAGTAGGCACAGAGATCTCTCTTCCCAGCATCTGGTAACCTGGAAGGAACTGTCCATCAGCCACACATCCTGCTGCAGCCCCTGGGGGCAGACAGTCCTCAGCTGCACTGCTGGCAGAGTCCACAGCCTCGCTGGGCCTCCTGGCCACACTCTGCTCCAGGGGCCTCTGCCCACCATTGGCCGCAGCCACCTCTGAGCTCAGCTGACTGTCTTGCTGAGGAGACTCTGGGCTCCCACCTGCTACAGGTGCCTCATAGGCTGAATAGCCTGGTGGGAAGCGGGACATCTGATAATAAACAGGAATTCTCCCTGGTGCCATGTCCACTGGTTGGGGCACAGTGTGGTGCTGAATCTGCCCAGGAGAGGCTGCAGAGGTGGATTTGTTGAAGCTGTGGGTGGGAGAGGTAGTCTGGGGGGAAGGAGCAGCTTCTTCCGTGAAGAGGGAGGCATATGGCACGAAGTGGGGGACGTGGGGGGTAGTGAGGTTGGTGGAAGGAGACAGCAGAGGACTAGGCATGAAGGCAGGAGGGACGGCATAGGGCACTGTGTAGTGGGAACCGATGAGCTGCAGGGAAGCCGAAGGGATCTGTGCATAGTGGATGGAGGGGAAGGGCACGGCCGGGTGCTGGATGATGGGCGAGGTCACGTTGAAGGCGGGGGGCAGGGGGCTCACGTTCACCACGGGGTGCAGGCCCGTGGGGGAGAAGGTGGCAGGCGGTGCTTGCACTTTGTAGAGCATCCCGTACTGGTCCACCGTCAGCCCCGCCGCCGCCTCGGGGGCCTCGCCAGGACTGTAGCGCGGTGTGGCGGGAGCCGGCCGAGCCGTGCGGGCCCACTCGGGGCCCTCGCCCGAGCCCTGGGCTCCCCCCGCCCGTCCCGCCTCGGTGCCAGTGTTGGCGGCGGCAAGTTCCCGCTTCTTGGGCGGGAGACACTCCTGGCTGCGCTCGTGGCCCGCTCTCATGGCGCCCCGCGGTGTCCCGGCAGCCCCGGCCGCGACGCTCGTTCATGGGGGCACCCACTGGGGCTGCCACGCGCGGGCTCCGGGATCCGCGCCGCCGGCCGCCGCCTCACCTGCGCCAGGAACAGAGGGAGCCGTGAGTCCTAGCCTCGGGAACGGGGGTCGGCCCAAGCCCCGGCTCCGGTAACGGGCACGGCGACGGCCCCTGGCCCGGGGTCGGAACGCGGGGACGGAAGACGCCCGAGCCCGGTCGCCGCCCCCAACCCCGGCCCCAAAACCCCGGCCGCGCTGCCGCGCCCCCCGCCCCGCCGTGTCCCGCGGGCCCGCCCGGTGCTCGCCCGGTGCCCGCGGCTCACCCGCCATGGCCCGGACCGGCCCCGCGGGCCCGCCCGGCGCCCGGACCGGCTCCTCCCCACCCGTGGCGCACGGCGATGACGCGCGCATGTCAATGACGCGCACACCGGCCGCCGGAACTGCTCCGGGGTCGTGACTCCGCCGCACCCGGATGGCGTCACGGGGCACCCACGGCGCCGTTGCCGTGGCAACCAGCTGCGTCCGCTCGGGGCTCAGAGCGGCCCGGCCTGCGGGACGTGCCCGGGGCCCGGCCGCCCAGCGCGAGTCACCTGGCGGCGGCACCGCGCGGCTTTTGTTGGCCCCGCGCCCCAGACGGACTCTCTCAGAGGTTGGCCGGCAGCGCGGGCCTAGCGGCAGCGTGGACCGGCTCCCCTGCGGGAACCTTCGGTCTGAACGTGTCCGTGCCTTGTCTCGCACTCCCGCAGTGTCCTGCCGGCTCCGTGCTGCTGACCGGGCTCCTCGTCATTCTGTGATCGTTAATGTGACATAAGGTCCTGGAAGCGGGAACAGAATAGCTGCCTGGGGCGGGGGTGGCTCTGTACCCTCTTCCAGAGACGCCTCGTTTACTGCGGCACACTGCGTTCCCCCCGTCGCCAGTGGACGTTTAAACAGTGCGAGATTCGGCGGGCTCGGAGCGGCTGCGCCCCTCCGGCCTCGGAACGCCTCGATCGCGGAACCGCGGACACGGGCTACGGGTCCCGCCCGGCCCCGCCGTGGGGAGCGCGCTGCCGGGACCGGCCCGCGCGTGACGTCATCAGGGGCTGCCACGGTGCAGACGCACCTTGCCGTGTAAGACCAACCTCACGGGCGCTTCCGCCAAGAAAAGTAGTGCAAGCGGCATTTTCCGTTCCGCCGTCGGTGGTGCTGCGCCGCGCTCTCGCCATCCCCGCCCCGTTCCCGCCGAATCCGGCGCTGCCGCGCTCCCACCCGCGGTCGGGAGAGCCTGCGGGGTCGCCGGGGCCGAGCCGGCGCGCGGATCCCTCCGCCTGCGGTATCGGTGCTGCGGCCGCGCCGCCGCCATTTTGAATGCCCGGCTCCGTCCGCCGCTGCTGCTGCAGGGACCGGCCTGGTGAGTGGGACCGACTCGGGCCTCCGCTGCCCAGGCCGGGCATCCCCTGACCTCCCGGTCCCGCCGCCTGGGGCCCCGCGAGTCTTGGGGCCCCTGTCCGCCCCGAACTCCGCGGCTGGGCCTCGGCCGCCCTGTCCGCGAGGCCGCCCCTTGCCCTCTCGCCGCCTCTGTCGGCGCCGCTGCCTCTGCGCGGCTGTCCGGCCCGCTTCGAACTCTGCCCTGCGCCCCGGGGCGTCCTGCTCGGGCGCCGGGAGCGGTCCGTGCCTGCCCTGGCCGTTCTTTGCCGGGAAGACGGCGGTGCGGGTTCTGCCTCGGCCCCCGTTCCCGGAGCTCGGGGGCAGCGGGAGCGGGAGCGCGTACCTGAGGAGCTGCTTCATGCTGTGGCCGGTGCTGTCTTGGGAGAAGTCGGGACTTGTGCCCGTCCTTCTCTCGGTATCTTATTGCCTAGGCTGTACAAGCGGTCCGAGTATTACAGCGTCTGCATTACTTACCGTCCATGGGTTTTAATGGAAGCAGGAGATGTTCGGTCTGGCTAAATGTATTTGCAGTGAGCTGCTGTCTGTAAGGGCACCTTCAAGTCCCTTCTTCAAGGGTGGTTGAGTTCTCGCACCAGCTATAGGATAAATTGTAATTTATTTTATAGCAGACATTGTTTTTAAAGTTAACAGGTGGAACAGGTGTGTGTTTTATTGTGTTGAAAGTGATGTGTAAAAATGTTGTGCGAAAAATTTAAGTTTCTGATGCTTGAAATATTAACGGGACAGCATAGAATCCCAGTGGAACATCTTTGAAAGGATAAAAGTGTCACATGTGTGGCCAAAAAGTGTCTACTCCATAGTGGCTTAAACAGTAAAATGTATGTGTGTTTTCCTCTATAAATGCAGGGGAATCCTTTAGGGATTCTCCTAGCACCCTACATTTAAAATGGCAGAGGAATTTGGGCTGTTTTGTTTCCCCATTTTTTTTTTTATTGGGATTCACTTCTGTGTGGTAGAGCACAACAGCTTTTTGTACCCGTTTCCCTGCTACCACTCCTCTAAACTACACTTGGTATTTTTTTCCTTTGTTTGTGTTTGCATGTCATATTCTGTTGCCAAATTCTTTCTTCTGTTTACTCGTGTGCTTTCTGGTGTTTGGCACAGGATTTGAAAACTTGTTGGGTACTTGAGAGCTGAATGAAGGCTGGAGATTTTGTGGTTTTTTTCTGAGAAGGTTGTTGTGAGCCCTTTCAGTCTTCTGTGCTAGGAGAAGGAGAGGAAAGGTATTTAAATTCCTGTTTCTTGAGAAGGGGAAAGTAAGTCTTGGTTAATTGTTTTGTGAAGGGATCCAGCTTTTGTGTTTCCAGTGTGTAAGACAACTTTCTGATTTCCTCCTTTTATGATTAAAAAAAGCTTTTATTTTCTTCCTTTTTTGTTGTGTTTTTTTTTCTGTTCCTGTAACTGCTGATCTGTTTTCCTGAAGGTGGCATGGTAGAGATGGAAAGATCCTGTAGTACCTTTGTGGTGTCCTGCGAGAGATTAAGGGATGACAGAAATGTTCTGATTCTTGGTGAACACGTTTCGCAGTGGCTGTGCAGTGAGATTGGTGAGTGTGTCAGGCCATGGTGTGAGAAGGTCGTGGGCAGTGGCACAGGAGTGCAGGCTGGCTGTTCTCAGGCACCCAGAGCCCCCCTGGTTAGCGCAGTTCAGGGTTGGAACGTCGGCTTCCCAAGTGTGCGGGCTCACGCGAACCTTTACTGCTGCTGAAATGATGGCACGCAGTAAAGCTGCTTACGCCTCTCCAGGGTGAATGTTTGTGTTTGTGAGCTGGCCCTGTATAACTGCAGCTGATGGGTTGTTTGATCTCATTGCATTTTTTAATGATAGAGCAATTTCTTCTGAATGCAGGTGACGCTCATGTGTTCTAGATGATACTCAGCTGTTCTTTGGGGAAAGGGTCTGTTCTGCCATGGTAGGAGCATTACTTCACTGGAGGAGTTTTGGAGTTAATTAAACATATGATGAGGCTGTAGCTCAAAAACCAGAGCTATAGTAATGTGAGTACAAGTGAATCTGCTGATATCAGAGCTATTACTGCAGCCTATATCTGCTATTTGGCAGAAATGCTACAAATGAAATAAAAGATTATAACTTCCTAGGGCATTGCTGAAGTTATGTGGCCTGTTGTAAAGTTCATATTGATGAATGTAAAAATGTGGCATCTTGTCTTTCCTCTGGCATTAGCTAGGACATAGAAGGGTGTAGGGTTTTTTGGAGGTTTTTTTGTGACAATCTAGTGTCTCTTTTGTTGTTATTTCAAGTTTAACTCTGCAGGAAAGTGAACAGGAAGTAAAATAGCCAGAGTACCTCATAGATTGAAATAGTGAGGAAATTAGAAGCAGGTGATAAGATAGTGTAGGTCAGTGGTGATTGAAGTATTGAAACAGAAGCCAGAAAATCTGGAATTCTGCTTGTATCTGTCATGGTGGTCAGCTATATAGCTGTGCTAATTCTTCTTCCTACATTTTTTAGCCTCTAAAAAATAGGGAGATATTTATTTTCTTTTTTGACAGTTGTTGAGGTTAATGTTTGTACTGACTGGGAGCTCAGTGTGTCTTTTGAAGGCAGTTCAGGAGTTGCTGCATTTGATGTATGTGTGCAGTTGTGCAGGAACGGGACACCTCATCCAAAGTGCTGATTTGTGCTCCTCAGTCAGCAGGGAGTGGGAAGGGGTCTGCAGTTTTTGGCAGTGGGATTGGGTGGGATCTGTGCAATGTCCTCAGTTTCTGTCCTGCTGTCCTGCCTCTCCTCTTCCTCTCAGCTCTTGAGCAGCACTGAGCCTTGCTTCTTGAATACTGTTGTGCTGCATTTCTTGTTGCTGTGTTTTGGTTTTTTTTCAATATAACTAGAAGTGGGACCATCTCTTCTTCCAAGACTATTTTTAAACTCTTTGTTTTGGGATACTTTTTTTCTTATTTGACCTCCCCTTCTCTCCTCCAGCTGTCTCCACGTAAAGCTACGTGTAACTGTGATGCCTTTTCTTATGAGAATGCATTTTGAAGCTTCCTGCTGACTTAATTGTTTTCTGATGTTGCTTTCTGGTTCTCTGTTGCATTCAATAGCTTTTTCCTCATGAGAGATTGTCCCACTTAGCATGTTACATGGTTAGTTGCTCTTACTCTCAACTTGTTTGTGTTGCCTTTGCCCTTCTTGATGATGATGGTGCTCCTTGCTTTGGTGTTTATTGTATAAATAGTCATAATAATTTAATATTTACTGTTATCTGTATAAATATTGATAATACGAGATCATATACTAATATCTCTGCATTTGTTGACACCCTCATTTCTAATTGGAGAGTATGTTTTTAGTTTTACTGCTAATATCTTTTTCTTTTTAAGTGTCTGATAGAAGTGGGAAGCCTACTGATAGCAAGGAGGAGTTGCAGCCATCAGTGTTGGGTGTCAGCACTGCAATTACTCCTTTCATGGAGTCTGGACAGATCCTCTGCTCTTGTGTGTACTAGGCTGGATTCAGTTGCACCTAAGCAAGTAGTGGAGTTCTGCTATTGATTTCATTTGGGAGTTTGGTCTGGCTTTAGTTGTGTAACTTCCCAAAAGCTGGGGTTCCTTGAGGAGTGTGATTGCTTATGCATGTGTTGGGGTGGAGCAGCTGGAGTTGTGTGTTTTAGATGTGTTTGAAACCTATGCTGCTTCAGGCTTGGGGTGTTTACTAGACAGAACCAAGTTCTGAAATGCTACTTACATGAAAAGCTGTAACTTGGTGTGTATATCACCACAACTGAAAATACAGACCATTTCCCAAACAGTAGATCTCTTCTGTGAAGAATTTCATTAATTTTGATGGCCTTTATGTCTTAATGTTTCCAGAATGCAAGGCTAAATAATAATGGAATGTTAAAATGTTAAATGTCTGATAATTTGTCCTAAAGAAGTTTTAAAACAACCGTTAATTTTTAAAATTTTATTGTCTTAGAAACACATAGGATATTTTAGACGTAAGCTAACATTTCTGAATAGTTTCCAGAGGACATGTTCTCAACTCAGTGTTTAAGGACTATCCTTTGTCTTTACTCTGCAATTCCTGATAGAGGAATAAGGCTTAACTATAGCACTTGAGCATTTTCAAGGTGGGTTTTGGTAATATTAGGTGTGTGTTGTAAATATAAAAGGTGACCCATCATATTTGAATGTGACTGTATTCTAAGAGAGACTTCTGGTAAAGGTCTATATTCAAATGTTTTTGGTACAATGGCCTGTTGAATAAAATCTTTAACTTTCAAACTTGACAAGCTTCACTAGTAACAGATCATAAAGAGGAGAAAACAGAGATTTATCAGTACAATTTAAATGAAAACTAAATGGTGTAATACATGAAGATTTTTGGTTTTTTTGGTTTTTTTTTTTCACTTCTGTACAGTAGGAATGAGTTACACAAAGAGAGAGAATGCCTTTTTATTAGTTCATGGGAACGATTCCTGAATAGCAGAGGGAGCAGGATTACTGGGGCAACACCTTTCCTAGTCGCTGGATTTCAGGAAAGAAGCTGGAATTCTGTTTTCTAAGGAACTTAAACACCAGCCACCTATACAACTTGAACTAATCTGAATTAGGTATCTGACTCTCTCAGAAGTTTGGATCTTGATAGTATGTTCTTCTAAGGAGCAAGGCTTTTGAAATTAGAAGAGGGAAAGCGATCTGATAAGGCTGAAGAATTCTGTGTGCAACACTACCACATATTGTAAATGTTAACTAGTAGGCTCTTTTCAAGTATTCAGAAATCATCCCTCATTTTTGGAGCGTGTAGTTAGCAAAGAAATGTGAAGGAAACTCCTGTTTTCAGCCCAAGGAGGAAAGAGGCAACAACTTCTCCAAACTGCCTTGTCGTTTATGTTGATGTGCAGAGAATAAAAGGATGTGTTTGTACTGGTGAAAAATGTTAACTAATCCTGAAGAACAAGATTTGCTACTTTGGAGGAAGTTCTGAGGAGCGCTTAGGCACCAGCTAAAGTGAAGCTCCACTGTCTGCTGTTGCTAGATGATACAGTTATCCTCCCATTGTTGCAGTAAAGGTCTGTTGGCATTATAATAGGCTTAGGAATTGCTGAGACTAGGTAAATGTTAATCTTTTCTGTAATGTTTCTCAATTTAAGTGTTCTCATGTCCAAAGTTTCTTCTCATCTGCAGTAACTACTGCTTATGCTTACTTGAAATGTCTGAAACTCAAAAATGTGATGAGGTTTCCAATGTATTAGCATGCTGAAGAATCTTAAAGTCACTGAAGGCAAAGAACAGGTACCTGATGCAAGAATTTTTGATATTAAGAGAACATTTTATTGTGGAGGGGAAGAAAACACAATATGCTACATTGCATGGGAATTACACTGTCTTGAAATACTGGAAGAGTGTACACAAGAAGAACTCGAGTTTCAAGGATAACATGTATAGTGATTTGTGAGGGGCAGATGCTATTTTACATAGATGGATGCAAAACCTTTTATATGGGACGGATTCAAAGGTATATTAAAAGCTGAATGATTTGATATTGACTAAAAAAGAAGTATGTAGTTGCAGCACAAGGCTAGAAGTGCCTTTTCTGAATATTGGAAAATAAATCACAGCTCTGTCTTTTGTCCTTTTGTAATCCTCCATCAGAGCAGTTCTGAATTTTTCTGTTCTCACCAGGCAGGAAGTGGGTGTGTGAGATACAGTTGCTCTTAGTCCTTCAGGTTAGACTGTGTAACTGTGTTACTTGTTACACAAGTGAGAATAGCAGGAAGCCTCAGAAATTGGTTTTTGGGTCTTACTCCTCAGTCCTTGCTTTCTGAAGTGCTGGTTCTCCTTGCTTTCCTGTGATTGTGAAGTGAGGAGAAAAAAAATCTTTACAGTGTGCCTTGCTAATTCTTTATTTATGCAAGGGCATTTGTAAATACTGACTATTCACTTTTTTCAGTATCTGAATGATGTTAGATCTTCAGTTTGTTGTCATTTTACCTGCCTTCTTGGTGAGACAGGAAGTCCTGCCTAAACACTGGAGAGGGGTGAAAAAAAAGTATTCATAAAAAGTTGTATTTCACATCTATAGTAACCTTGTTGAATTCTGTTTTTCCATTGACCAAAACTATTTAGGCAGTATTTGCTTTTATTTTCTGTTGTCCGGGGCCAGGCTTAAGATGCTGAAGCCTTCCATTGGCATACCTACCGAAAGTTTTTGCTCCACTGGCAAGGGAAGGAGTGGGCTTGTACAAGTCACAGGCTGCAGATATCAGTGTTTAGCAATTTATAAACCTTCAGATACAGAGGGAGAACAAAACAGCTTGTGGTATCAAAACAATTTGTTGGCAAAACTCAGTTTGTTTGCAGGTTATGTATTAGTGTTTCAAAAATTTTGTAAAGAACGCTTCCTTTAAAATAAAGGAGTCAGTCATGGTTGTAATAGCTAGACTAGTAGTAGCCACTGCTTATCTTCTCAGGAGCAGCAGTGTTGTAGATAAGCTTAATTAGGATGCAGAGCCATAGCATAAGTGTGGATTCATGCTGGAGTGAACCTTTCACCTCCTTTGCAGTCCAACTGAGGTCTCCCAAAGCCGCATGTTCTCAGTGCTGTCTGTCTATGCACAAGCCAGACTGATGTGTCTGGGGACTGATTTTGGGAGGAAGGGAGCAAGCTGTTTTTTGCATGCGCAAGTTGGTGCACTGTGCCTGGAATGCTGGTGTGAACACTGTGGAAGGACTGGACTCGCCTTTTTCAGCATGAGCCTGCACATGAGGGATCTTAGTGATTATGAAATTATTGCTTATGGGCTGCAGAGGAATATTTCTGCAGTAGCACTTTTATCTTTGTAACTTCTGCCCAATTTTCCAACAAGAATGTGGCTTATCGAGATCAATTTAGAATTATGTGGTATGTGTGTATAGTAGATGAGTTTAGGCTTAAAAATTCAGCACTTAACATGGACAGTTGCCACCTAGGAAAGAGATTTTTTGCGTTTACAATACTGTTGTGAAAAACACAAGCTGAGCACTTTACTGCAATCAAAACTCCACAGAGTGTTACTAATTTTCAGGAAAATAATAGTGAGGCAAAAAAATAGAAGGCATTTTCTATAAATACATCAATATTGCATCTACCCCTTAAGTGCTACGTGTAGCATATTGCTTTTCTTCCCCTATTGTATTTGCAGGCGACTCCCGTGGCAGGGAGGAATGATGCATCTGACTCCATGTTCTCAGAAGGCTAATTTATTACTTTATAATACTATAGTATATTAGAGAATACTATACTATACTAAAGAATACAGAAAAGATACTTACTCTGTGCTAAAAAGATAATAATGAAAACTCGTGACTCTTTCGAGAGTCTCGACACAGCTTGGCCCCAATTGGCCAGTGAGTGAAAACAACTCGCACTGGAGACCAATGAGGCAATCACCTTTGGGTAAACAATCTCCAAACACATTCCACGCAGGAGAAGCAAATGAGATAAGAATTGTTTTCCTTTTTCTCTGAGGCCTCTCAGCTTCCCCGGAGAAAAATCCTGAGCGAAGGAATTTTTTCAGAGAATGTGAGTGCCACATTCCCCTTGAGAAAGGATGCAGAACTGTATTACATGCAGGCATGGCAGCAAAGGTAGTGGTCTTGGAAGGGCTTGTTCTGGAGATGGATTTCTTACTTCTCCGTGACTATTTCTGTTATGCTTGTTAGTGCAGCATGAGTGCATAGCAACCATTAATTTATTCATATCACAGTAATGTGAGGAAATGTTGTGAATTCTCATGGAGAGACAAGACAAGAGTAAGGATTAATGTGTCCAATAGTCTTGATCCTACACATGTCAGCATTTTGGGACAAAGTTTCCTTATGCAGGAAGAATATCTCTTCCACTTTCAAAACTGAATGCTTTGTGTCTCTGTAAATCCAAGTTTTTTAAAGTGTGAAGATGGGGAACTTAAATATGAAGAGTCTACATGGTTTGGCTGAAGAGGCCTAGTATATGTATGAGTTTGTAATCGGGACTTGGAGCTGCCTTTGTCTGGCTTACTGTAAGGCCACCTTTACTTGTACATGCATCTCTCTCTGCTTTTCTGCAAGCAGAGAAGTCCCCTGTTAGCTCTGTGTCCCAGACCTCTGTTCAGTGGTATCATGTAAGCCAGTTAAGTGCAGCACCTGAATGCACATCTTTTTCTTATATGGCAGTGCTTAAACTGTATGACACAGTGTTCAGGGGGAATGGTGACCCAGACAAAATCTGTGGCAGATTGGCATGACAACTTCTTACAAGTTGGTCTGATACCTTAACAGAAGGGCTCAGTTCTGTTCCCAAGCTGGCATGGATGAAAGAAGGTTGTAAAGATGTTTAGATAGTCTGAGCTCCCTGAAAGTTGTAAGTCAGCTTTGGTGAGCATGAACTAAAAAGTTCAACTGTTGAACATAAATCCTAAAGTTTGGATTCTGTTTGACAGCCACTTTCCTCTTAACAGGAACTTGGCAGACTGAATTGCTCTGTGGGTCAGATGGCTCCATCAGTATTCCATCTGATGAGGTGAAACAACTCTGTGTTCTTGTATATACCTTTCATACCCGTACTGCCAGACAGTAATGTCACAGGCTTGTTTGTTTCAGAAAGGGTTGTTCTAATTGGGGTGTAATAAAAGGGTGATGTAAACCTGATTATTTTTATTTGAAGCAGGATTCTCTGAAATATCCACACACCTAAGACTGCTCTTCCATTTGCTTTTCTGCTGATTTCCACACTTCTAAGAAGTGTGTATGGCACAAGTTAGTGGGATTTTTGGAAGCGTGGCCATCTGAAGCACTTAGATGAAATCTTGTGCAAGTTGTTAAATAGAGTTGTGTTTTGTAGAGGATTTCTGTCCCAAGCTGTCACGATTCTGGATCAGTTCTCTTTGGAGCCTGGCTTTTCTGGAGAGAGGCAGGTGATGTGAATATGAGAGTACCTTGCAGAGTGCTGTTTCTACCTGTTTCAGGCAGGGAGCCACGTTATGTTCATTTGACAGCTGGCTCAAATTGGAGTTATTCTCATTTCTAATATTCTGGAAGAGCAGATGTGAGGTACAGTGAAGTCCTCAGGTTCTCAAGTTTACTCTTAGCCGTGCTACTCAGGTAGCCTACATTTCTTCATTCTTTTACTTTCATAATTGTGGAATAAGAAAGAAAAAAGAATACACGAAAGTGTGAGATCATTATGAAGCCTTTAGAGACAGTAAAAGTTTTACAGACCTCTTTCTTCTCTCAGAGGATGCCAGCCCCCATCAGACTGCGGGAGTTGATCCGGACCATCCGGACAGCAAGAACCCAGGCAGAAGAGCGTGAGATGATCCAAAAGGAATGTGCTGCTATCCGGTCATCCTTCCGAGAGGAAGATAACACATACCGATGCAGAAATGTGGCAAAGCTGCTGTATATGCACATGCTGGGATATCCTGCACATTTTGGACAGGTAGGTTAAAATTTAGTGCCTTCTGTGCATAAGCCATTCTGTCTTCTGTGTTTTGGGCAAATTAACTTGTTCAGAGCATTCCTAGGTGCAGTTCTACTGCCCTTTGGGATGTTTTGAGGTCTGTTTTCACATATGTTCTGAACCTATGTTAGTTTAGATTTCATTAGTGAGATTTGCTGTTTGGGGCTTACATATTTTGTTTTGAAACTTGAGGTTAGTCTGCTTTTGCCATACTGTCTCCTCCTCACCATCCATGTTTCTGCTGGGCAGTAGTGCTTAAACCACAGTCCAAGACATAGGGATGTTTTTAGATTGGATCAAAATAGCACCTTGGAGTTCTGTCTCTGAAAAATACCACATACTTCAAAGGAGTCTCTATACCCATTTCTGTATGAAGTAATGTATTTGAGACAGAAAAGAGCTGGTCTGTTCCTGGCAATCAGAAGTTGGTGTTCTTTATCCCCATCTTAGTGAGATGATGTGGAGAATGCAGGTGTGAGTTTTCCATCTCTTGGCTTATCTTTGAAGTGCTATTTTTGACAGAAATTTTAGGAAAGGGAGAAGGAAGTTGGAAGCTCTTGATCTACAAGGTGTCCCTCAGGTTAGCTTTGCTTAGTCTTTGGGGCATAGTCAGTTTTGCTCAGAAATCAGTAAGTGTCCTGTTAGTAGTAATCTAACCTAGGTCTTCAATAAAGCTTAAATCAGTCAAATCAGTCAAATTGTTGTATCCCTTCAAGTAGCTTCATGTCTTGTGTGTCTGTCCATTTGTGGTTGAATTTACCAGTCCTAATATGTCTCAGTGAAACAGTAAGCTCAAACCAGTGAAATCAAATTGCATATAGTTAGGATTAGTGAGTTTGGGCTCTGCTATAGCATATGAAGTGCCTCATCTTACTTCTGTATTACTGGATTCTTCTCTCAGGGTAAAGAGTTTTGAAAAAGAGCAAGTGAAGTTGTGTATTGTTCTGTTCTTAATGCTTTTCATAGCTGGGCTCTCTGGTCCAAGGGAGAAACTTCCTGTCACAAAAATTAATTGTCTTGGAGCCTTAAGAATAATGAAAAGTGTTATAAAAGTGTCATCTAGAATTTCAGCATTTGGCCTATGTTAAGGACATGATTTAAATTTCATTCTTCTATCTTGTTGCTCAAGTACTTAATCCCATCCAAGGAAGATTATAATTTGCCATTTAGTTTAATGATTTAATTTACCATTACTAAGTAAATTTGCTAATTTACCATTACTAACTAAAGCAGAAATTTTCATTTTCTGCTTTGGTTAGTAATGGTAAATTCACTAGTAATGGTAAATTTCACTAACTTCACATTAGTGAAAGAGAGCTAAAGCAGATTGTTCAGTATCTGTTATTGCCAGGCTTGCTACATCTTAGAGGACACAGTCTCAAGCTATGTCAGGGAAGGTATAGGTTGGATATTAGGAAAAAAATTTTCACTGAAAGAATAATAAAGTACTGGAACGCTCTTCCCAGGCAGGTGGTAGAATCACCATCTCTGGATGTGTTGAAAACAAGACTGGACATGGCACTTGGTGCTATAGTGTAGTTGAGGTGTTAGGGTATAGGTTGGACTTGATAATCTTAGAGGTCTCTTCCAACCTCACTATTCTGTGATCCTGAAAAGAAGAGTCTGTTCTGACTATTTGGAGAGCAGAGTACTTCATTCAGTGCCCTTGGTTCTCTTGTAATTTATCAGTTGCATTTTCAGGAGGGCATAGGGCCCAGTGCTGAAAAGGGTTTTGACAAATATTCTGCAAGAGAGTGAGTTAGAGACCTTTGCATGTCCTTAACACTTACTACTGGAAGGAATCTTTCAAAGTGCTACTGTTGTATAGGAGTGTAGTTTGTGTGAGCTGGGGACCTGTTGAGGACGCAGGCTCTTCCAACAGTGGAGTCTTGCAGATAGATAGTCCTGTAATGTAGACAGTAAGCTTCTGAGGATGGTAGGTGTATATGCAGGAAAGACGTTTTGCTGAAAAACAGGAGAGCCACAAGTGGTGTTACAGTCTCTCTTAAAGCTGTAAGCAGACAGAATCTAACAGTGTGGGTAACCAGGAGTGAGTGGTTGATCTACTTCTGTCCAACCCAGGGCTCCTCAGCTTTGACCTGGGATATCTTGTACACAAGTATGAGAACGAGCCTGTGTTTAGCCAGTGCATGCTGATATGCACTGGATGGCATGCTGTCTCCTGAGCATGTGCAAAGGCCATTTGTGCAAGTATAGAAGTCGTCAGACAGCCTGAACAAATGGTCAGATAACTTTATTATTGTCATTGTTTCTATTTGAAAAAAATTCCAGTTGGAAGAGTGGCTATGTCTGTAAAAGTTGGGTCAGTTGTAGTCTGGTTACATGCCAGTAGTATCTGTTACTAGTAGTGATGTAGCAGATTTTAATTGTTCCTTTGAATGAAATGGATTTAACAGTATCAAGATTTTTTCCACTAATTACACCTAGTAAGAGCTTCAGCTGATCATTTTTCTTAGCATTGCTGTGAATTAATCCAGTTTGCATGTACTTCTATACAAATGAAGCAAGAACTCATCAGCCTTTCATGGGGTAAATTTCACTAATATATTTTAAATTCAAAAGTACTAGAAATGTACCTTAGAGTGTCTGTTGCAGTCATCAGTTTTCTTATGCTCTTCCTCAGTCATTCATCTTTTGCCTTCATTGGCTCTTACTCTGTAGCTTAGGTGTCACCAATTTTATGTTGTGCTTTTGCTGAGGATTGTATAAGTATCTCATAAACCCAGGAAAGAAGTTTGTTTCAGAGGTGCATTGTTCTTTTACAGAAAGCGCTGGAAACGTGAGAGCTTGATATCTAGTGGTCTGTACGTTATCTGTGGCTGATCTTGGGCATTTGGGTGAATTCAGTTATCTCTGCAGAGGACTGGTCTTATTTTTCAGAGGTGTTTATTCAAGGTTTTCATCCCATTTAACCTTGCAGACTGAACTCAATTTCTTTCAAGCCTTTTCTTACCAATTTGTCATCCTTGCACTAGCTGGGCTTTCACATGTGAAAACAACGTCAACAGTTGAGTGTGTGTTCTAATGCCATGTGGTCATGAGAACTTGCAGGACTGTGACTAGGCCATAGCACTTTCTTTCTCTGGCAGTTCAACTTAAATTTTCTTACCAATATACTGTGCAACTTCACTCTTGTTGATGTGTGTGTTTCTTGCATCTCACCTGTTCAAGCTTCTGTCTAGCTGGAGCCATGAATCCCTTTTCCTGACACCTCGTAACTTTGCCTGTGCATGCCCCCTTTGCTATGGATCTGTTGCCAGTTCTGTCTGACCCCTCCTCAGACCTAGTGTGTATGCTTATTTGCTGCCCCAGCTGGTAAAGCAGACTTACAGAAATTGTTTGTGAGGGATAGATCTCTACTTCCCTGTCAGGAAAGTAGACATAGATTATGGTTGATTAGTTATCTGTTACAGAAAACTATTTTAGTGGATTGTAATATCAGAATACCTCTGTGGTGGATGGTATTTGTTTTTCAAAGTGTCAGATGTAAAAATGAGCTGGCAATTAAATTTCAGATTAGCAGAGTGCAGTTGGAAACTATGTGTGTTGTCTGTGCTATTGATCACAGTTGCTATTTTTACAGGGGGAAAGGGAAACTTGTAGTGGCTAGAATGCACATGGTTTTAGTAAACTTCTGGTGTTCCAGGGATTACAGAGAAGTGTAAAAATGTAACTATCTCTGACAATCTACTTTTTACCTAGCTAGCAAGTTAGTTACAGATCGTAATAAACACCCCTTTTTCCATTTGAAGTCATGACTCCTTGTCCTATCACTACATGTCCTTGTTTTGGCAGCTTACAGAGCATTGATCCTCTTCCTAGTAGATAAATGGAACCTTTTAAGTTTAGTTAAAAAGTTTCATGTGCATATCAAACATGACTCATGATCTAGATTTCCAGATCTTTACTGTTTTGTGTTTCCTGATGTATCTTTCCTCTCTGTCAATGTGCTATCATTTACTTTTGTGATCTGACATTAACCAACATATCTGGTATATCTGAGGTCATGGAAGACCATCAGTGTCTGGCCACTTCAAGGCACCGGAGTTGCTAACGACCTTCCCCCTGGCTTTGTTGGAACTTTGGGCAGGTCATTTAATCTTTCTTGGTTTTCCATGTCACCAAAATGGAAACTGAATACACCTTTAAAAGTGCACTCTGAGATACATACGTTACTACACATCAAAATTCAAACTGTTTCTTCTCTAGCTAAGAAGTAGTTTTTAAGCTAATTATGTCTTTTTTTCTTCTTTTTTTCCTTTTTTTTTTTCCAGTTGGAGTGCCTCAAGCTTATTGCGTCTCAGAAATTCACAGACAAGCGCATTGGGTATTTAGGTGCCATGTTGCTGCTGGATGAGAGACAGGATGTTCATCTTCTTATGACCAATTGCATCAAGAAGTAAGGGTACCACCTCTCCATCAAACCATGATTTGAGGTTTCAGTATCAGAAAGTATCCTTCTGACAGTGATACTTAGAGTATTTTAGGGTTTTTCCCTTGTGTTAGAAAACTGGTGCCTTGAAATTATTGTATGCTGTTGACCATAATAAGACTGTTGTAGTAGTGCTCTGTATTGGGCCATCCTGTCTAGCTTCTTTAGTGGGAACAGAATAAAATTGCATTGGTTTTGAAGAGGCATATGTAGCAAGCAACACACATCCTATGTGTGTTTGCTTCTGCTGACAAGCTCTGAAGAGTTGTCAAGGAACAAGGCTATGTATCTTGCTTTCTTTTTAAGATCTAATGGTCATGATGAATAGTTTTCATTGGAAGCAAGGCAGCAGCTTGGGATGTGCTGTCATTTTGCTGAAATCAGACAAGAGGGGACGGGAATGACTATTTTTTTAATACTTCTCTCAGCAAAGCAATGTTAAAGTGGGACTTTCTTACATCATAGTTTAGTGGGTGACGATGAGTGTGTTTTCTTTTCAAGACGGATTGGAGCAGGTATGGAACAGCTGGGTTCTGGTTGACCTACCCAAAGGTTGTGTGTGGTGTACCTGTTTTTATTATTATATACTATTAGCACATAAGTCTCTCAGATATTAGCAAGTAAAGTATTGATCTTCAATTAGACTGTGGCCTCAGAGTGCTTTAAAAGAAACTTGACAAAGCTGTGGGCCTGAAGATCTGCTAGCTTTGAACGTAGCATCCAGAAGACAAGATTTTTGTCTAAAGATCTTTCATTGAAATGCTATACCTGTGAGGTGCTTCCATTAGAACCAGGCTGCAGGTTAACAGCTCTTTTCATTGTTTATGCTACAGTGAATTTGGTAAGGGTGTAATGAGTTTGAACTGGCAATGGGTCAGATGGAAGCTGAGCAAAAATGGTGGACAGCTTCCTACCATCTCCTGGGTTGTATATTGCTTTCTCCTTCAGCTTCTATGTCTGCCATTGTGTCTTGCTTTTATCTAGATGTTAAGGGATTTATTTATGGCACTGTTTTTCACTGTTTCGTAGCAAGACCCAGATTTTTGAGATGAGAAGAAAAGCAACCTCTTGAAGCATGTACTTGTGATACAGCTTTATATAGCTGCCAAAAAATTGTTAAAGGAAGGAAACAAAAAAACAACCTATTTAGTAGCATGTGCTACCTGTTCCTTCATCTGCATGATGCCATAACTGCTTCATGTGACAACCAGGATACTGTCTTTGCATTCCACACCTCTTGTGTGTTTGGTTCAGAACCACTTCTTTCCCCAGCTCTTCCATCTTGCAGTCCCCAGCTCCCCTTGCCTCCCAAACCAGGAACTGTATTTTTTATTTTCTTCAGCATTGAATCCTGGGTGCTGTGGCAACCTTAGTACCAAACACAGAGGAATAGTGGTGTAGAATTTGAATTTCAAGGCTGTTGGGATTGCCATGTAGAAGCTATGTCGTCTTGTGCTTAGTGTGACATTGTAGCTAGCCTCATGAATAGCATCTCCTGTTAGGTAGTTTAGCTTTTTAGTGACCACTTTTCACAACTTCCTTAGGTATATGAATAGGAAAAATTGCTAAACAGAATTCTTGTATGAATTATTTTCAAGGTGTGTGAGTGGTGGGGTTTGTGGTTTTTAGTCAGGATAGAGAATACTTTTACACAGATTTTTCTATACTGTTTGGTTTTTAAATGCAGAAGCTAAAGCCTGTTGTAGAACATCTTTAAACTGGGACAGCCCACCGTGTCACTGCTGGTCTGTACGTTGCATGCAAGTTCCAAAGCTGAAATCATTTGAAATGGAATTCTGTATAGTCTTCCCTCTTCTCAGCTCAATCCCTGGATACCCTGACAAGTCAACCTGATAGTTATACCAAGTATTTTATCTTTTTAATTGAGGATTCTAAATAAAATTAGATGCAAACCCTGTGGTACATGTACTCAAAGCTTCCATTGCTCCCAAGTTGTGCTTCAACAGAGCTGTGAATCCAGAAAATTCTTTTGGGCCGTGTGTTGCTGGATAGATGACTCTAGCTGTAGATGCCCTTTTCTTGTGTATTCAATTTCTGTGTGTGCATGCTGATTGACTTTTTTGTTCTCCTTTACAGTGACCTTAATCACAGCACGCAGTATGTGCAGGGGCTGGCACTTTGTACTCTTGGCTGCATGGGTTCCTCAGAAATGTGCAGAGACCTTGCAGGAGAGGTGGAAAAGCTCCTCAAAACTTCCAATTCCTATCTTAGGAAGAAGGTACTTCAGGAAACTTTTGAATACTTTGTTATGGATTAAAAGGCAAGATTGATTGAACGCCTTGCTAATATCTGGAATATTAGATGACTGAGATCACACTGAGTGAATATTTTCCCAGTGTGCAAGACGGAGCTCAAAACTCCCTGAATGTTAATAGCAGGAATGTATGTAAGCCTCTAGAAGATAAGCCTCCAATTGGCAAGGCAGTTGCTTCTATTTTTCTACTCTTTCCCATAATGTTATTAGTAGTAATGTGAACATTTGCCCCCTCATGGACTCAGCCTCAAAATTCACCAGTTTGATTTATCTTCTCAGATAAGAGAAGACTCTGGTTATTAACAGTGCAGGCTGGTATCAGAAGATTTGAACCTATTTGATGTCTTCTGTTGATGATGGTAACAGTAATATGAGAACTAGAAGGGTTAAGGTTTTGAAATGGACAAACACTTATAAATTGTCTCATTTCTGCAGCAAATGTGCCATAGCATCAGCAAAGTGTGATTACCCCTATTCTTTTAGGTTTATTTATTGATAAGTCTTGGCGAGAGTGTGAAGCAGTAAGATTTTAGGAAGAGATGCATTGTTACTTCTTTGTCTAGTGCTGGATCTAGAGAGAGTTTGGAGAGAAAGCAATGCTAAGAGGTCTTGCTGTGTTCTGGAAAGAGGGACTTGATAGTCAAGCAATTGCAAGGAGTAGTGTCTCCTGTTGCTTCTCCATCCTGGAAGAAATAGGCACGTGTTTTGTCAAAAAACCCTGGAAATGTAGTTTTATTTCTCATAGCACCCATCACCTGCAGGAGGAAGTTGTTTTTCGGGGAAGGAGAGAAAGTAAATAAGCCATAATTTTACAGTAAGTTTAATTATTTGTTTCCAATGCATTATCTCCTTCCCAGAAAGGGGAAGGCAGGCTGAAGTAGCCCTATTAAAGGCAGAGCTGCTTTGCAGATAACAGCACTTCTTATGTGAATAATGTAAAAATGAACCATTGCTAGGGGGAGTATTAGTTTGTAGTTCAGTGCTCTCCCTTTATTGAACTCTCTTTTGGAATGCTGTTGAGTGACACTTGTAATAGAGAGATTGAAAAATGTGCCAGGCCTTTGTTTATCATACAGATTGTTATAGTTCCCACTGTGCTAGGTATTCCCAAAATAGGTATTGTTGTCATTGCAGTGTGTACTAACAAGTGTTTTTCCTATCCAGGCAGCATTGTGCGCTGTTCATGTCATCAGAAAGGTGCCTGAACTTATGGAAATGTTCCTGCCAGCCACCAAAAACTTGCTGAACGAGAAGAACCATGGTAATAGCTGGGACTGTACTTAGCAAGGCTAGGCCATTCTCTAGAGGATAGTGCATTTACAACCTAAGCCTCTTGTTTGGAGGGAACTTTAGAGGTGTATTTGTATGATTTTTTTTCTTTCCATTTCTACACAGTGAATGCAAATGTCATTTAGAAGGAAGAGATGTGTATGACTCTGCTAGTCAACAGGACTTTAACATGGCATAGGTGACAAAAGGAACTCTTTCATTGTGTTTTGATACACTTCAGAGTGGGTGACATAGGAAAGTTTGATTTTTATCCTGTACACTGCCTAAAGTGACTCTTAGGTTTGGTGGTATTATTTTTGTGTAGTGTTTCTTTAAATGGAGTTCTGAGGCCTCCTGAGGAAGGTGACAGAAGGTCAGCTAGGCAACCCAAATCAGAAGAGAAAATCTGGAAGTGTGAGGAACTTGACACCCAGAATGCAATTAACACATGTCCTTCTGGAGTCTTACGTTTGTGTAGAATCATAGAATGGTTGGACTTAGAAGAGACCTTAGAGGTCAGTAACCCAACTATGACCATTACTGTATGTTTAGTATGTGAGTTTCTGCAGACCAAATCAAATTTATCTCCTGCCTTGGCCTTTAAATGCAGCTTTAAGGCAGGAGCACATTGCTATCTGCTTTCCCTTGGACACAGCTGCAAGCACAAGTATCTGTAGTGCTAGATACAATAACTTGAATTCAAAAATGTTTTTAAATTATTTCCTGTTGTTTTCTTATGATGTTCATCAAATGTCTGGAGCCAGTGGAATGATGTCAAATGGAGATACATTATTCTTTTCCCCCTCCCTCACCTTTAGGTGTTCTTCACACATCAGTTGTCCTCCTCACAGAGATGTGTGAGAGAAGCCCAGACATGCTTGCACACTTTAGAAAGGTAAGTGTGAATTGGTAATATTGCAAAGTTAATAATAATGGCCTTCTAGTAAAATCCTTACAATTGTTTGGTTGAATAATTTAATGATACTGTCTGTTTGATCATTTATTTATTTTTTAATCATTAAGTGTGGGAATTTCATGTGTATCTAGGCCTAATCCCCTTCAGTAAGTGGTTAAGTTACAAACAGTCAGTCTTAAGATTGTGCAGTATAAAACTCATCCTAGAGTTAGATTTAAAGTTGTCTTTGATGGTCCCTTAGGTTTTTCCTCACTCCTTCTATCTAATTGCATGGTGACACTGGAATCACAAATGAAGTAAACATAGAGAGTAAGATGAAAAACTGAAGCTTATACCAACACCTGAATGCCTTAACCACAGCCACACAGTTATATGCACTCAGTTCAAAAACACCAGTCTAAATTCTAGTTGTATAGATACCTCATGACTGATGTATACTACACTACACAATTTTCCATTTTAATTTAAGGGTTTGAGAATCAATGTCATTCTTCTTCCTCTAGTTAGGAATGTTTGCTTCCCATCACCCTCCTGACTTCCTTATGTTGTTTGCTATAGTTTGCTGTATTATTGCCATGTGAAAGACTACCGATAGAAGGGCATTTGAAAATTGCCTTGATTGTCGTTTTAAATTCTTGATCAAAGAAGGAGAAATTGAACAAAGTTGGTAGAACAGAGCAAGCCATTTGCTCCTCTGAAAAGTCTTAAAGGCGTTGTTTATTTGCATGCCCATTTACTTTCTTCCTTGACTCATCTGTATCATTAGAGATTTAAAACTGTACATTCTTTAGTGTATCTTAGCATTTTGGCATGTATTTTCCCTTGCCTTGATTGTAAATTTCAAAGCGGGAAAAGAAGTTAGATGAGGTTCATTTTGCAGGTACCATCCCTGCTACTAATTGCTTGGTTAATGTGATAGTTGTGAAAAGAGAGAAGAGCTGAGTGCACAAAATTTTGTTACTAGGGGCACTCTTTCTAGCTATTTCTTGTAGTTGTTATGCTGTGAATGGTACAACATTGACCTATCCCTAATGCTTGCTTTGTCTGTTTTGTCCCTTTTGTCTGTTTGGAATCCTGCTGAGTTAGAATGAAAAGGTAAGAGTTAATTTTTCTAGATGATGCATGTTTGCCTTGAATCTGTAGACGTTTGTCCCTTGTGAGGCAGTACCTCTGAATGACACAGCTGTGATTGATGCCACATGCTTAGATAATCTGTACTTGTCTAATGCTCTTTGTGTGCTGGTCTTGTCACTAAACCTCCACATCCATGGCAGCCCTGAATCTCAGTTGTGGCCTTCTGCAGACATCGGCCTGCTTTCCTCAAGCCTTCCCTCATTTGAGGAATGCTTTATAGATTTTTTTTTTTTTTTTTTTGGTGCCTTGCAAGTTGTAGCCCTGGGCTTTCTTCTTACCACAAACTGGGCTCTGTGTTTTGTCTGAATCATAGGGCAACTTTGAGTGATTCCCAGAAAGGAGCAGGACAGACAGTTAACTGCCTTTAAGAGGCTGTAAAGGCTTTCTGTGCTGCAAAGAGCTACCCAGTCCAACTGCAGTGCTGATAATCTTCATGGGTGTAATTTGTATTCCAGAAGATGCGGGGAGGGGTGGGGGGGGTTGGCCCTCAACCAGTCTCCATGGCTGTAGTGTTTCCCTTTGTTCTGTCCTCAGTCCTGATAATTCACACATGTTGGAAGGCAAAGCAAACATGAATAAGGATTCCAGCAATGCTCCACTTGTCTGCTACTATGTCTGGAGGGAAGATGTTGCAGCACCCTTCCGTTCCCTCTTTAAGGGAGATACAGGAAGTTCAGGGTTCATTTTGTGTGTTTTATGAAATGCATGTTTTCAGAGGAGTTTGTAGTTCCTGAAAAGCAAAGGTAGGAGCAAAAGGAGATGACAGGGAAACTAGGCTGTTTTTCTTCTTACACTATACCACAAATGTAGATTTACTACTTTGAAGACACAATATGGTGCTCTGGTCCCAGCTTAACTGTTTCTAGTTGTGTCTTAGCCAAGCTGTAGGTATTCATACAGCATCAGCTCTAGGTGTGCAGGTTGAATTTTGCAGAAGAATCCAGAGACTGACTTGCTTTCAAATACAAGATTTGTTCTTGGACCTGTGCTTCAAAGCTGGGATCAGGGAAACAGCAGTACCCTAATAGGACAACTCTCTTCTTCACAGCTTGTTCCCCAATTAGTTCGTATTCTGAAGAACCTTATCATGTCTGGATATTCACCAGAGCATGATGTGTCTGGGATCAGTGACCCCTTTTTGCAGGTAAGAACTGATGCAAACAGTGACTGATAGCTTTAATTCTAGGACTGTGTTTTGAGCCTTAGGTGTGACAAGGTGGTTACCTGTGTTGATTTTAAGGCTTTTTTGGTCTTCCTTTGAGCTGGTTGTGCAAATGCTGTTCATCTGCCCTAGTGAATGACACCTGCCTTAGTTTAACCAGCAGTTGTAGTGTTGTCATGTTATGTGACAAAAGAGAGAAGCAGCATTTAATGATTTTTGGAAGGCTGTGCCTGGTGGAGAGGGGATGCTGAACGGTTCTGGCTAGTGGGAAGAAAATAAGCACAGCAGAAGCCTGTTTTTGTTGATAAAGTTCTTACCTGGCATAAGCATTTTGCTTAAGAGTGGAAATCAGCAGCTTCTTTTGCTTTTTTGCCACTATGATGCCAAATCAAGCACTGCCATCCAAGCTTTTCTTTGCTTTGTTTTATAAAATAGGTACGAATCCTGCGGTTACTAAGAATTTTAGGGAGAAATGATGATGATTCTAGTGAAGCAATGAATGATATACTTGCACAGGTAAGCTCTGCAAGGTTGAAGATTGGTTTAAACTTTCTCTTAGTTTCTTAATAATTTAGGTTCTGCAGCACTGAGGTTACAGCTGCTTGCCATGCTAAGTGAAATTTTGTTGAAAGAGATGCATGTTCACAAGTGCGATGCTGTTTTGTAGGGGTTATTTTTGCTGCCTGTTCTGCAGAAGAGCACAAAGGGGATCTGCTTTGAATGCATTGAAGTTATTTTTTTTTCCTTCTCCAGGTTGCCACTAATACAGAAACAAGTAAAAATGTGGGAAATGCCATTCTGTATGAAACTGTGCTGACTATTATGGATATAAAATCTGAGAGTGGCCTGAGAGTAAGTTGCCTTTGCTATGGCCTTTGTTTTTTTCCTAGGATTGTATTAGAGTAATTTGTGTGGAGGACATGAAGCAAGATTGTTTCACCATAACACAGCTCTGCATCTGTCTCTAGATAACTTTGTAACCTTTGCAGAAAGGGTGCTTGTTTTGGGGGAGAGAAGGTGTTTGGGATTTTTTAAAATAACAAAAATTAAAAGGCAAAATTTCCTGCAGAGTGCATGTCCTGAGTGCAAGTGAGAGCCTGCGATGCATCCCTTAGCATTTCCTCTGCTTAGGCAGCTTCTAGAGCTCTTTTTGGCTAAGAACCGCAATGCTACTTTTGACGTGTTGCCTTTGAAGTCACCATGAAATGATGAAGATAACCAGCAGCCCTTTTAGATCATTGACCTTCCCTAACTCTTTCTGCAGGTCTTAGCCATTAACATCCTAGGCCGTTTCTTATTAAACAACGACAAAAATATTAGGTAAGTTGTACAAAGTGTGTTTTGACAACACCCAATTTAAAATGTATGAGAAACAATTACACAAAGATGACGCTGAAGTAAAGCTTTCCAGGAGACCATGTTGGGATCACTGCTCTTGGGGTTAGTGTGGCTGTTGAGCTTGCTTCTTTCTTGGTGCGTTCTTTTCTCTATGCAGATCTCATCTGTGGTCTTGCCCTTCTTAGTTGATAAGTTGTTGTGTACGATCTGTTTCTCAACATGTGATTTCTTAATCAGGTCCACATTTTTTCCTGTCTTGTCCCAAGTGGTCTGTGGTGCTATTCATATCAGAGTTGGCATTGGAGATCTGATAAATTAGGCAAAGACTGATTTTTCTGGTTGTGTGCTGGTGGCAACAAAGGAGTTTAGTTCTGCTCTGGTCACTATTAATCAGATGTGGAATTGCTGAAACTGTTAGGATTGAATACTATCTCCAAGCAGTTGGATAGCAAATCATGATACGGGTTCCAGACTCTAGCCGTGGAATTTTTACTGATGCTGGTTTGAATGTAAGATCTGCAGAGGTGCTTGCTTGTCTAGACAGCAGTGTTGTTAGGCATGTTACAATTTAGTGTAGTAGGTCACCTGTGAAGGTAGGTCAGGAAGTCCCCTACAGGACATTCATTACCGAGTGCAAGAGAATCCTATTCTGTTGCAAGATAAGACTAGGTTTGGGGCAAGGGGACAATGTCTGTCTGTAGAAATTAAATGGCTACTGTCAGCAACTGATGACCTTATGTCCTGTTTGCAGATATGTAGCTTTGACGTCATTGTTGAAAACTGTGCAGACAGACCATAATGCAGTACAGCGGCACCGAAGCACCATTGTGGACTGCCTGAAGGATCTCGATGTCTCCATTAAAAGGTAATCAATCAGATTATCAGTGAAACAGACTCTTGAGGTTGACAGTCTGTGGAAAATGAGCAGAGCTTAGGGGAAAATGACAATAATCCTGGGGAACTGTAAGTGAGACTACTGTGAAGGTATAATACGGTTCCATAATTCAAACAAGATAATGAAGATGTACTTCCATCTTCTTTGGAAAGCTGCTGTTAAATTTCATGGGGAAAAAAGAAATTCTGTTTGCCTGAATTTTTCCAGAATACAGTATCAGTTGGAGATTAGATTTGTGTGCTCTCAGCAAGATGGAATGCCTCTGTGCACTATGATTATGATCAAAGCTACTCTGATGTGCTCCACGTTGCTTTTCTTTCCCAGATGAATGGGCAGTGCCATGTTGTCTTGAAGCAGTGTTAAGCCATGCAAATAATGTATTCTTAGATGTATTATGGAGTAGTAGAATTCAGACTTCACAAATTGTTTAATCAATCAGTTAACAAATCAAATCCTTTTATCATTCTTGATGTTCATTTGTCATTCAAATAGTGGTGTGTTGCTGCTTCTCTAGGCATTGGGAAAGTTTGCAACCTTACTTCTCACCAGAGAAATACTTTTTGTCTTGTACTTTGTCTTAATTTTTTCCAGTTTTCATTACTTTAGTTATGTTCCTTTTACGATAGTGACTCCCTCCTGTTTCTGTCACTCATGGAAATTCTTGAACTGTATGGTCTCGCTTTGCACAGTGTATGTGTAAGGCTGCTCTTCTAAACTGAGTCTTTCAGCCTCTTGATTCCTTGTTCTTTATTTCAGAACTCTCCTCCTCTTCATTATTCTTTCTGTAACTGGGTTGCAAAGAAAGGTCTGGGCTCAGTGCAGTATACAGCATGCAGTGTTGGGGACAGCAGCATTTTTCCTGTTGTATTTCATAGAATCTCTCTGCTACAGGCCGGAATTCCACAGAGCACTCATCATGTGAATATACCTTCAGAATTGTTCAACCTCTTCCATCTGCTCAAACTGATTAGATACACCACAGATCCTCGTTCTGATAGTCATTCTTCAAACTTATGCCCATCTTTGAATCAGCTGTAGATTTTTTTAACAGCTCTTCTCAGACTATGTGTAAAACAGGAAAGAAATTGGATTTGTCTTGCTTCTGAAACTTACTTTGAACTGCTGTGTACTGGGTATCATGTAATCTCTTTTTACAGTTGCAATCTATCCCAAACCACAAATTTGTATCTTAAATGCTCAGCAAGTCAGGCTGCCATTGCTGTGTGGTGTCAGAGCCAGCAATGGGGCTCGACTGTGGAACAGCAGAGCCTTATCTAGATTATGGGTAGAAGGCAACAAAAACATTTTATTGGCACCTGCTAGGGAAACACAGGTATGCTACAAACAACTGAGCTTCATGTCTGAGTGCTGTTGGAGGATGAAGCCTTTGAGTGATCCATCAGCAGAGCACGATGTTGCCATGCTGACACTCGTGCTGCTGACAATGCACTGTCTTCATTGAAGCATTATATTGAATGAATATATGTCAGAGTCCCCAGGCAGCAGGCTTCAAGGACTTGAGGGACTTGGTCTTGGTTATCTGAAGCATGGCCTCTGCTCATCATCTTGTAACTAATGCAGTTCATATTTGGCCCATGTAGTGTAATTCAGAATGGCTTTGCCATTTAATTAAAGTATTTTTTTCTGCTTGATTTGATTAAACTGCATGCTTAAGAGTTTGTGACAGAAATGAAACATGTAATATGACTGAAGGTAAGCAATTATGTGCTGCGATAAATGCCTGGCATGAAGACAACATTGTATTCCTGCACAGCTGTAGTATTGATATATCTGCTATAAAGTGACTGAAATTTTAAACATAAACATGGAAAACTTGTAACCCAGTAGGGACAGGTGTAAGGGAGTTGGGAATTAGTTGGAAGGATGGAAACAGTTCTGGTATAGGTCATCAGCTAAACACAGATTTAAATGTTAAAAGGTAGCAATTTAGTTCGGTATTTCCAGCCTAATTCTGAATATCTCTATATTTTTTCAGTCCTTGGGTACTAGCTGGGTAAAAAGCAAAGTAACACATTTACAATTCACCATTCTGTAAAAATCCTTATTATTATAATAACTAGGAAAATGTAGAGAAGTAGTGTTGTCTAGATGTTCTCAGATTCTTGAGAACAAATTGTGTGTGCCCAATACCACATTAAAATTCACTCAGGGTTATTTAGCGAGCCTGTTTTAATGCATTTGAATACAGCTGTTGCAAAGTTGTGCAGAAATCAATCACATCTGAAGTTAGTAGTCTTCATTCAAAAAAAAGGCAGAAGAATGAGAGACCTGTGCTAAAGTCAACTACAGAAGCTTCAAATAGAAGGGCCTGGGAGTAGCTTCTGAGCTCTCAATGAGCACAAAAAGGAATAGCAAGGAGCTAGTACTCTGAGTAGTTGTGGTGTCAGCACATCTGTGGTGAGGAGGAATGAAAAATATCAGGGTAGATTTGGGTTCTAGAAATCTTGTACTACAGTATAAGAAGCTTTACTGTATCCAGTTTATTCAACTGGATACAGTAAAGCTTCTCAGTTAATATTTTAAATCTCAACTACATTTGAATCTCTAATATATGGAATTGGAAATAGGTCTGTTCTGGATCCCTGAAGGTGGAGAAAATATGCTGTGGCATGCTTTAATTGTTAACAGTTGTGTGTCAGAAATGACCACTATTCAATTACACTTGGACAGTCAGATTTTAATGTTGGACTCTGGCTGCTGAAAGATATTGCTAGCCTTAAGCTATCTTTAACATATGGATAGGTGTTTCTAGAGCATCCCGTAGCCCCACTCCCCCTTAATGTTTTGGAGAGTGGATGTTTGTCTGCCTATAAACAAAAAAATACTGCACATTAAATGTGGAGGGCTGTTCTCACAGGATTAGTAAGTATTGATCTCTACTTAATTAAAAGTTAAATGCATTTTTGTAGCTAGATTTCAGGTTTTTTTACATCCTTCACTAGGTAAAGTTACTTGATTGGTTTTCTGTCTCTTGCCCTAGGCGTGCGATGGAACTGAGTTTTGCTCTTGTTAATGGGAACAATGTTCGTGGAATGATGAAGGAGTTACTGTATTTCCTAGATTCTTGTGAACCAGAGTTCAAGGCAGACTGTGCATCTGGAATATTTCTTGCAGCTGAAAAGTATGGCATTGTTTTACCTGCTCATAATTTTTGGTACATCCTTGGGGTTGTGAACACCTTGTGTGTTGTTTCTCTCTCTGCTTGGTCCCAAGAGAGAATGTGTTGATTCATTTCTTCTCTGTTCACTAATTTATGTGTGGTTTGTCAGTTGTAGCCCTCCCTCAGTATTGGTGTTCTTCCTCATGAAGCAATGGGCCAGGAAGTAACTGTAAGGGGGGGTTCTGATGATGCTGGGTTTTTTGCTGGTGTTGAAGACTGGCACTTACTGCTCTAACTTGTTTTCTTAATTTTGTCAGATATGCTCCTTCCAAGCGCTGGCACATAGACACAATTATGAGAGTCTTAACAACGGTAAGTGAAATTGCCTCTCTTGTGTGCGACTACATAAAATGTTTTTAATTCTGGAGGAAGTTACCATCAAGTTGGAGATGGTTCTAAAGGCTGGCAGATAAATGCTAAAATACATAGAGGAAGTGTACTTATGATAGTCGCATTTACTGAGTTTACATATTTCTGACTGGCTGCCTTGGGTCACTGAGTGATTTTTTAGAAGAACTGTACTATTTCAGAAACACACGGGAGTAACTGTGTAGCAGTGTTTCTACTGAAGTAATCACACTAGCATCTAAGGACATCTCTTGTACTGTCTGATTCCAATATACAGTCCTTTCAGAAGAGAGTGAATGTAGCCTGGAGTGACTTGCAAAGAGAAAGGGGGTGAAGGAGTTTCTTGGAATTACTCCAAGTTGAGTTTATCAAAACTTGTTAATGAAACTGTGTTAACAGCCTTCTAGTTCACCTTCTTTGGGTTTAATTATTACACTTTATCTACTTGAATTTTTGTATAAACATCACAGCTGAGGTGGAACTGGAGCAATGCTTTGGCAACCAAGGGAAGAGATCTTGGTAAGTTGGGTAGGCAGTGTGTTCTGTCAGGCAAAGGAGTAGGAAGAGATTTAGCAGTATGAGTGTTCAAATTTGAGAAGTTCAGCAAAAAGTAAGTCTGGCTGGGATGCTCTTTTGTCACCTTGAAACAGAGAGAAGTAGATTCGTCTTCTGAAGTGAGAATTAGTTTCTGTTAGAAGGTTGGCTGTGAGAATTGCTCTCAGATTTTACTTTCTCCAGTAAAATAATTGCCTTTTCTTGTCTGCGAGATAAACTCATAAGGTTGTATTCATGTCTGCACTCTGTCCTCTTGCAGTTTCAGGGTATCTGTAGTGTGGATTTCTCTGAGTATAGTTTTATTTGTTGGTAAATGTGCTGTCCTGTACTTCTGCCACCCTGAGGTTGCTCAAAGTCAGCCGTAAAGTGCTCATGGATGAAAGGGTTGGTTTTTATTTCCAGATGCATCAGGTGGTTTTGTGAAGGGTATCACAGCTGCTGAGTGTTACTTAAGAAGGTCCATAGTAAAACCTAACAATTGTTCTTGCAGGCAGGAAGTTATGTTCGTGATGATGCTGTTCCTAATCTGATCCAGTTAATAACTAATAGTGTGGAGATGCATGCCTACACTGTGCAGAGACTCTACAAAGCCATCCTTGGAGATTACTCCCAGGTAAAACCAAATGTGGTTGGCTTCAGTTCTGTTGTTGTACTGCAATAATTATGCATGTTTACTAAGCATCTCAGGGAAAGCCAACATCACATTTTCTGGCTCCAAGGGAGAGACTGCTGAGCAGGTATGTCTTCTATAAGTTCATGTTCTTTTTAGTTTCTCCAATTCTCTTGTGGAATTCTTGATCGAATCAAATATTCCTCTTTCTTCTGCTGTGGAAGGCTAAGCTTGCTCCTGGAAATGTGGATAGTTTAATTTATTGTGCAGGCAGCCATTTATCTGTTAGCCTTCTCTGGTTTTTCTTCCAACAGCAACCCCTGGTACAAGTTGCCTCCTGGTGCATAGGAGAGTATGGAGATCTTCTGGTGTCCGGTCAGTGTGAAGAGGAGGAACCAATACAGGTATACTTCAGGAAAGAACTGCAACTGGACACCTGGCTGGGGCTGGACCAAATTGATGCTGGCTAGGTGAAGGGAGTGCTTTCAGCAGTTCCCTAGCACTGGTGTCCATGATGGCAATGGACCGTGGACAGGAATCTCCTTCACCTGCTGCTGGCGTGGACTGTGTAAATACTGGATGTGTGGAGTGTTGCTACAACTGGCAGAATGGTGGGGTTTCAGTGCCAGCTGATTCAGAAGAAGTCTGCTAGGGTCTTAGTGTATTTCAGTGATAAACCCGCTCTTCAATGTGTGAAACGGGAACTGTGTTTTAAAACTCATACCATAAGATCTCCACCTGGATGCATGTCTCTCACACTCTGAACATAATGTTACAGGCTCAGAGTTGCAGAGGAGTGTGACATGGCCGTTAGGCAAGAGACACATTGTGGTCTGGAAGGCTTGCTGCAAGCTCCTCTCTGTCTTAGCCTAACCTCACTGTACCTTTTCAGGTAACAGAGGATGAAGTTCTTGATATTTTAGAAAGCGTCCTGATATCTAATATGTCTGCATCTGTGACACGAGGCTATGCTCTCACTGCCATCATGAAGCTTTCCACAAGGTTCACCTGCACTGTCAAGTGAGTTCCCATTGGTGGTATACTGCACAGGGCTTTGTTGCAAATATACTGACGTCAGTTGTCTTCAGTAGGAGTATTCCTTGAACATGTTCTGCTTCTGTGATTTACAAGAGTCATCATGTTAGTTGTTGGCTTTTACAGTCCTCCTTTGGTCACAGGGTGGAAGATATCTGCTGTGGGTACTGTTTTCTCTAGGGATGCCCTCTGCTGGGTGGGGACTTAATCGACATTGCTGTTTCTTGAAAACTCCTTAGTTTCAGTGGACTGTTCTTTCTGGGTTTTTTTTTTTTTTTTGGAAGATGGAGAGAAAAATAGCCTTGTTTCCTGTTGGACACTTCTCAGTGTGGGTAGTTGAGCTTTTTTATGCTATACCCTAAAGTAGTGTATTAATCACCTGCTGATGTTTTTGTGAAGGGACAGTTCATATATGGATGTTACATGGATACTGCTGTTTTGCATGAGTTATGTGGACTCCTGTTGAAAAGACACTCAGTAGCATCTTCAGGATGACACATGCTAATCCCTTGCTTATTGTTGCTAATTCCATGGTGTGTTTGTTTTCCCTTGCCCCCAACAGTCGCATTAAGAAGGTGGTTTCCATCTATGGCAGCAGCATTGATGTGGAGCTACAGCAGAGAGCTGTGGAATATAATGCACTTTTCAAGAAATATGATCACATGAGGTAAGTGCTGATAGAGATTTGGTGTTTGAAAAGGATCATTATCTGCTCTGATCTCCTGTGGATGACAGTGTGCTGTGAGAACTTTGCTGATTTTTCTTAAGGTTACAGAGGAGCTAGAATCCCTCCCCTTCTACAGGGTTAGCGAGTGTTTTAAGGACTTACTGTATCCTGTGTTATTGTTCTATGGTCAGAGATTGTCTCTGCCAAAGCATTTGTCCTGCTTTGAACCTGAGTTTGTCAGGTGCTGGGGGGAAGCAGGAGACAGGAGGACTTGTTTGTCTTCTAGCTATCAACTAGTGTATTTGCACTGGCACAGAATGCCAGGGATTGCTTCTGACCACCTCAAACTGTCATGCAGTCTTGCAGTTCCCCTGTGTTGGAGCTCAAGGGAAAAGGCAGGTTCTCCCGTATATATCGGCTCTTGAATGTCTAAATATTTGGATTGGGATCCAGGAAGATGGCACAGTGTAACTATGTCAGCTTCTTTCAGGCCAGCACTTCTTGAGAGAATGCCAGTAATGGAGAAAGTCACCACAAATGGCCCTGCTGAGATTGTACAGACCAATGGAGAGACAGAGACAGCAGTACTGGAAACCAAACCTCCACCTTCTGGATTGCAGCCTGCTAACCAGGTAACAGGAACTGACCCAGGATAAATTTCCCCTGCCTGTCAGACCACGTTCCAGCCTGTGCCAACAGCAAGCTGAGACCATCTCCCTCGCCCTCTCTGCTTCTTTGCTGTTTCTGACTGGTGATGATTGTATCATTGCTCTGCTCTGATGGCTCTAATGTCCAGAACAGGTGTGTGGGACGGGTCATTGTAGGCCCAGGAGCAGGGTGGGATTGTATGAGTTGGTTATGGTGCTAATAATGCCAGGGTTGTGTGTTTGATCCCCTTATGGGCCATTCACTTTAGAGTTGGACTCAACGATTCTTGTGGGTCGCTTCTGACTGAGAATATTTTGTGATTCCCCAAACTTAATGTGCATGAACCCAGTCCTTCCCTATCTCTTCAGTCCCTCAAGCATGGAAACTAGATTTCTTGTGGGGCATGGGATCACAGTGAAACTAAGAACCCCTCTAACTGGCCATCAGCTCTGGTGGTCTTCAGTTTGAGAACAAATAGAACACACTGCACTTGCAAGGAAAAGTCGCAGAATGTTGAATATATGTAAGTATTACATCCACTCTCTCATTAGGCAAATGATTTATTGGACTTGTTGGGGGGAAGTGATATAACACCTGTAATTCCCACTGCACCTACAAGCAAGCCAGCCACTGCTGGTGGGGAGCTGCTTGACCTCCTGGGAGACCTCAACCTAACAGGTGAGCAGGCTGCATTTCTTAGAAGTCTACATTCTCATCCCTGGGATGGGATGAGGGTGGGCTACTTCTTAATTGTCTTTTAAGTCCTAGTTTTTACACTTGCTGTTACCAAGATCCATACTAGCATACAGGTGGGAGTCAGGGAATGAAGTTGCAGGTTGATTCTGCATGATTAGCTGGTGAGACTTGAGCATTTTCACACCTGAGTCTGGGAATGCTGTGAGCCTTTCCAGAGAGGACTGTGGGATGTGAGGAGTTAATTCCATTTGAATACTTGCTAGTTCTTGAAAGCAAAGAAGGGGAGGATGACAACACAGGTAATTTATAGAGTTTCATAAAGAAATACAAAATGCAGCAGTCAGTCTTTGGCAAAGGAGTAATTACTCTTCATTTCCTGACAGCAAAGTATTAATCCTTCAACATTTCTTGTAGGTTCTCCAGTATCTGCCCCTGCACCCCAGATAGCACAGCCTCCGTTCCTGCTCGATGGACTTACATGTCAGCCTCTCTTCAATGATATTGCTGCAGGTTAGGGACGTTGTAAATCCTTTGCCTGAAGTGCCCCAACACCTAACTAGAAGAGGAAACAAGGAATAATAAAAAAAAATAAAAGGGAGGCAATTTGAAAATGTGCCTTAGATACTGGAGCACAAGGGGGTGTGTTTAATTTTCAGAAGAGTCTGGGATAAAGTAAGTGCATACTATGATGTTGAGAATGATCTCCAGATTCTGTAGGTCTGCTGCTTTTTTGTTTCCTACAGGAATCCCCTCCATTACTGCATACAACAAGAATGGGCTGAAGATTGACTTCACCTTTGAGAGGTCGAACACCAACCCTAGTGTCACTGTAATCACGATACAGGCCTCCAACAGCACAGAGCTGGATATGACAGATTTTGTTTTCCAAGCTGCAGTTCCAAAGGTAGAGCCACTTAGGGCAACTACAGTGAGAAGCTGAAGGGCCAGTTGCAAACATTTCTTAATTGCCGCTTTCACATAGATAGAAACTTGTAAGGTAAACAAGGCTGAGAACTATTCCAAGTTTCTCTTAGTGAACATCTCTTTCCAGTCTGAAACTACATGTTGTAAATGCAATAAAACACAGATTCCAGTCAAATTAGACCACTTCTGCTTAGACAAAATTGTGTTTTGAAATCACCACTTTCTAGAAAAATGGCTAAACCTCAGTCAAAAAAAAAAACATATAGGTGAAAATCAGTATTTTGGAGACAATAACCATACCCTTTATTATTAATTTCTAAGAAATATACTTTGTTTTGTGGAGCTATGAATGCATGAAAGAAAAAATCTTTTGAAGCTATTAGTTGCTTATAAAAATATAAATGAGTCACAATATGGTGATTAATGGCATTCCTCATTTAAGAAAGTGAATTGTTTCCCCTTGCACTCAGCTGCAGCACAAAATGCAAGTGACAGATATTGCCTAGTTTATGGCAGAGCAAACTATTGAAGCAGCATGTTACTGGAATGCTCTCCAAATTTGGGAAAATACATTCACTTCTAGGAACCAGTATTCCTCTAACTTGGATTCAGGTAGGTTTTACACCTACTATAGGAAGGAATCAGAGAAAGGACAGTCCTCCTGAGGTTAGAGGTGTGCTGACTGTTTCTCTGAGTGCAACACATGGAAGCAAGCATTGCTGCTGATCTTGGTACACTGCAGTAAGCACTCATCTTCTATTATTTGTGTTACCTGGATCCTACTTGCTTAGAAAGCAGGTGGGCCAGTGAATGTGTTGTTCCTACAAAACAACAAGATAGGGAATTCAGGAACTGATTATTCAGAGCCAGAAACTGAACTTCTAATTTTCCTTGCTTTCTTTCAGTGCAAACAAGTCACTTCTTACTTGATTGCACATCCGATTTTTTTCTTTTTGCCCTGTTTTCAGACATTCCAGCTGCAGCTTCTGTCTCCCAGCAGCAGTGTCATCCCTGCATTTAATTCTGGGACCATCACACAGGTCATTAAAGTCCTGAATCCACAGAAGGTGAGTGATTTCAAGAAAAATTGTTGAAGGTACTGTCTTGTAATCATTAATTTAATGCAAGTCAGGGATGCATCTCTGATGAGAGGTAGGGAGTGATGGTAGTGAATGATATGTTTTTCATGGCAGTCACTTTGGTTAGAGTTAGGAAAAAGTAATGAAAAACACAGGAGGTTCTGGACACAGGTTTGGACTTCTATTTGGTTATACTGCTGAAACAGTTTAATAGCTTTGCTACCTTGAAGTCATTCACACCTTGCATTGCAGTGGTTGTTAAGTTTTCAAATGGCCAGAGGAGCTTAACCTAGTGTTTCTATGGGTTGTAAAAGTGATGTTTGGAAGGCAAGCATCTTGACACGTAAAGATATTCAGCATTTGTTCACAAAAAAGCAACTTGATCCATATTCTTAAAATTGTCTGTTAAGTGGTCTCATTTGTTTTTAATGTGATGAGTGTAGTTTTAAATAGTTGATGGAAAGAATCTTTAGGTGTGATGTAATTGTAATTCCATTTGTTTTACAGCCTTCAGAGACAGGCTTCAAGACTGGGACACAACAGACTTGAGGAGGAGGGAGGGATGTGGCCCACAACTCCTCCTTAAGAGGGTTTGCAAGTGCTCAGATGGCATCAGAAAGAAAAAAAAATTGAGATCATACTTCTTCCTTTGAAACAGCCTTATGATCCTAAATGACTCTAGGAACTTAAAACATCGGGAGCTTTTCATAGGTTAAAACTGATGTACGGCTCTAGATGTAAAGTATTTTTGCTAGATTAATGTGCAAGTGAGAAAAAAAATCACAAATTTCAGCCCAAGTTTTACTGAATGTCAGTCTTCTAGTGCATAGTTTTTGTGGTTTCCATGCATCTCCCGTTATTTCCATGTAGTCTGCTCACCTCTGCCTATATTAAGCCACAAGACTAATTATACATCTGATACCAGTTTCTCTGTGATGCTGTAGAGCACCTTTCAAAGATCACCTTGAAAGTTATTTTCTGAACTTCGGAGGATTTAGGTGTTTTACTGTAATGTGCCAGGATGGGACCTGCAAGGTGAAACACACCTAGGGTAGTGGCTTGCTTTCTTGTAGGAATGCCACAAATCCTAGGAACACTTCAGAGTACAGGGGTGCAAAATAAAGCCATCATGCTGGGTTGAAACTAATGGCTAGTTTTCCAAAATGACAAATAAACCAAGAAGTGACAGTGATGATGTTGATCTATTCGTCATACAGCATAACTTCTTTATCCTAAGCCTCGTTGAAGCAGTCATTGTCTTTCTTTTTTCCCCTCTGCTATCCCTTTTGTGTATTTGTCTGTAGGTGTGGAGAAAAGAGACAGAAATGGTCAACTTCTGGCTTTTTATTTTTGGATTTTTTGAGAGAGAGAAAATAGGGAACCTGACTGGAGCATGCTGTACTCTAGCAGTTTTTAAGGGCCACCTAGTATCTAGGTGACAGCCAAATGACAGTGTAAAGCGATCTCTGAGCTATTACATCGTTTAGTTCCAGCAGAAGGGAATGTTCTTGGAGAATTTGTTTCCAGTCTTTCATAGGCTATTTCCTTCACAGTGCTGCTGAGCTGTGCAGTACTTGAAGTTGCCAGACTGCTGCATTGAATGGATTGATGGATGGCCCATCTCTCCCTGCAGGCCCAAGTGCAGTGCAGCAGAGTACAGATCTGCCACCTGCTTTCTTCTGTTGTTAACTGGAATTTGAAGGGGGTTAATTTTGTATTTAAGGACTTCAGTGCTTGGAAGAGCAGGGCCAGTGCAGACGCAAACATGGGTAGAAGCTGTGCTGTATCTTTTCTAAGAGCTTGTACCTGATCTGAGAACTACAGTGACCAATGAATGTCCCAGCAGATGGAGCGTTTATCTGTAGTGTCATAGCTCACCCCGCACACACTCCCAACAAGCTCTTGCGGTCAGGAAAAATCTGTGTTGAGTATTCGTGGGGTAGGGGAGGGGAACTGGATGAAGTAGGAGTCTCTGACCTTTAATGAAGACCTGAATTTGTTTTGTGTTTATTTGTTTCCCCCTTTTCTCTTGCAGCAACAACTACGTATGCGGATCAAGTTGACATATAATCACAAGGGCTCAGCAATGCAGGATCTAGCAGAAGTGAACAACTTCCCCCCTCAGTCTTGGCAATGAGGCTCTGGCACCATTCTTATTCTCATCCCACCCAATCAAAAGAACTCTGGGAAGAAGGTTGTGATCCTTGGCAATCCCCCAAACTGCACCATGGGCATGGGGAACGAAAGAGACCTGCTGATGAGGAGGAATTTTCCTGAAGTGATTGCTGACTCTGAAGCATATCTGTTAAGATTAATCTCCTCTCCTCTGCTGATGAGGCTGGTGGCTTGTGGAGGCTACTGTGCACTCCCTCACACATGCATTCACAGCCAGAAGCAACATTCCCTTCTCCCCTTCCCCACCCTCCTTCCCCCTCAAAAAGGAACATAGCCTGGTTGGAAGAGAAGTCTGGAATTTCTAGCAGGGAAACTTTCTTCTCTCTGCAGCAAGTGAGCAGTTGCTCCTTCTTTCTGCTGTCTTTTTTTTCCCGGGGGTGGGTAAGGTGTGTTGTCATTCATTTCTAGCTGGATTCCTTCAGGCATTTTCATCTGGGACTCAGATGGGGTCTTGAGGAATGCCAGGCTGCCCTTCGTCTTTCTTCTTGTATCCTCTAGGTCTTAAGGGGCTGGAGGCTTCTTATGACCTACTCAGTGCATTATTGTATACACGCACTTCTTAGTTATGTGCTGCATACCAAGAGCAAGTGAGGCCTTTGGAGTTCATCTGCAAACCTGGAACACAGTGCAGGAGAAGAGGTGCTGGTAAGAGTTGGTAAAATTGCTTCGGTGCTGTACTTGGAAATGAAGCCCTTACACCTGAATTTTCTTTCCTTCCATCAGTAGGCACAGCCATGCAGATTCAGAGTCTTCTGTAGCTTCCCCAGACAGTGAAGTGAGTTATGAGAGATGTAGAGATAAAAGGAGCAGCTGGTTTTCTACCACATACGGTTTCAAAGTCTTTCAACCTGTTAATTGTGGTTTATGGGTAGAAAAGACACATTCAATTTTGTAGATCAGTTTTTGGGCAAGGGCTTTGCTCCTGCTGGGAGACTCATCTGAGACTATGCTGCAAAGTTGCTCTTCCTGGTTATTCCAGAACTTCTCCCCAATTTTATTTCCAGAGCCTGTTGTAGACCCCCTGGGTTCCATTTGAGTTACTTCTGACTGAGATATTTGTGTTGTATCTGTAATATTGGCACTGAAATAAAGACCATGCAGTTTAAAGAGATCTTTTCCCATTTTTTTACTCAGTTGATCCTTGTTCCCCTTTCAGAATTAATGTGCCAGTTCACATTCAGACTGAAAGTAACTAAACTGTGTTTTGAACACAAGCCAGTTGTTTGAGTATTTGGATCCAAAGATGCAAGGTCTGGTTGGTACCCCTCTGAGCTCACAGAAAGCTGTGTTCAGGGATGTCCCTGCAAGAACTCCTGGGAGGTGGTGCAGTTCTGGGCAGTCTCTAGGAGGTGATGTGTAAGACAGACAAAAGCACAGTGTGACAAACTCCAGATGTTCAGTGCTCTTTAGGATGTATCTTACGATATCTCTTCGGTCTTCATTTTTGAGTGTGCTGGTAAGCTGAAGGTTGGGCACTTCTGCTTCAGTTCTGTTCTAGGGCTTTGCAAATCCTTGAGTGCTCTGAGTGCAAGCTTAGACATAGCTTCTTGTGTCCACAGAAGGGCTAATACTGGCCTCCAGTACTTGCCAAAAATACTGCAAGAGTGATCCACAGTGTACTTAGGGAAAACTGAATACTTGTTCTGCCCTTGAATTAGGAGCAGGAGGGCACTGAGGGTTGTTCAGCCTGGTCTGGTCCTGGCTTCATTAAGCAATATAATGTAGGACTGACACTAATTTAAGTGGTGGTCCATGGTAGTGGAGTAAATTTATCTTCTCTTGAAGGGTATTTTTGCTACCTTACTGATTGAACTGGTTTGGGCCTTCGGATTAGCAAAGAGCTTTTTTTTTTTTTTTTGGTACTGGCATCAGTGTAGGGTTATAAAATCTAGAAGAACAATGTATGATTTCCTTAAAATTAATTTTGGGTTGTGGTAGGGTCATGCCTTGGCTATCAGTGGAGAGATATATCCTATGCTTAGCTGAAAGCATCAGGAAACAGGCAGTTTTGCAGGAAATGGCTGAATCAGGGTCCATTTCTGGTGCTGAGCATTTAGCTTAATCGTTTTCAGTGCAGTTGTGGTTATTCATTGCCCCGCTATCTCAAACTCAATGTTGAAAACTGAGCATGTTAAATCCATACCCCAGTGAGCTCTGAGAGCATCCCAGATAAAAAGCTAATGGGAAGTCTTTGTCCTGGTTCTTGAACTCCTCATAAGCTCTACCATTCTCTTCACAGAGTTGTACATGATCACTCGTACTGAAAGCCAGCATGCCTCGCTCTCCCTTTGGTTTTGCTGGGAAAGAGCACTGGTACAGGAAATTAGATGGGAAGGAAGAAGAAAATGGTCTCTCGCCTGGCCAGTTTGTTGCAGCAGAGTTGGGAACAGTGTATGTTGTCCCTGTTTTCATGCTTGTTTTCTGTCCCCTAGAGCAGCTGTCCGTCTCTGGTAAGCTTGCGGGGTGAATTCTTTCTGTGTTCTTGGCTCCTTCAGCCACCCTTGCACTGTGTCTGTGGGGAAATGGGCATTTCGTCCTGTATTTGAGTTGAGCTGGAGGAGGCAATGCGTGTACCCAAAATACATTTTGCAGGAAGCCATCCCTTGGCTGTGAAGTACTCCTTTGTAGCAGCCAAACATTCCAGTTGTCCTTGGAGCTCTCCCCTCCTCACTAAGGGATGGATGCTGACATTATACAAGAAGGAAGGCCAGGCTTCACATCTTCCCCTATCTGCAACACCAGATAATGCTGCTTGCTCCTTGACCCCCCTGTGCGTCTCGAGCTCTGTGCTGCTGCTGTGGTTTTCCTCTGGAGAGCACTCGCACGTCTGAGGCACTCCAAGCATACGCTGAGTCCTCTTCCCGCCGGTTGAAATGCAACAATTCTTACAGGTCTGGTCAACGTTTTCTTGCTTCAGTGTAAGGGGGATATAAAGGCAGCAAGTTACGGACTTCATGGCTAATATTACTAGTATCTGCATGGGAGGCTTTGGAACTGGGAGACACTGGATGTCTGTTTTTTCAAGTGAATGTATTTTGAGTCAAAAAATGACAGAAACAATAGTGGCCATAATGGGCCTGAAGGGAGAGGAGACATGGAAAGGTCCTAAAAGTCGACTTTGTCCAGGTCTTGATGGCACAAAATATGGCCTTGAACAACTTACTGAAGCAATAGCAGTGAGGGGACTGTCTTTACAGTACCTTGGATCTACAATTCAGAAGATACTGAAGCAGCTGGGAAAGGTACCAGTGCCTTGCCTAAGGCTGGTACTAGCTGTGAGCCGCAGCAGCACTGACGCTGGTGCACTTTTATGTGTTCATTTTCTACTTGGAGGCCGTGAGGGAAGGAGCTGCTGGACTGCTTCCCTTTTAACTGTCACTCTACTCCTGTATATTCCTTTTTCTTTCGTGATGTTGTAGTTTAAATTTTACAGAGAGCCCCATCCCACCTCTTAGTACAGAGAAAAAAAAAGGCAAACAAAAAGCAATCCCCAAAAAACCCACCAAATTTAAAGTGAAAAACATGCCATTTGAGGCAGGGCACCTGTTGGCACTCAAAATTCTGGAGACCTATTTTTGAGATGTGAAAAATTTAGGTAAATGCTGAGTAATAGGTGAGTGAGGAGCTTAACAGATGTAAACATTTACATGGGATGCATTAGACTTCTGCTGTGTGTATTGTCTTTTGGTTGAAACAAATTATGAAGTGACTAATAAAATGAGTCAATATTCAATGATTTAAAATTGCCTTGTTGCTTTCTACCAATACAGTGGGATAGAATGTTTTGATTCTTAATGTTTGGCCATTGCAATGTCAGATGATGCGAAACAATAAGGCCATGTTTTGAAAAAACTTTACAGGAAATTTTGGAGACCAAGATGAGTGGACAGTTGCAAAACGCTTGAGCACTTCCTATGGAATACCATGCTGAGCAGGGAGCATGTTAGTTACAAGCAGCAGTGCTTGTTAGATGCTAGAAAGGTGTGGTGGGATCTGAACACAAGCAATGTGTTTGGAGCCTGCTCTGGGAGCTCGGTAAAAGACCCCTTTCATACTCCATGTGACACTTGGACAAGGATTGTCACCATATCTCTGTCCCCACGTGTGCCTGCTTTGTGTTTTCTAGTCACAGTCACATTTCCCTAGATGATCTTTCATGTCTTTTCAGACGCGTAATTTCACTGTGGGGAAGGTAGCTTTTTTTAAATGTTCTTGTTCCTGTTCAGGCAGAAGCAGTGGCTGCCCTAAAACATACTCAAATTCTTGCAAACTGTGTCATGATGATGTCATTGGTAGATGATGACGTCACTAGTAGTTATTGACGTTATTAGCAGCAGCCACTAGTTAAGACTGGCAGAGCTTAGGTGCTGTACCTGCAGGGCAGCAGGAGCACGGGGATGTTCGGCTGTTGCGCAGCGTGCCTCCGGCTGCGGGCCGCTGATGTGACAGACGCTGGAGCTGTGTGAAGGGCGAGCGGTGACAGGTGCGTTTGCAGCGTTCACGTCAGGTTTGCGGCTCGCACTCGGCACCTCTCGCTGGTGCAAGACACGGACGCAGGCAGGCACGGAGCTCGCGGGGCCCGGCCTGGGGCGGCTCCGGGGGCCGCGCCGCTGCCGCTCCCGCCGCCGGGGCGGGGCCTGGGCCGGACGGCCCGTGCGCTTCCGGGGCGGGGCCGCGGAGGCCCGGGGTGTCGGTGTGGCCGGCGATGGGGGAGGCCGGGCCGGGTGCGGGGCCGGGTGCTGCGCTGGGGCCCAGGGAGGCGCAGGAGCCCGAGGAGGACGAGGCGGCGGCGCCGGGCGGCACACGAGGGTGCCGGGCCGGATCCCGCGGCGGCATCCGGGTGCTGAAGGTGAGGAGGGGACCGAGGCCTCCGCCGCTCCGGGAGACTCGGTGGGGTCGGGAGGAGTCGGCTGCGGAACGCCGGGGACTTGCCCGCTGCGACCTTGGTCTTTCCCATGCCAGTGGCTGCTGCCTGTGCGGAGCGGGCCGGTGCGGGGCCGGGTCGGAGCGCGGGCGCGGCCTCGGGCGCTGCTGACGCTGGGGTCTGGGCTGCCTTGCAGAGGAACGCCAAGCGCACCGGGAGCAGGAGCTGCCAGAGCAGGAGTCGAGTTGGCTCCCGTGAGAGGACCTGGCTGAAAGGGGACGTCGGACGAGGCTGCGTGTATGTTTATGGAAGAGACTCAGCAGCTGCGGCTCCTTCAGACTTGCGCCTAGTCCTCTGCACAGTGGACACCCAAGCCTCGGAGATCTGTGACGGAGAAGGGAGGAAAACCCTCTTTTTGCAGCTTCATGGAGACCTGGTCAGGTGAGGGCCGAAAAAGGATAAACCTGACTGAGAAATGTTTTGTATAGGTTTGCGATGCTCTTGTTCACCGTGTCCCTGTGCCTGTTGGCAGGGCAGGTAGGGAACAGGCAGAGGTAGTACCTGGCAGTCAGGTATGGCCTTGAGTCATGCACTTCATAAAAATTAGATAGTGGTGAAATAGAGGTTACACACCTCGTAGTTATGTGTTTTAACAGGGAGGGTTTGACTGTTGCTCCAGCCAGAAATATGTCCTCATTTTCTGAGTAGAGACACCTGTTCATATATTTCTTTGTTATGTTCTGTGTTATGAGGATTTTAGCATCCGGACAACCTATTTAAGAGGCTATAAACAGTTACTTTGAGTAGCAAAAGAAGGTGCTTTCACAATTATGTCATTTAATATTTACGTGTGAGTAAATTTTTTTGCTGAGAATAGTTGTCAGCTAAATAATTAAAGGCAGACAGAAATTGTAGCAAGGGTTATATAAAGAAGCATCAGATGCTATGTTTTATGTCAAAAGTCAATTTGGGCTGAAAATAGATGGTTCAGGGTTTAATGTGCGTGAACTTTGTGCTGTGAGTGTGTTATGGACTCCTCTAGGTTTAGAAGCTCCCATTCAGTTTGTTAGTATTTAAACTTTGCACTGATTGTTCCAGACTTAAGATTCAGTTATAAAATTGCCACTCCTGTTCTCAGGGGCATATAATTGCTGTGGTCTCCTTGCTTAAAGGCTAAGCAGTGGATACAGTGCATTTTGAACAGAGCTAGTAGCTGGATTTTTGATGTGAAATGAAGGTTACAGGTCGCATGTGTCCAAATCTTAAAACTCTGATGTATGTTTGCTCTGTAATGGGGTGGGAACGCCAGTGGTGGGAGATGCAGAGAAAACAGGACGTGTTTAAAACTGGCTGTTGGAAAAGGTTATTTAGAAACATTTGCCTTACCCTGGTCAGGGTTACAGGAATTAGGGATGGATTAGTTAGAAACATTGTATGAGAACAGGTGGACACTTGAAGACTGCCACTGAGGCAGCTGAAAACCTCTATTTCTTGCTTGAAAATTTTGTAAGGAAGTTGGCATGTTTTGGACCCTAATAGTGAGCAGATTTTCCAGCATTTTTAAGGAAGAGCAGAGCCATTCGTGCAAATAATGAAAAAGCTTAGGTAAAGCTTGTAGATGTGTTCAGAGAGATACATTTTGACTTTATTTTGCTTTTGAAGTGGCTTTGCATTTGAATTCTTTTCAACCTCTCTTTTCTCATGTGAGCTAGCTGTGCCTGCCTTTGATTTGTAGCAGATTTTGCACTGGATTAGCAAATTGGCAGCAAATTGCTGCCAGCCTTTTGGAAGCAAGTACTAAGCTGTAAATTATTACTTCACACTCCTTTTGCCTCTTGTTATGTCTAGGTCTTGGCCAAGATTTGTCAAAAATTTTGTAAAGAGTTCTTGGTTATGATGTGTCTATTCCTTGTAATTCTCAGAGGGTGTTTGTCACAGAAGAGATCCTTGAAATACTTCCCGCTGGACTTGTTCTTGGTAGGGAAGTGGGAGTTACCAGTATTGCTTCAGTAACACCTGTGTTAGTAGCAGGAAGCAGGCCTGAGTGGTATCTACTTGCATGTCCACAGGAAGATGACAGAGTGCTCAAGATTATCTTCATGACCTGTTGATATAATTCCTTCCTCGAACAAACTTTATTAGCATGTTCACTATACAAATTACTTCGTTAAATATCTGATCACATCTTACCATAACTACGTGCGTCTCCCACACAGCTTCTGAATTCTTTGCCCTTTTAATATCAGCAGGCGGCTTTCTTTCCAGAATATGGCAGATGTTGGTTTGGCAACTGACTTGGAAGACTGAAAGATGTATGGAAGAATAGCAGAAGCTCTTTTATGTATTCATTCTAAATATTCACCAATGTCCTTGTGATTATTCTGTTTCCTTTTCAATTCTGTGAATTCAAGTCAGTTTCTGTAAGAACTTTTTCTTCTCCACAATGCACCTCAAGGATCTTTAGCTTTCTCCTAGCCAGAATCTTTCTTGATACTTGTATCCCTTCATATCCAGAAATTATATCTTCCTGCAGAGGGAAGGGTTAAACAAGAATTGCATGGATACCTTCTTTGCTCTGGATACCGCTCACAACAAAAATTTAAACTTCCAATGTTTGAAAACTTGACCCTTACTTATGGAGAGCTACAGTTGCAACAGGAATGAAATGAAACTGTTGCTCCTTCCTTTTGGCTTTTCTGTCTCCTTAAGCTTGAATAGATATTGCCACCAATGTTCCTTTTGTACATGGCTTTCATAGAAAAGAAACAAAACCAAAGGTGTTGTATCTGATGACTTCAAAGAGCAAATCAGTTTGATTTATGTGGACAAGAAAGAAGATTAAGGGTTTTTCAAATGAACATTTTGAAACCCTGCAGTATTAATTCTTGTTGAAGTATAAGATGTGAAGAAAAAAAGCAGATCTCATCTCCAGAAGGGTAAGTATGGTACAATAGAGTATCCAGCTTTTTTTGGGAGGGTAAGGTACAGCACTGTACCCCAGAGAGCATTGAGCAGCCTGTACAACTGTGGCTTATGTGCTTTTCATACAACACAAATTGTCCCTCTACTTCATTACTGTTCTTCCTGAATTCTGATGTACAGGTAGGTGGTTCAGTGTGTGCACAAAAAAGCCTCAATCCATTCAGCAACCAAATAGTAAAGTTTGAGTGTTTGTTTGTTATTTTCCTTGGGAAGTCTAGGTGCAGACTACTTGATACGTTCTTTTTGTGAGTGACTCTCAAGCATTTAACATTCCTGAGCCATGCATCACATGCTGGAAAGGCTGTTTCCTGGCAAGCATAAGGCTTTAACAGCAGAAGAATAGGAGTCTAGGGGTAGTCAAGGGAAACCTGGGCAACGTAGTTGGAGAGCCAGTCAAATCTCTCATATTCGTGGATTCTGTGCTGAAGGGTATACAGTATGTCAGGTGCACAGCATTGCACAGTAAGTCAGCATTGTTCAGTGCAATCTATTATTTATTCATTCCAGTTTCTAATAGCTTGCCTGTTACAAGAGACAGATACGCAGGTTTGTAACTTTGAAGATTTCCTCCTAAAGCTCTTTTGAAAGTGTGATGTTGTGTTCACTATAGGAAAAAATATTAAGTGATAAGATAAACATTAGCTACATATTTGTAGATGTGCTTGGCTCTGAGCTGTAAATCTTGACAGAAAGTCCTAAAAAGGGCTGAGATCCTTAATTTGAACTCTCTTAATTTGAAATCTCTGCAAAGAAAGAAGAGTTGATGGCATTTCACTCTTTTGAACCAATCTTGTCCCGTGTCCATCTCACAAAACAGACAAAGAAACAGCATTTAATAAGTCAGCTTTTCATGCTTCTTGTGCAGGAATTCCATCTTAGCTGACATCAACTTATTTGTGAATAGGTGCTCCAACAGACAAGTTCTGAAGAGAGAGGAAAGGGGTTATACAGCCTTCTGGTTAGTAAGTAGATGCATTTCTGTGTAAAACAAAACCGTGGAACAGACTTGCCCTAAACAGGCTTGGTGAGCATTGAGCAGTAAGAACTAGTTTCCTGGGTCAGCTGCATATCAACTACATTGCCTTTTCAGGCAATAAACTTTGTTTGAGAGTAATCCTTCTTCTGATCCAGAGGTCCTGTATGTGAAGTGAGAGTTGCAATGTATCTGCTTGAAATACCTGAGTCATTTTACTTCTTGAGATGTGTCTTGGTGACTCCAAAGGAAGCCTGGATGACTAGGTACTTGTAAATGGTGCATGTTTTATGAAATCAGTCCTGCCTTAATTATTTGATGACTTTTGTAAAGCTGTCAGTCATAGTGGAAATAATTAAAATAATAATTTAAAACAATCAGAAATCTTCTTAAGAAGAGATGAGAAGAAGTGGAAAGGTTTGGTGCATACAGCAATGAAATGTTTCCATTAAGACACACAGTATAAATATTGTATGCGAGTCAACAAAGTTTAGTGGAAAACAGGTCCTACCTGGCAAATTCAGTCTTGATGCTTCGAAATTTCGAGCTTGGTTGCCAAAGGTATTAGTCATTCATTGCAGTGAAATGTTGGACTGGACTCTGAGCAGCCTGTTCAAGTCGAAGATGTCCCTGTCCATGGTGGGATGGTTGGAGTAGGTGACCTTTAAAGGCCCTTCCTACCCCAAATGCCTGAGGTTCTGTGTTCTGATGTCATGGGGAGAAAAGCAATGCACAAACCAGTAAAACTCATTGGCTAATATCTTACAGACTGGAAATTGTTATTCAATGTAAGCATCTTGTTTTGGGTGAGGAGCTGTTTGAAGGAAGAAATGTAAACTTGCATTGTTCAGTTTGCTCTGTTAATAACCTGTGGCGAAAAGGTAAGAGCTCAGGTGGGCGTGAATGGAGAGAGTGATGGGTACTGAGAAGTCGGTGCAGCTGATGCCTCTAGATGGTTTAGCACGCAGTATTCCCTGGAAAACACTGCTTTTCAGTATTGCTAGGTAGATTTATGTAAAAGACAAGTGTACTAAATACTGCAAAGGAGAGGAAGAAGGTTATAAGTTGCCAAAACTTGTGCATTGGAGGGATATGAGTCTAGAGCAGGCTTGATCCAAGAACAGAAAAGTGTTTGAGTTAAACCAATGTGTATGTGCGGTTTTGTGAAGTCAGTGCATGGATACAGGGAACAATCATGTTAGTGCTTACAGAGTAGGGATAAACTAAAAAAAAAAATTGATGGTAAAAATCCTTCTGAATAAAAGTAGACCCACTCTACTACAAGAATAGTTTTATAAGTACCTTGTATCTTATATTGAAGAGAGAGTTTGAAATGTTTAGTGACATGGTTTATAAACTCCTTTTTAAAGAAGAGACCATTGAGATCCAGTGACTGTAATCTGAAGCTAGGCGCTTTTAGATTAAAAATGGAGATTTTTAATGTTGGATAATGAGTAGACCATTGGAACAATATATTTTAACTCCTACCCAACATTTTCAGAGCTTAATCTTTTACACTAATTTTTTTTTTCCTAAAATAAAACTTGTAATTTGGCAAGAAACTGTTGTTTTTATTGAAGAAAGTCACAATACAGGGTCTCTGGAAAAAGTGATAAGAGAGGATCAGAAAACATGTTTTCCATTCTGAATATACTAAATCAGATGTTTCACAAGAACTTTCCCTTATTGCTGTTAATTCAGGCTAGCCACTGAGTCCTTCCTGTGTTCTTCCATAGTTCTAAAACATCCTTTTAAATATACTGGTTGAGTTGCCAAACCTTAAGAATCTAGCCACTGATGTGAGCTGAAGAGAGCAGGAAATTTGTCTTATATTTGTGTTGGGTTTTTTTAGTGATTCTTCATGAGGATTCTTCAAGTGCTTTGCTCTAAACTGCATTTGGAATAAAAATGTAAGAGTTCTTTTCTATTTTTGAGGCATTATACATAGGGTTTTTTAATTACTTGACATCTGCTTTTTTGGTACTTCTGGTTTTGTGTCTTGTCATGGATTCCTCCTGGTGCTCCTTAAATCATGAAATAGAAATACTCACCATGAATTGTGTGGCTTATGCCAATTGCTCTTTCTCTTATGCAATGTAATTCGCAAGTGCTGCAGTTCTTAAGTGCTGCTTGTCAAGCAGGGAGCAGAGACCCAAGAATCTGTGCTTGCCAGACCTTTTCAGAGGAGCAGAACAGACAGTGTGTCAGTATTCCTCATGCTTTAGCTGTACTGAGTCTTGTTTAATCTGTTTTGCATTCTCAAACTTCTGTCTTGTATGTTTTGACAGGAGGCTGGAGCCCACAGAAAAACCCCTTCAGATTGTGTATGACTACTTGGCTGGGTTGGGTTTTGATGATCCTCTCAGAATGCAGGAAGAGGCAGCAAACTCTGATCTCAGCTGTATGATTCGCTTCTACAGTGGTAAGAAATTATGTGTGCACACTGTCACTGTTCCTGCAGATGTAACTATGAGTTGGAACTCGGCTAAAGCCTGAGTCGTCAGCCTGTTGGGTTTATAGAGGGCTACATCAAGCACCTGCAGTACCAGTAAGCATTTCTTAAAATAAAACATTTTCAAGATTGATAGAAAAAAATCACACTTCTGTAGTTTTCTTGATCCTGTCCATGACTTGAGAAAAGACAGGTCCACAGGAGGGCACAGGATTGCTCTGTTTTCTTTAGATTCAAATATTGCAACTGATGACTTAGAGCTACCACTGGGAGTTCTGTTTAGTTGTGCACGAAGATTGTATTTACAAAAAGTTTGTGGATATGGGCAAGGAAGCTCCTGGTCAAATACCTCCACAACCTTTTAATAGTGAAGAGTGAAGGTGCCAGCTGGTTAGTTATAACACAGGCTGCCATCGGAACCCTAGGGCACTGGATTGCAGACGCAAGACTTTGGAGTGTGGCCTGTTGAATTGGTTTGGGCAGGAGACAGTATACACAAGGAGCCACGGATAACAGGCATAGGCCTGTGGGCATGTGGTACTAGCAGTCAGAAGGAGAATTCACTGAAGTTAACAGGAAATATAAAAGAAATGAGGGTGAGGAAAGATAATAAGGAAATTATTTCCTTACTTGCAAGTACTTAAAAAAATACTGTGTATTTTTTTGCATTTCAGAAAAAAAAAAAATCAAGATTTTTTAATGGAAAATTGTTCTTGCATTGTGGATCTGGGAAGCCAGACTAAGCTGCTAGCCATCTTTTGGTTACTCAGTGTCAAAAAAATGCATTTATAAGAAATCAGCTTCTTCACCCTGCTATCTGAGACAAACCCCTTCTGTCTGGGAGCTGTGTGTAAGAACAGGCAGAACAGTGTAGATACTGTATGCACCATATATATACAAACATATATATGCAAAACACTGAGTGTAACAGATGGAAAGAAGCCTGACATACGTAGTCTGAATTTATGGAGCAAGGAAGGGGGAGTCAGAAGTTACTTCAGCTGGAAGGAGTAGAGGCATCAAGGATAGGGCTATGGAGAACTTCTGAGGAAAAAATGAAAGCTTGGGTATGTCGAGCAGGAACTGCCAAGGATTCACGAACAGCGACTCAACTTCATGGAACCAAGTAGATAGAAAATGTAATTGAGTAGTTTCAGTCAGCATTAGTGGCTGGTCTGCTTAGAAGAAAACTATGAAGGAAGAAGTATGAGGGTTGAAGGGTGTTCAGGAGACCTGTTTTAAGGAAATACAAGCAAATGCCGACAAAGGGATTCTCAAAGGTAGGGGAGGAATTAGAGGGAATGCTATGGAGGATGATACAATAATTTTGCAGTGTCTGCAGCTGAGAACATAAGAGAGGAAGTAATAGATTTTACACAGAAAAACTTTACTTAGAATCGTGGCATCACAGACTGGTTTGAGTTGGAAGGAACCTTAAAGATCGTCCAGTTCCACCCTCCTGTCATGGGCAGGGGCACTTTCCATGAGACCAAGTTTCTCCAAGCCCCACCCAGACTGGCCTTGGACAGTTCCAGAGATGGAGCAGCCACAGCTTCTGTGGTCAACCTGTGCTAGGGCTCCCCATCCTCCCCATCAAACATTTCTTCCTTATGTCCAGTGTAAATTTGCCCTCTTTCAGTTTAGAAACATGGCCCACTGTTCTGCCCCTATAGGCCTTCATAAAATGTCTGTCTATGCCTTTCTTATAAGCTGCCTTTATATACAGAAAAGCTGCAAGAAGGCCTTCCCGGAGCCTTCTCTTCTCCGGGCTGCACAGCCCCGCTCTCTCAGCCTGTCTCCATAGGAGAGGTGTTCCAGCCGCCTGGCTGTGTCCGCGGCTGCCCCGTGACCCACTCTAGGATAGGTGTCATGGTTTTGGAGCAGAGGGGGAAACTGGAGGATTGGTGCAGCTGTGTAGGAATGCTTGGAACAGTGCCACTGTGGCAGTTAGTAGTAGGATACCATTTCTAGTCCCATAATAATGTTTTCTTAAAAGTCTGGAGCTTTGATTTCAGCTTGGTGAAATCAAAGCAATTTTTTCTGTGGATTCTTACAGTTTCTCACCAGTAAAGGACATCTTATGTCAAACTTCATGTGTGTGAAACAAAACTGTTGTTGTAAATAAACAACTACATGTTTCAGCTAAATTCAGCCAGATATGGACATCACGACAGCACTTTAGATTTGGCAAGCTGAAGATTCTACTAACTGAGAAACAATGTTACAGCTTGAGTTAGCAGTTAACTGTTGGCTCCTGATAAATGTTTGGAGTATGGTTTTCTTATTCAAGCGTGCTGTGTGGTCAGTGTGACCCGCTTACTCCACATAGCATCAGTTTGAACATCCAGCCCAGCACCCCAGTAGGGTGTCAGGAGCAGCTGGACCTTAGTGCCAATCAGCTCTGAAGCAGTTCAAACCCCTTCATATGCTACCAGTATCTCTTTCAGTTAGAGTATTGTGGGCTCCAAATCCTCTGTAACCCCAACTCCAGAAGCTGAATGGTTTGACCTTGAGTGTGTCCAGTACAGCAGCAATTGGCAGCGGTCTGACTCCAGTCCGGTCTGAGTAGTTGCAGTGGCTTGTCACAGGGTTGGAGTAGCCGCAAACAGTTGTTTCTCCCTAAACAGGACCTGAGCCACAATCATGGTGCCTAGCAATAGGGAACCACACTGGTTTCAACATCCCAAGGATATTAAAAATTCCCAAATGCTGTTGTAATTAACCTGGAGGAGAAAAGGAAGATGTGGGAAGTGTCCACTCTCTAGGTGGGCTGTCTGAGGAGAAAAGGCAAATAGTGTTGTTATTGATATTTTCCACTAAATGGCACCAGAGCACAAAGGTAGGGGCCATGCTGAGCACACAGATCAGATTAGAAAATGCAACACCATAACCTTAACCCAGCCTTTACAGCAGATAAGGTTTTTCATTTTGTTGCACTTGAGAACAGGTGCAACAAAATCGAGCAAAACAATCAATATTGTAACCAGCCACTGTTAAACCAATACAGCAAATGCTTATAGCAAATCTGTTTTTACACACTCTGGTCAGATCTGTCTCTGCCCTTGGTGCACCAGGTCTGGCACCTAAAAGGACTGTTGTGGTTTAACCTCAGCCACCCAATTAGCACCTGCTCACTCACACCCTGCTTCCCCCATCAGATGGGAAGGAGAATGGGAAAAAGGTGATACCTGTGGACCGAAAACAGTTTGATAATTGAAATAAAGTAAAATAATAATAATAATTGTAATGAAAAGGGAAATAACAAAGAGAGAGGAATAAAACACAAGTGAGGCACAATATGGTGCTCATCACACTGGTGCACAGCCCTCCTGTCCCAGTTCCTTAAGTTTGTATACTGCATGATGTTCTGTGGTGTGAAATATCCCCTTTGCTAGTTTGGATCACCTGGTTCAACCATGCACCCTTGCAGTTTCTTGTGCACCTGCTTGCTGCAGAGAATCAGACACTGTAAAGTCCTTACTTGGGTGAGCGCTGCTGAACCAGCCAAAACAGCAGTTTTTTTAGTGGGTTTTTTTTTTTGTTATCAACATTATTCTCGCACTGAAGCCAAAACACAGCCTTGTACCATCTGTCAGGAAGAAAATGAATTCTATCTCAGGCAAAACCAGGACAGTCATCTTCAGGGAAAGAACTTCCTTTGTAGTTGATTTTCCAGGCCTTCCTTTAAAGTCCAGTAGAAGCCACTTATTTAATGATTTCAATGACTTTAGCTGACTCAACGAGAGTTTAAAATTGCTTTTCTGTTGCATTTGAATGAAGGATATTTGGCAAGCATGTGGATTTGCTGAGGTCTGTGACTACCTGTGGATTAAAAACACGCTGCATGGCAACCATTCTAACATTGTTCTGAGAGGCACAAATGGTGCTGCTCAGCTGCTGTTCCTGCGCTGAGGATGTTGCTTGTCCTCTGCAGAGGCTTTTTTTTTAAAGTGCAGTTTGTCTGCTTGTTCTTTACAACAACTGGTTTTGCATGTTAGAGCTGTGTTATTTGTACTCACAGATGAGAATGAAGAGCATATGGACAGCAAGTGCTAATGTCCCCTTTTTCTTTAGAAAAGCCATGTCAGGTGGAACAGCTGGATCGCATCCTGCTCTCTGGAGTCTATAACGTACGCAAAGGAAAGACCCAGCTGCACAAGTGGGCAGAGCGCTCAGTCACTCTGTGTGGTACGTGCCTCATTGTGTCCTCAGTGAAGGACAGCCATGCAGGGAAGATGCACATCTTGCCTCTCATTGGAGGGAAGGTAAGGCGCTTTTTTTTGGTTAGTTCCCTGTAACCTGAGAGGGGAGAAGAAATGTAGTAGTGGTGGAAATTGCACACAAGAGATTAATGGAGGCTTTTTTAACATTAATGTGCCAAACATCTTTCTACTTGCTTTGCTTAGGTGGTAGTCTGAAGGCTGATAAAATGAAGAAACACTAGTTCAGCTTTCACAGCAGTAGCCAATGTGCATGGGCACTCTGGAAATTCTGGCTACTTCTTGTATCCATTTCAGCAGAAAGATGTTAAGCAGGATTTACTTCTGTGTTTTTCTCCAGTGACTGCAACTATATTTTCGGCAAAATGCAATGTTACTGGTGGTCAGTAATACTTCACCCTAGGCTTCAGGTCAGTTGCAGTTGCTGGTGCTTAGGCAGACTGCTGTCAATTCTCCCTCTGCAGGTGGAAGAGATGAAACGTCGGCAGTACACCCTTGCTTTCACATCTGCTGGAGCACAAGCTCAGACATACCATGTTTCCTTTGAAACGCTGGCAGAGTGCCAGCGGTGGCACCGGCAGGCATCCACGGTGAGCCCATGGGGACAGTGTGGTTTGGATGGTGTGTGCAGGGTATGCCACAGGAAGGCTATCATGATGCAAGCTTGATCTGCAGTCAGAGACAAAGCTAGGATGCTGGAGACAGCACCCAGGTCATTTTCCAGCTTTATTTCCTTCATGCTCTGGCCTACAGAGATTTTTCTCTTAGCCTTCTCTTTTTCTCTACCTGTGCAACATTGTCGAGCAATAGTTCTGTTCTGTTTTAACCCCTGCTGCACGTACAAGACTAGCTGAATCACAGGTCCCTAGAGCAAACCACAGGGACTGGCTGACTTTACAGCCATAGAAACCTACAGACTGCATTTGTTGCCATACTTGAATGTATCTGAAGTATGACCTGGACATACACAGGGCTGCCCTGAAGTTTGACATACAGAGACATTGTAGGTCAGCAAGGATATTATGAAATACAAAATGAGTTCGGGATAAAGCAGGTCATAAAATGGCAAATTAAGCACCAAAGACTTCAAAACAAAACATACTTTATGAAAGGACATGAGATTTGCAAAAACTTCATGAAACGCTGCAAAACCATAATTTATGAAGCCTTCTTATAACAAGTTGTGTTTCAAATTTTATACTCTCAACAAGCTAATAAAAAAAAAGAAGTAGCTAAAAGTACAGAAGAAGCAGCAGTGCTAGTTAGAGGTTCTGTAAACCTTAAAGAACTGAACTGAAAAATCAACTGCTTCCAGTTGCTTCTTGCACCTTTGGAAGGCACTTGAGATTATGCTTTCTCAATACAGTTTTCTGAGAGATCTGTTTTCCTCTACTACACTGGCTCTCTTACAGCCTAGCCTTCAGGCAGTGTGCCCAGTCCACATACAGAGCAGGGCTTTGTATGAATCCTGGCTGGTGTCCAGCTGTGCATCCTTGTCAGGGATGTAGCAAAGGGCACAGGCTTGTACTTCATGGACTCCCATTTCCTGTATGGACTCTACCCGGTAGGTACAAGGAGTTCTTTCATGTTCTTGCAAATTGTTTATTACCTGTATTCTTTGGCCTTCCATTAGACTTCCAGAGCAAGTTTGTTGCACAGCTGCAGCTTTTTCTCTTTCTTTTCAGATTGTGTCTATGCGATTTAGCATGGTTGATCTTTCATGCTACAGCCTTGAGGAAGTACCAGAGCACCTCTTCTACAGTCAAGATATCACCTACCTCAACTTACGCCACAATTTTATGAGAACAAGTGGAGCAGGGAGTCTTGACTCTCTTTGCAGGTCTGCAAAGAATCATTTTTCTCCAACATTTGGAGTCCTTGACATGTGGATACAGGAATGAAGTATTGCCTGTTCTCTTGGGGATGATAAAAAAATTGATCTTTAGGAAGCTCTAACAAGTGAGGGGGTTGGAAGCAGAACTGGGCAGCACAAACAGGAATAAACTTCCAACAATTTATAGTATTCATGAGCTCCCTTCCACAGATTCTGTGCTAACTCTGATTTGAGATAAGCCTTGTGGGGTGACATGCCGTTTGTATCGACAAGATGCAGTAGTAATATTAGGCTGCTTGCTAAGCAGAGAACATCTTGGGGTATAAAATAAAAGGCAAGGAAAAGCATAATGCTGCTGTTGTGAATAAGTGTTTGTAGGAAGAAGTTTAGGTCTGAAAAACCCTGTTTCGGCGAGTTCTTAATGTGTATTTGGAATTGGCAGAGGGCCTGTGAGACTCCAGCTTTGCTTTGGAAACTTGTGATGATCTGCTTTTAAGAGAGTAGCAGTTGTGTGATGGTATGGAAGCATGATGTAGTCATCTTAGGTAAGTGAAGGAGTCTTACAAAAATATTTTTAAATTAATTTCCCAAAATCATAAAAATCTAGAGGGAGATTCGTCTGTTGATATGTATACCAACCATGCTAAATAGAATTCAAGGAGTTGCTCTATGAATTTTGGAAACTGTTAGGAAGCTTATAGTATTATTGTCCAATGGCTCTGTTTGGAACACATTTCCCTAAGGAAAATGTATTTGGAGAAACTTTGCAAAACTGCTTTTTGGTTTTTTGTTTGTTTTGGTTTGTTGTTGTTGTGGTTTTGAGGTTTGGTTGTTTTTGTCATTTTGGTTTGTTGGAGGGTTTTTTTGCAAGGTGGGGTGGGGAAGGCTGTATTTTTGTTTTCTTTGTCTCTAGGGGCCTACTACTGTGCTATTTCATTTTTCTTCCTCTAGGGTAATGAGATGCCCAGGTATCTGAGAATATACAATGAAAAAAAATGCTCACTTTTTGGAATTCTTTGCAGTTTCCTTGTGAGCCAGAGTCTAGTTCTGGTTTTCAAAACTTCTTTAAAAGTTTTCTAATGCTGAATTGTAATAGATTCTGTTACTGGAGAAGCTGCTTAAAATAATTTAAGATTTTGCTTTCTACTTGTCTCTTCAAATACATTGTATGATTTCTGAGCACATCAGAACTTTATTTGCTAAAATGGAGTATCCTTGGTTCACAGGATCAGCAAAGGGGCTTGAAATTTCTTTTGACCTTGCATGTAGTCAACAAGAAATCTGACATGTCAGAAACTCAACTCTTTTCCTGGCAGTGACTATGCCTGATGAAGCTGAAATCTGCAAACAAACAAAAGCCATAAAAGAAGCTCTCACTTCACACAATCTTGAATAAACAGATAGCATTAGGTTGCCCACATAAGGCTGCTCATTGACTTTTGAAAAGATTTTCTGTCTGGGGTATTTAGCATGCTTCTAAGATTACAGCACCACAAGAAGACCCTTGCTCACTTGCAGTAGGTGCTCTCAGTGCATTGAGACTGTCAATTCCCCACAGCAGAATTTTTCACAATGATCAGATCTCTTCCTCTGAGCAACTTTCAAGCTCTAGGAGTCTAACTACCTATAACTATAATAATGGAGCAAAAATAATTGGCTAGAGGGAAAATGTTAAGCAAAGGGTATTAAATAGGCCTACCTGCTTTGTTACATCTCCTAGCTTATTTTTTATGTATTGTAGTGCCTTTCAAGTATCTCACTTACCTGAAAAACACTGAGATCTTGTCTTCATTGGTATGTGTGTGTGCACATGCATGTATACATCTGCATGTCTCTTGTCAGCATTCTAGCTAGTTGATACAGATTTGTGCTGGTGTGCTTTGGTGGCAGAACAAGATGTGTTAAACTTGGAATATTTCAGGGCAGCACCAGTTTGGGCTGCTAAACAGAGGATGATCATCCCATGGAAGATTCACTGCTGTGTTTCCATACTTCTTTGTTGTCTCAGTATGCCCTGTGAGAGCACAAACCATAACCTGAGGAGCCACAACGATTTTGGAATCTTTATCCCCTATAATACCTGGTTCATATACACAGCTTGAATGAGAGTTGCATTTCCATTCCACTCCACTCCTACATCACTACTTGAGCTCACTGAGGCAAAGAAGGAGGAACAGAAGGAGAACTCAAAAGGCTTTTGAGTATTGTCCTCCCCACTGAGTATGGAAGTCTGCTTGAGGAATCTCAGACCAAGCTGTGTCATATTCCAGTTTCCCTTCAGCTTTTGGAAACTGTAATGCCCCTCTTGTGCTTGCTTTCATATTTTTGCAGAGGGATGAATTCTAAACATTAGTTGTGCTGTTGTGTTTGATGCTGTGTCTCTCAGAGCAGCTTCTCACCATGCTGTTAGAGAGAGAGAAACACTGCTTGGCACTAAGAACAGGTGTAGCAAAAGCTGTTTCAGAACTCCTGAGAAAGCAGTTTTATTAAAGCATTTGCTGATTTCAAAGCCTGAGAACTGCAACCTGTCCTAAATCTCTTAAAGTTGAACCAGCTAATGAGATTGTTCAAATCTTTAGGTTCATCCTCATTGTTTCCTTCTTTTCCAATACTGTGGTGGAGTTCTGTGTGCAAGTTTCTAGTTTTTGTATCATTGTTAGGTCCTTGCATTATCCTTCCTTTGAGGAAGGCTTTTACCAACATAGCATCTTTTTCTCTTTGGCTTTCAGTTGCAGTAAAAGGGAGTGTGTGGCTGCAGCAAACAAAAATCTCTGTGCCCTTATTCATATGATGAGGTGCTCAAAGCAAACAACTCATGTCCAAGTTTCAGCTATGCTCCCTCTTTCAAAAGAACAACACCCCCCAAGGTTATAAAGCAAAATGGAGAAATATGCACAGTTCCTACACAGATCGTTACAAGTATTTTGAATCCAAAAAAAGGTCACTATAAAGAAGAAAACAACTCCAAAACCTTTCAGTCTTATATTTCAAGACATCTTAAGCTAGAAGTAATAGTCTCCCTCAAGCTAATTAACCTTGTTTTGTTACTGATACTAAAACGTTTGCTTCAAAATAAGAGCTACTTGCCAAGAGCTACATGCCCAGGAAAAGTCAGGTAGGGGAGGCAGATTAATAACTGCATGTTTCCAAGAAGTAGGTCTCGGGTACGTGAAATTTGCAGTTATCTTATTGAAGTGAGATATTAATTTCCCCACTGAATTAATTTTTGGTGGTTCCAGTTCGGGATGAAGATGATTTACATGGGGAACAATACTTTTGCCTCCTTTAGAAAGAGGCAGGAAGTCTTGGAGGAGAACCCTGCTGTATGTTACCCCAGCCACACACTAAGTTCCTTCTCTGTCTTTGGACCTAGCATAGTGATTGAAGGAGCTAGAAACAGGTAACCATTTCCCAAGCACCGGTGGGACTGTAGTGGCTGTGGGGCTGTCTGCGCTCGGGGCAGTGCGTGCCATGCAGTCTGCTGAGCACTGTAGTTGTGCCATCTTGTTCAAGGACTTCTGGGTGCAGGTCTTGGGTTTTCCCAGCATGAAGTAAGTGCTTTCCTAGTTTTCCCTTTTACAGCTTGGCTTGGCTTTCTGTTTTATTCTCAGAATAGTCCTAGTGAATGTTTTCAGCTCCTCTTTTCCCTAGCTACGTAATTGTAGACTCTTACTGTAGTTAATTCTTTAGTCACCTTAATCTTGGTAGCAGTCACTACGACAAAGCGTGTCAAGTTAGTTTAGAAAGCTGTTATCAGTTCCTGCAGTAAACCTATGGTGTTTGATCATTTTCAGCATGACAGTTGAGAAGAATATCAATGACTTAAACCAAATTCATGCAAAAACTCCTGTAATGAGTTAGCTGACTGTATCACCAGTGTACAAAGACTTAAGAATTCTTTATGACTGGTTTGTGTACTTTTGCTTTAAACCTGTAGGTTTGTGAATTAACTAGTGTTCTTGCTAATAGGTTTTCTCAGTTGAAGAGTCTGAACTTGTCTCATAATAGACTGGGAGAGTTTCCTGTATCACTGTGTGAGATCTCTACTCTGACAGAGCTTAATATTTCCTGTAATGGACTTCATTACTTGCCAAGTCAGATTGGCAAACTGTTGAAGTGAGTATGTTCTTTAAATCTGTGATCATAAATACCCTTGGTGCCTCAGCTGAGCACTACTGATGTGCAGGTACTGTTTCTGAAAGTGTGTTAAAAAAAACAAAACAGGGCAGCCTGTTTTGCCCATGAAGGCTGAATATTTAATTTGACTTCAGCAGAAGGTCAAGAGCTAAGATGTGCAATCCCTTAATCACTACTAGGAAAACATCACAACTGCTAGTGCAGAAAAGATGTGGAAACTTGATGCAGGTAAAGCACTGAAGACAATTGCATTGTTTCTCAAATAAGTCTATGTGCATTCTTCTGCAGCTTCAGAGTTGTCTGACTTTCTGCATTTATTATTTGAATTTAATATTTTCAGTATCGATGCAATTTCTATTGAAGTTTTAATTTATTGTAAAAAGCTTTTCTGTGGTAACTTCTCACAGGGGTCTAGTGATTTTTGTCAGCACTGGTATGTTTGATTGTGTTCTACAGAATTGGCTGCTTTTGTGTTAGGGGATTTTAACATGAAACTACTTGAGCAATCTCCTCTGAAAATTTTGTCTTGAAGTGTTTGCTGGAGCCTTGTCCATTTTCCCCAGCAGCTGCCCCAAATGCATAAGAGCTTAAGCTTAGGTAAATTTAATTGCAAGACTGTTAGTACACTTAGATAAATATCAATAGGTGTTTATCTAAATGTTCATATAGATAAACATCAATATTGAACTGTTTATTTATTGTGGCCTGCTTTTCTTCCAACTTGTATCTTTAAAAAAGGAGTGTCTGCAGCCACACTGGATGTGAGCAAGTAATTTCCAGAATGATCTTTTAGCCATATGCAAACTGTGAGGAAAAAGTTACATATTGGCTTCCACTTCCCGGAGGTTTACAGTTTAGTTATGGGTCCAGTTATCTTGATGACTCCTTGAGCCCTTATTCATAAGAACTTTTTATGGCCTCAGATTTAATTTCTGCCACCACTAAACACAGAAAGGTCTCTGTTGGAACATAATCATAATAAGGGAATTGTATATTTGGTATCTGGGTCTCAAAAGCCATACAGCCTTTGAAACAATTCATCATACAACAGAAAGCTACCTTATTCTTTTCCGAGTGTGTTTTGGAATGGACAACTAGAGTGTAAAATCTTCTGCTAGTGCATTAGTGTGGTAGGAAGTATGATTAAACTGTGCCATTTGTAGAAAATCAAGTAATTAAGTAAATACCTGTCATTTACAATGTATGTTACAACTGGTTTCTATTTTGCTTGTGTTAACAATCTTTGGCACAACTGGAAGTTCCAAGTCTATTACGCGTGTGATAAAAGTACTTCAGTAACTTTATGTGTGTAAGAATAAAATTAGCTGTTAGGTACCTTTAAAAATAACCACATTGAGACCAGCTAACTATATGAGAAAATTCACTGAAAATATGAAATATGATGTTCACTACTCTTTGCAGAATTATTTTCTTTCTCTTTTTCACTTTTGCAGTCTCCAGACCTTCTGGCTTGATGGCAATTTCCTCACATCCTTACCAGAAGAGATGGGAAACCTGCAGCAGCTCAGCTGTCTTGGGCTTTCCTTCAATAACTTCTGTGAACTGCCAGCAATTTGTGAGAAACTTGTCACCTTAGACAAACTAGCCCTGGCAGGGAACTTGTTGGAGACCCTGGACCTGACAGTGCTGAACCGTATGGGTCACATCAAAAGTGTGGACCTGAGGTAAGGGGTGAAACTGGCAGGTGTCTATAAAACAGATTGGTACTTTCCATTTACAGCAGAGGATCTGTGCAACTTCTGGTATGTTTTGCAATAAACTAGGTTCAGTTTTTTCTCTTACTGATTCTTTAGCTTTTATGGAGTTCTGTTTCTGAGGGTGTGCAGAATCCACTTGGAAGAGCAAGCTTAATTGAGCAGTGCCAGATGCTGAATGTGACCCAGCCCTCTAGTTTCCTCCTGTGATTTGCTGTTATCTTAAGCTTTGGTAGCTCAAGGTACCAAAACCTTGATCTCTTCTTCCTTTCTTTGCCTCACTGCCCTAGAGTTGTGATCCTGATTCTCCAGGCTGCCAACTGCACATCTCTCAGAAAGGGACAAAGATCTTTTTGTGTGTGGCAAGGCAGTCTAGTATCTGTTCTCTGCATTAGCTTCCTGTGTCCATGCAGAGTAGCTGCCCCTTGACCAAGTTTCTGTTTTCTAGACTGGATCTTTTTTCAGAATCTCTTAAGAATATGGGAATCATTAAAATGATTACGTGTAGCAGTGTAGACAAAGGAAATGTTTTTGTTTGTATTTACTGCCTGAAATTCACCATTGCTTGTCACACATTTCATTCACTGTGCTCACCTTTGGTGTTAGCCTTCACCAGAATTCTTCCTTTCCTCTTCTTTCTTCTCTCCTACCGATGTCCAGTGTCCTATTTTCTGACTTTTTAACTCATCTCTGAATGTTTAGGCTGAACAACCTGAAGAGAGCAGCAGCTGACACTCTGGAGGGGAACAAATCTGTGGCTTACATGGATTTACGAGACAATCAGATGACAGATCTGGATCTGAGCTCCTTGGTCAGCCTGGAGCAGCTGCACTGCGAGCGAAATAAGCTGAGAGAGCTGACACTGAGCGGCTTCTCCCTTCGGGCCCTGTATGCCAACAGCAACTGTATGTCTCTTTGTCTTCTTCACCTGCCTTTTCCCTTTAAGCCCTGGGAGCAAAGGAAAACAGCCGTTTGCCCTCTCTCATGCATTAAAAAAATACCTATGTTGATGTTATTGTGGTGAAACCGTATGCGATGGGTCCTCTGAGGTTAGCTCCTACGGATCGCATATGCATGGGTGTACACAGGCTGTGTAACAGTGTGGAGGTTGTGGTCTTATGTCCCAGGAATTCATGTCCCATTGAGATCTGTTTGGCAGCTCACAAAGTAAAGTACCGTTCTCTCTTGTTCTGGTGCTCCACATGACAGATGGAAAAATGGATAGTGAGACACTGTAGTGTGCATATAGCAGATGTATGAAGTCTGAACTCTGTGGTGGGAAGTATCAATGGGGACCTTGAGTCTCTATAGAGAAAGTTTGTGAGTCTCATTTGATAACTAAGTTGCAGCTCTGTGCTGTTTTCTCTCTGAAGCTCTGCAATCATACTTACTTGCTTTACTTCATCAGGTCTGACAGCTGTCAATATTTATCCGGTTCCTGGTCTACTGACATGTCTAGAACTCTCTCAGTAAGTGATAATACACAACAGAATTTAAAGCAAGTATCTGGACATCTTGAGAGCAATTAAACACAATAGAACTTCAAAGCCCAGCACTAAACAATGATGAAAGTGTCCCAGACCAGAAGCCCTTCTGAACCAGTGTGACCTTTTCAGGTGACTTTGCTGTCCTTCAGCTGTAGGCTGTGATCAGGGAAAAAAAAAAGCCAAGCAGGGACCACTGAACTTGTGGCAGCTTACTGAACTGAATGGGGGGGATCCGTGGATCAAATATTTAGAGTAGCTCCCAGTGATCTCTGCTGTTGATTTCATTGCCTACATCTGCCCTTGGAGCAGCATTGTGAGACTTGTAAGATAGGATGCCCTGCCAAGTCACGAACCAGTTCAGTTTGCATTATCCATGACTAACTCAGATACTGTTCATTTTTTGCCTGTTGCTTTTGGTTTGGCTGTCACTAAAATCATGCAGCATTCAGTCTTTTCCATATGGAGTGCTGGTTTCTAGCTTTTCCCACTTGCTTTTCTCAGCAATCAACTACAGTGTGTCCCAGACTGGGCCTGTGAAGCAAAGAAACTGGAAGTTTTGGATGTGAGCTACAACCTACTCTTGGAGCTTCCATCGAGGTCAGATAAACCTTTGTAAACAGAGCTGAGCTTTCTTCTACAATGGGCTGTCTGGGAAGAGAACAGCAGTGCTATTCCTGTTGCTTAATTCCTTGTTACGTTGAGATATTTACTCTCACTTACTTTGTCTATGTAGCATCAAAAATGGTCTGTATTCAAATGTCAGAAAGAACCAGTTTCTAGGTCAGCCTTTTGAACAGTAGGGGCTAGGTAATTCTGTCCTGTGCTTTCGGCTGCTACTGCAGCTATTTGCACCTGACATAGAACATGCTGCTGTGACTTATATGTGTTATCATACTGTCTGTGAACATAGGTCATAGGTGAGACCCTAATACATTTTGCATCATGCCACAGAAATTTCATCTGTTACCTCTGACAGGGAGTTATCACAAAGGGACAATTCAGCTGATCTGAAATGCAGCTTTCACAGTGCACCATCAGCCAGCTCCTTTCTCCCTACTTCCCTTTCAGTTTCTGGAGAAATGCAGTGAATGAGAGCCAAGAACTAATACTATTTTGCAGTTATTTATCCTAGGAAGAAGCAAAGCATAAACATTCTCAGCCTAATAAGGGTGTTTGGTGGGGGTGTGATTTGATGAATGACACAGTGCCTGGGGTAATTTGTACTAAAATTGAATGGAGAAGTAGTTAACAGAGAAGAAATGTGGAACATGGTTGGAGAAGTTGAAGCAAGAGACATAGGAGGTGATCAGCAGTGACATTCCAGTGATTGTCCCAGAAAAACTATATACATCAAAAGCAAGAAAAGGACATACGAAGGATGTGATAATGAGAACTTAGAAGATAACTTTAGCCAATCCAGTGGATTAAAGTGACCAAATTTTAAGTATATTATGCAAAGAATAATTTGCTGCCTCAGAAATAACACAGGAGTGCTAAGCTACTAGTTAGAACTCTGAATTTATGTCTGCGCTGTGGAAGCACTTCTTTCTACCTACAAGTGACAACAGGCATTTAAAGCCTTCCTTTGTGACTTCTTTCTTTGTCTGCCTGAGAGAATGCTGGGCACATGCACACCAACTTGAATCACAAGATACCAAACATTAGTAGTGTAGAGGGAAATGTAGATGTGCATTCAAGCAGAGAGACTTGAATCATCTTACCCTGTGTGTTGTTCTGCTTTGTAATTGTTTACATTTTATGGATCGGTGTATTTTAATTTTTCCCTGCTGTACAAGCAAATTAAGTGGATTAAATACTACCTTTCCCACTCTGTGAATGTCAAGAGGAATGAACCAAGTTAAATAGAAAACCCTGTGTCTTTCTAGGATCCTCAGAAGCTTGAGTCTTCGGAAGTTGATGGTGGGGCACAATCGTCTGCAAAGCCTTCCACCTCTTCTAGAACACATTCCACTGGAGGTGCTGGACCTTCAGCACAATCTGTTGGCTAAACTCCCAGAGACACTCTTTGTCAAAGCTCTGAAGTGAGTGTCAGTATCAAACATCTTTTGAAAGTAGCACCTGTGTGACTGTCCTTCAAGGTGCCATTTGCGTAAGAGATAACAAGGTGTGCCCTTTATGAGGAGGTTATTCAGGTGCCAAAAGGGAAGCCATCAAGCTGATTTGAAGGAATCAGTCCATGTTACTGTATAATTACAGGAAAACAGAAGCTGCCTGAAGAACTTTGTCTTTAAAAGTAGTCATAAGTTTAAGTGCAAAGAAAAGAAGCCAGTCAGATTCAGGTCATTTGAGAACAATAAGAGAGACCCTTTACAAATGACCAGTCTCTCCTAACTGTATCAACAGGAGTTAGCCCTTCTTTAAAGAAGCCCTTCTTTAAGTAAAGTTTTATGTTGTCTGCTTCCAGTATTACCCATGGGCTTTTCAGTACTCACTGTTTACTGTAAAAATGCTGTGTGCATCCACAGTGCATATAGCTAGTTAGACATTAGTAGATTCACAAATCTTAATGTGGGTAGGGATGTTACAGTATTGTCTGGCCTCCTGTCTGATATTGCTGTCTACACTGGCATTTGTACAGCTCCTTTTCCTTGTTAATGGAGTGGTTTGAATGATGTGAAGTCTGATTCTTGCACTTGCTGTGATTAGCCTCAGGTACCTGAATGCTTCTGCAAACAGCCTGGAGTCCTTGCCCACCACATGTCCGGGGGAGGAGAGTTTGAGCATGCTGCAGCTGCTATACTTGACTAATAACAACCTCACAGATCAGTGCATCCCTGTCTTGGTGGGACACCCAAACCTACGGATCCTGCATCTGGCAAACAACAACCTGCAGACTTTCCCTGCAAGGTAAGTCAGTAAGGCTGTTGGGCAAGGCAGTGCTTCCTGGGAGGAAGCTGCCACCTCCCCATGATTGTACATGAGTCAAAGTAGAGTGAAATGCTCTCCCTGTGGCTTGAAGACAAAAACCTGACATTTCTAAACACTGAGGGAGGAGAAGTGTGTTAAGGGAAATTGGCACAGGGTAGTGTTGGTTGTAGGTTTTCCTGTCCTAGTTGAAGTGGCATCCAGGGGGACCAAGGGATTAACTTGTGTTGCATGTGTGTGGGGACGGGATGATATTTCTCTGCAACTTCAGCACTGATGGTGAAGGGTCTGTCTGTTGTACAAATCCAAGCCAGGCATCTTACTAAAGCATCTCTTAGGACTTTGGGTCTCCTATCAGTAAATCAGAAAAGTAGCTCATAAAGGGCAGTGTCTATGGATACCTCATCTGCAACTTCAGAAAGTGACAAGTTCATGTCTGTAAGATACGGTATCTTTTTGTTTCCCTTTCAGCAAACTTAGTAAGCTGGAGCACTTGGAAGAACTGAATCTGAGTGGAAACAAACTGAAAACAATTCCTACAACGGTTGCAAACTGCAAGCTACTTCATACACTTATTGCACACTCTAATGAAATCAGCATTTTTCCAGAAGTCCTGCATTTGCCCCGTATTCAGGTATTTGTATGGAGAAGATAAAGAGATATCTGAGTAAAGTTTGGGCTATAGAATGAGTAACTGCTAGGAGAGAGCAGGAGGTCCCAGCAAGACCAAGTGCAGGGTGCTGTACCTGGGTCAGGGCTGCCCCTGGTATCAATCCAGACTGAGGGATGAATGGTTGAGGGCAGCCCTGCTGAGAAGGGCTTGGGGATGCTGCTGGATGAGAGGCTGGACATGCCCCAGCCATATGCGCTGGCACCCAGAAACCACCCCCACTCATCCTGGGCTCATCCCCAGTGCCATGGACAGCAGGTAAGGAGGGGATTCTGCCCCCCTGTCCCACTCAGATGAGATCCCAACTGGAGGGCTGCACCCAGCTCTTGAGTCCTCAGCACAAGAAGGACTTTAGACCTGTTGGAGTGCGCCCAGAGGAGTCCATGAAGATGATCAGAAGGCTGGAGCACCTCTGCTGTGGCAATGGGCTGAGTGGTTTGGGGTTGTTCTGCTTGGAGAAGAAAAGGGTCTGGAGTGACCTTATTGCAACCTTGCATTACCTAAAGTGACTAAAATAGAGCTTGAGAGGGACTTTGGACAAAGGCACAGAGTGACAGCAGAAGGGTGAATGGCTTTAAAGTGAACAAGAGTTGGTGTAGATTGGATATTAGGAAGAAACTCTTCCCTGTGAGGGTGGGGAGGCCCTGGCACAGGTTGTCCAGAGAAGCTATGGCTGCTCCATCCCTGGAAGTTCCAAGGCCAGGTTGGACAGGTCTTGGAGCAACCTCTTGTAGTGGAAGGTGTCCCTGCCCATGGCAGATGTGTTGAAAAAAATGAGCTCTAAGGTCTCTTTGAGCACAGACCATTCTGTGGTTCTATGACTTTGCTTGATCAACCCAAGAAGAGGCCACAGAATATGCATTCTCAATCTCTCACCTTCTGAGTTGATAAAAGATCATCTCATTCACCTTTACCCCCTGTCTCTGACATTTCTGGTTTCTTGCATTTGAGACAGTGGGCAGCAGGTTTGCATATAGAGGCTTTCCTTTATCTTTGGTGTGACCTAGTCTTTCAGTATTGGAGTCATGGCTATTGCAGGTTGCTTATAAATCATTCTTCTTCTGCCAAGTCAGATCCATTTCCATAACCTGTGTGTGAGATACAATAAGTAGCAGGGTTGTATGACGTTTATAAGGAGCACTGGAGTAACTGATGACACGACACAACAAAAGAGTATTTTCTTTGTCATGCTGTTTGTTGCTACTGCAGTTTGTGGATTTGAGCTGCAATGAGTTAACTGAAATCCTAATCCCTGAGGCACTGCCAGGTGCCTTGCAAGAGCTGGATCTGAGTGGAAACACAAACCTGGTGCTAGAACACAAGACACTGGATATCTTCAGGTGAGCCATTGACATGTCAACCCAGTAGTGACCTGCACAGGGAAGGGTAACCCTTGCCAGGAGAAGAAATGGGATAGTAAAGTAAAAGCACTTTATCACTGCATGATAGTATAACATTCCCTGCCTGAGGCAGCTGAGACTTGCTGTCTTTGGGAAGGGAAAAGTCTGGGTCTGAAACATCAGAGCAAGGAATTTTTCAGTTGGTGTGAGGTTTTCCCAGGTGTCTCTGGCATAAGCAGCCAGACATCTCCAGAACACTTAGACCTTAAACTCCTTTCCTTGATGCAGTTCTTTCCACAGACTGCTGTCTAAAACTAGACTGGACAAGGTCCTAAGGCCTATTCAGCAGGTTCTAGAAAAGCATAACTTCTGTTCTCTCTGTAGTCACATTACCACACTGAAGATTGATGCTAAGCCCTCCCTCACGGCAGACTCGGCACTCACTTCTGTCTTCTGGAGTCACGGAGTAGCTGAGATGGCAGGCCAAAGAAATAAGTGAGTATTATGGTCTGCTGAACACTGACGCTGTCTTCTCAGGATGCTGGGCAGAGTGCACTGCTGAGCACCCAAGCAGACCTGTTTTGCCCAAGAGCTCATCCATCCCTTTTTCTCTCTGGATCTCTTACTAAGTCTTGGTAACTCATGTCTCCACATTTGCCTCAATTTTCACACTTTTCCCGGTACACTTGGACTCCCCTTTCCAGCAAAGATGCTTTTTCTCTTGCCAGCTGTGCCTGTTGCCCTCTCCTGCATGTGGTCAAGTAGGGTTTGGGAGTTCCAATAATAAAATGCAGCTGCACATCTCCCAGGCTAGTGAATGTAGGGCTGGTGACTTTGCTGCCCTATGAGAATGGCACTCACAGCAAAGTGCCTGATGGCTGTAGTTTTGAGAACAAGTTAATTTTTTGAGACATATTAACTTAGCTTGTATGCTTTTCTGACAGGTTGTGTGTGTCGTCCCTGACACTGGGGAGCTTTGCAGAGGGGGTGGAGGCTGTGTATGGCATGTTTGATGGTGACAAGAATGAAGAACTGCCACGTTTGCTGCAGTGCACCATGGCCGATGTGCTCCTGGAGGAGGTACAGCAGTCTGACACCATGTTCATGTCCAACACCTTCTTGGTCTCCCACAGGTAGGACAGTGAGCAGGCTGGTCCTAGTGGGACTTGCATAAGGTATATCAATATGTTAGGTGGGGTGAGGCAGCCCTCCAGAATGCCTGTCAGTAGAGTCTGGAGCCTCCTACACTTTCTCCTCCAACAGAAAGCTGGGCATGGCTGGGCAGAAGCTGGGTTCCTCTGCTGTCCTTTGCTACATTCGTAATGAGGTGGCTGATCCAGCCAGCAACTTTTCTCTGACGGTGGCCAATGTGGGGACGTGCCAAGCTGTTCTGTGCCGAAGTGGAAAAGCACTGCCTCTCTCCAAAGTCTTCAGTCTTGAACAATGTTCAGAAGAAGCCAGGAGAGTCAAGGAACAAAAAGCCATTATAACAGAGGTTGGTTTGGACCCTTTCCACTTCAGCTTCCACACTCACATAAAAGCTCGGTACAAATACATGAGCTTGGCTGTCTGCATAACATTACAGGGGAGAGGGTGGCATGAAGGTTCTGATCTAGTGCTTCCTGCTCTGCTTCATTTGTTGATTCGCTGTCCAAAATTGCAGAAGTGTTCCTAAAACACTTTGGCCTAAGACCTATGGGTACAGGATGACTTGTAATATGCAAAAGTATTAAAATGATTTCTAGAGAACTCAGTAAAGGTTAACTTTCGAAACACTTGGAAATAACAGGGAAGTTACAAAGAGTGGGAAAAATACATCTGTAAAGATCTTGAGAAATGAGTTCCAGTCACTGTAGTTGTATGCTCACCAGTGGATCTTATAAAAAGTATTAAGTTGCTAGATAGAAGTATTTTTCATAAGCGTAATGTGTCACTGTGTTACAGCTCTTCAAGGCATAGCACTGCAGCTACTGACTGAAAATAACTATGGGACTAATGTAGGACGTTAAATAGTTTAAAAACTGGCTCATTAATGGATTATGAAAAAGAAAAGTGAAATTACTGTATAAGAGACTTCCCTGTGCATCTCATGTGCTGGGTTTTAATACTTGGCGGCGGCAGCAGTGCTGACACCCAGAGGATACAGAAATTAAGAACACTGAAATTAAACTCAAAACACTGACTTGGAAAAGGTGCTGAGGGTTGTGGACACTTCTCTTTATGGGAGACCACTGCCGGGCTGGCCAGGGGACCATCTAGCAGAAAGGGGTAATACATCCTGGTTACAGAAACAGTTTGAGATACCTACCTGTTTGTTTTGTCCTCGGGTTGTAGTGTCCACACTTCAGAATGCAGTTATGTATTAATAAAGAGGGAAATAGTTCAGATAATACACAGAAATAGTTTAATGTCTGGGTAACCTGTCTTGCACTGAGAAAGTCAAAAGTCACTGTCTCACTTGTGCTAAAAAAATAAGTTTCACATAAGACTAATCAGTGAGATTCTCTGATCAGTGTACTGCAGGGAGTCTAGCTGCACATTTCAGAATTGTCTGCTACAATTCTTCAGAGTGCAACAAAAAGTCTTGTGGGATAAAAGTGTGTTATTGCCAGCATGGGTGATGGCATTTATTGTACCTTGTCATCGAGTATAGTGAATGCGCTGTAGTACCTGCACCTAGATCCCTTTCTCCAATGCTGCAGCTGTGTAACTGACATTTCTCGAGGCTCCAAACCAGCATATGAGCAGGGAAAAGTTTGCTTTCTAAATTATGTAATAGCACATCCCATGCTACTGCCTTATTTCTCTTGTCTGCAGGACAATAAAGTCAATGGTGTGACTTGCTGTACTCGGATGCTGGGCTGCACGTACCTGCATCCTTGGATCTTGCCCAAACCACATGTCAGTTCCATTCCACTGACTGTACAAGATGAATTGCTACTTCTAGGGAACAAAGCTCTCTGGGAACATCTTTCTTATGCAGAGGCTGTCTCAGCTGTGCGGCACCTACACGACCCACTAGCTGCCGCAAAGAAACTCTGCACTTTAGCCCAAAGCTATGGTTGCCAAGACAATGTTGGTGCAATGGTGGTATGTCTGAACATCAGTGAGGACAACTGCACATGTGAGATGCACGGCCTCACTCTGACAGGCCCTGGGGGATTTAGTTCTACCACCACCAAACCAGCAACACCTTCATGTAGCAGTGGAATTGCTTCAGAGTTCAGCAGTGAACTGTCTGCTTCTGAGGTTAGCAGTGAGGTGGGCTCTACTGCATCAGATGAACACAGTGCTGTTGGTCTCGATGGCAGCTTGCTACCACGACAAGAACGACGTTGCAGCCTACATCCTGTGCCCCCCTCAAGCATCTTTCAGCGCCAACATTCCAGTGCCACCTTCTCTAGCAACCAGTCTGACAATGGTCTAGATAGTGATGATGAGCAACCTGTGGAAGGTGTGATGACAAATGGCAGTAAAGTGGAGGTAGAGGTGGACATCCATTGCTGTAAAGGAAAGGGTCTGGAATTACAACATCCTGCTGCAGAGTACAGCTCTTCTACTCCAGGGCCAGAGGATGACTCTGGGCTTGTACTCATCATTCGGAGGCAGAACAGTGTAAACAGCAACACTGTGCAGAGAGGGGTTAAGGAGAAGTGTGAACTCCAAAAATCTCTTTCCACATGTTGTCTTTATGGAAAGAAGCTTTCCAATGGCTCCATAGTGCCCTTGGAGGAGAGCCTCAACCTCATTGAAGTAGCGACAGAGGCACCCAAGAAGAAGACAGGCTATTTTGCTGCTCCATCCCAGATGGAGCCAGAAGATCAATTTGTGGTGCCACCTGATCTGGAAGAGGAAGTGAAGGAACAAATGAAGCAGCACCAGGAGGACAGAGCAGATCAGGAGCTGAAAGAAGAACATGCAGCATCCCTGCCAGAGGAGTTTGACACAGCTCTGTAACCCTACGAGTACCATTCCCACATTATCTGTCCCAGGAAGCTCTGTTTAATAAGGGCTGTCATGCCCTCTGAGGGAGCTGGGATCTGCAAGGAGTACAGACACCTGCTGCTTCCTTAATGGAGTTGAGGAAGAATCAGGAAGGCCAACGTCTAGGCTGTCCACTTAACCACTGTAGCATCTCAGTTGTTCTATGAGCAGACAGATCAGCAGCTGAGCTCTGTGTTAGGGACTGTCTGGTAAGTCTTTGAACCCTGAGATTCTGCCAGCTGTGCTGGAAAGGGGCTGGAGTATGTGTGTGTGGGGTGAGGAGGCTGCTGAGAGAGAAATGCTCAGTGTTTAGAGTCCTGTGAACATTTCTGATGCAGTGTCCCACCCTCCCCCCCCCAGCACCTGACTTTGTTATTCCTTGAAAGAATACAGACAGTTGCAATGAAGCTGACCTGAGAATGGTTTCCTATATTAATTGCAAGCACTTTTATTTATTGCACTTAAGCTGTTCTTTTCCCTTTCAGCCCAGCACTTTATTATTTAGGTTTAGGGGAGAAAGCACTCCACAGCAGATATGCTGTGGACTTTTCCCAATTAATGTTCTTAGGATAGTGGAGGACTCAGGGTACCAGTGTTCTGATGAGCACTGGTGTAGGGGAGAGTGAAGGTTATGGTGGGATCATTCTGTGCAGGATGAGAAAACACATAGCTGAGTGATAAGCAGGTGCCAACCGATGCATTTTATATGGAGCATAGGAAAGATGAGGACTGGTTGAATAAGGCAATGTGTAGATCTAGTGGCTCTAGCTGCAGAGCACAGACCCACCTCAGCAGCAGCTTGGCCACCTTCATCATGGATGCTTCACAGTAGAGGCTTCCTCTACAGAAGACATGGGATAAAGCCAGGAGCTTGTGCTTGTCTCGGTGGTCAGTCAGAAGAGCCAAGCTGTAAACAATGGTGTGCTGCTCTAAGACTGGCAGAAGCATGCAGTGCTCTTTTCCATCAACATAAACCTCTGCATTGTCAGCTACAGCATCTTTGCTTGCCTCTAGAAGCAGGAGTCATATTCCAAATACACAGCAACCAGCATTTCATGGTATGTGCCCAATTTCGCCACAAACAAGGTGAAAGTGTACTTGTTCCTAAGCCTTCAGCACAAAAGCAAAAATTAAACTTTTCATCTTATTCACATTTTTATCAGCACTGAAAAAGATGTTTAAAACAGTCCCACTAATGATGAACTGGCTAGTCTGCACTCAGATGCCTTGTATTTCTATTAGGATTTTTGGTGCAGGGTGTAAGTTGGCTGCCCATGTTGTCATCTTGTATAAGGGTTGTGGAGGTCACTGCCTCTGTAGCATGCAGATCTGCCTTCCTTCCTGACAGAGCTGGATAGCAGCTGTCCTTGTCATGTCAGTGGTGCAATAATCCTGACTGTGATGTGGGCTAGTGCCTTTTTCTTCATTAATTATATATTTATGAAGAAAACATAAATGTTTCTTCTGAAGAGATCTGAGGGGCTTGAGTTGTCTGTTTTTGGATCAAATTTGGGCCTTGCTCAGAAGGAAATACTGTGCAGACTATTTGTGGAATTCTGTCAATATAGATCTTTTGACAAAATCTAATGGAGTTTTACTGAGATTTCAGAGCACCTTGAATTTCTTCTCACTAGGAAAAAAAGGTATTTCTATCATGCACAAAGAGCAACATTTTAGGATATACTTTGTGCTAATTGCAGTGTAATCATGAAACAACCCAACTTTTTGCAAAGTTTAAACTCTCACAATTTTTGGTTGTTTAAATGCTTATTTCATTTGGAACTGGAGGTTGAAGCTAGTTCTTAAAGTCACAGAAACAACAGCACTTGAATCCTTTAGGCAGAGGAAAAAGCAGAAAAGATTCAAATGCTAAACCCCAAAACTCTTTCATGTTATCATCATATAAGTATGCAGGAGAGGTTCGTCTGCAATGTATTCAACTGCAACTTTTGATTCTGTTACTGGTGATAATTTTACCAAGTATCTGTGCCTAGCCTCACAGTTTCTGATATCTGAAAGGGCTGTGGAACAGCCTCCATTCAGTATGGGACTGATGCAGAAACCCTTATTTCTGAGTAAGACTCTGACAAGCCCTGCACTCTGAGTGGCACGTATGAATGCAAATCAGGTCTCTATTTCTTGCACTGATATGGAAAGTCCAGTGTATCCTTGCCAGTCTGAATCAGTAGTATTGCATGCAGAATTGCCACAAGGAGTTAGTAATGAACAGCTCTACCTAGCTCAGTGTTAAAGGAATAAGGAAAACACAGCTCTGCAATAGAGCATGCAGATTTCTGAACTGTACCTCTTAGAGGTAGTGGCAGAATGGAACAGAAAGAATTCCTACTTGGACTTTTTCTCCAGTGCTGTTTCTGGTTTTGAAGCAAAAAGGGAGTTTAAATACAGCCAGCTCCTATTTTCTATGGGTGTGAACTGTCATGGAAGACATGGATTGTTATCTTTCTTACATTCCAGGCAGAATCCACAGATTTCTGTGAAGCTGGTATTGTGGACTCTGGGAAGCACAGGCTGAGTTGACTTTAGGTGTTCCAAATAGTGTTTCTCTGTTTGACTAAGACAAGCGCTGGTGTCCTCAAGCAGCTTTTGGGTATTTTCCATGTGCTTCTTCCAAGGATTAAGCTTTTCCTTTTCCATTTCAGCCACAGCATTGTGATGCTTTTTCTCCAGTCATCCAAAATCTTTTTCATGCATTAAAAATAGTGCCTGTTCATCACAAAAAGCGCTGCTTTTTCCTAGGCCAGTTTTGGGTGTCAGCAAAGACACTGGCATAATTTTTTCATGCAAATGTCTTGGATTTTCTAACACAAGATTCCAACTGCTGAGACACACTTCAAGGTCACTGTCATCCAAAGAAATGGGGTTTTTTCTGACATTGGTCAGTCAGTGGTGTGGCTGGGTTATCTTCATCTGTCTGGTGAGGACAACGCACAGAACAGAGTGCTTCCCTCCACTACCTTTTGTTTTCCTTCCTCCCTGTGTGTCTCCCCTACTTTATTTATTAACAGTACCTTAGATTTCAAGCTCCCAAGGAGCACTGCTGTAGGTAGAACAGGTATGAATGGGCAGTCTACTGAAGGACTCAGAGCAGGGTATAGAAAGTGTCTTCCCAGTTACCTTCCTGTTCTCCAGTCCCTTCCCTGATTTTTGTTTTTGGAGTTTGCAGAGATACTATGTGATCATCAAATAACCACATCACTGAGAATGTCCCACTCATTTGCAGACTTGCTGTTAGAGAGGGGTTCTCACCTTGAGGTCCACTGGCTATTTTGTCCCTGCTGAGCAATGCAAGCCCTCCCACACTGCACGCAGCCACAGCCAAGTGATGCTGAGGAGGTTGCTGGTCCATCTCTTCAGTAATTTTGGCTCTGCTGATAAGCATGCTTGCTGAGACAGGTACTGTGAAGGCACTGCTCTGTCTTGTCCTGTCCTGTCCTGTCCAGAAAGGCTTCTGTAAAAGGAACCCATAAAGGTTATACTGAGTGGTGGGTAGTGGGGGCCTAGGTGTTAAAGGTAAGAGCCTCCAAGTTGCCCCCAGAACAAGGAACAGGCCCAGTGGAGGCAGCATCACAGACTGTTCATACCAGACTGCAATCTTCAGTTAGATGGGAGGGTAACATCCTGTTAGAAGAAGGAGGAAGTATTTTCCTCTTTCAGGGACAAGCTGCTGTGAAGTCTGAAATCTTTCCTGTAGTACACAGGACCTTCAGCCACACCTAAGGCTTTGGACCTGTGGGGTTTCTGCACTCCTTCCAGATAGATGCTGGTGGCTTTTGTGTCACTTGCCAAAGGCCTTTCTTCAGGCAGATCACCTCTTTGGTCTTGTGCAATCATTGTCTGCTGTACTATTGCTCTCTAAAGACTCAACTGTATTTTTCCTCTTTTTTCACATTTTAAAATGTTACCTTTTTAAAATTATTAATATGATCTGGCGCATGTTAAATATTGCAGTGTACCAACTGTTTACTAAATAATCCTTTTTCATGCTTTTTTTGTTTTTAAAAAGGAGAGTATTTTCTGTATCCCACTCTAGCATGCACCTATAACGATCCCTGTTTTTACTGTGTATGGGAGTAGGTTGTCCAATGAATGTGCCCTCAGCACTGTGGCCTATGTACTGCTTTGGAAAGGCAAATAACGTGATTGTTGGAAAACACTAGTCCACTGATTCTTTATTCAGATGTATAGAGAGGTTCATGAAGGAAGAGTATTTTTGCATTGAATTTTCAGCTGACTTAGCAATAAAGATTTTTACTTTCATCTAACAGCTTATTCTGATTCTGTTACTGTGCTGGAAAAAAATCTCTGCAATATCCCATTCAAAGGTAGCTGTGTCTAGCAGCAGCTGTGCTGCAGGTTATTCACTGAGCTCTATGTGCTACTTCACTCATCAGCCTTCCACACAAAAACTTCTTTCAGAACACTGTGAGGGTAGAATTAGGCTTACCAGTTATTAAGGCAGCTTTCTGTTTCCTGCTAGAGGAATGCTGCCCTGTGAACTTGCTCTCAATAGCACTGTACAGCTCTAGAAGTAGCTGCAACAAGAGGAAATACAGAAATGTTAATAGAAACGGGACAACAATGAACTGTCCACGTAAATCCCTGTGCTGAGACACTTGATGTTAAAAGGCAAAAAAAAAAAGCGAACCCCAGAGCACGTAGTGTGTTCCTACTTGGCATCTGTTTTACTTTAGTGTCTCTAGTTCTAATAGTGTTCCATGGTTTTGGTAATTGTGAGGATTTAGTCACTGGTGCCAGTGAAAGAAGAGCTATGTCCAAGGCAAAGCATGTTTCTGGTATGTTTAGTTTTTTAATATGGACAGAACTTATCTGTGAGACTGTGGTGGTTCCATCCTCATGTGAACAATGCATACAATGGACACTGCTCTGAAGTGGCATTTCATTTTGAGACATGAGTTGGTGATTCTAGTGCTACTTTTCCCAGTAAAATTTCCTATAAAAGTTTTTCTAAAAAAAAAAAAAAAAAAAATTAAGAGCAGCATCTCATTTCTCCAACTTGTACATTGCAAATGTATTTTGAAAACAATATACTTTATATTCAATCACCCATTTGACCTCATAAAGCTTTTGTCTGATTATCCCAATCTAGGGCATTTTTTTAAGCAAAACTCTTATATACAAGTTATATAAAAAGACCATTTTATACATAAATGCACCCTCTCCAGGAATTTGAAAAGGCACTGTATCACAAGTTAGACTGAGTTTGAGAGGTTTTTTCAGGATTTTTTCATGACCTTATAAATGTCATGTTCACACTGGTCTGTTAATTCCAAGAGACCTAGAAGGAAGCAATATTTGTCACAATCATGGGCCTCAGTCACTTGTTTTTAAGAGCTCTTCTCTTAGCAAAGTCACATGCCTTTTGTAAAGACAGTTTCAGCTACAAAAAGCTGTTAATTGACAGAAGCATTTAGCGGCAGTACTTGTAGCAAGGCCTCACTATTGAAGGGGCCACCTGAGAGTGGGATGGAAGGGCTGCCTGTGAAGCAGAGACAGTCCACTGCATCAGCTTTGAGCCACTAATAACTCAATAGTGCAAATTCAAGTTAGGAATAACCTGACTCTACCATATTTAGAACTATGCCAGCTTGGTGGATGTTCTGTAGCATTAAGGCTGTACTGTCCAGAAGAAAGGAAAGCATACTGCTTCATCTCAGAAAGGAGACTGGCAAAAATCAAGACCATTACTGGAGTGGAGGAATCATTTGAAAGTTTTTATAATTGCAGTGGCTTCTGTTTCTGTTCATGAACTGTCCTATAATCTCTGACAGCTAGGCCTGCACTGAGCAGGTATGCCATGGCAGCCATGCAGCCCAATAGACCAGCAGCAATCTCTGCCCCATGCAAGCTGCACCAGAAGCCCTGATAGCCTTTGCTTTGATAAAGCTTCTCTCTCTCTTTGCACACTGATGAATTATAAACGCTCAGCAGAGAATGGAGGAAATAGTACAGAGCAGGCACTGTGCCAACTGCAATCACTATGTACAAGATGCATTCAATTAGCAGCCATGCTGGGAAGTGCCACGGGACCTGCAGAACACCAACCAAAATTAGAACACAAGGGAAGACCAGGAGACATCCTGCCACGACCATCGCTGCCCTCGCAATGGGTAGCTTCAGTAGGTAGAAACGCTGGTCAAGCTGCTGGGCTCGCTCCCCATCCGCTCCGCTGAAGCCGCTGTAGGCCCCGCCGTACTGGTAGTAGTAGATGCCCCCCAGGGCGGGGAGGCCGGTGTATCCTCCCGCCGAGCCACAGGACACGGAGCTGCAGACCAGGATCAGGGCGGCGAGCAGGACCTCCACCATCTGGCAGCAGGCTGGAGGGGAGCCCGAGGTGAGTCTGCGGCCACAGAGGAGCGCCCGGGGGGGAGCCGGGCCAGACGCTGCGCTCCGCAGGACGGAGGGAGCGGCTCCCGCGGGCCGCGCTCACCCCGGCCCGTGCGCAGGTACAGGCAGCGGCGGCGCTCCAGCGACCCCGGCACGGTGCGGCTTCCCCGCGGCCCCTCTGCCTCTGGTGCGGGTACGGTGCTAAGGAGAGATGATGGCAGGGATGGCAGTGACCCGTCCAGGCCCCTCGCCGCCGCCAGTCCGGTCCGCTCAGCCCCGGCACCGACCCGGACCCTCGCGGCTGCCCGCCCGCTGCCCTCACCGCCCGCTGCCCTCACCGCCCGCTGCCCTCACCGCCCGCTGCCCTCACCGCCTGCCCGCCCCGGCGCGTCCCCCCTGCGCGGCACGGGGGCAGCCCCGCTCCGCCATGGCCCGGCGCGGCCCCGCTCCGCGGGCGCTGGGGACGGGGGGCCGGGCCGGGCCGCCCCGGGGTACCGCCGGCGCGGTGAGCTCCGTCTCGTCCGCTCGCCTCCGCCCCGCCGGCGCTGCTCTGAGGTGGTGGAAGCTCCGACCGGGCTAGGCCTTGCCCCGTCTGAAGGTGCTCAGCTCCCCGGCGCAGGTGCGCGGTCTTCCGGCACCTGCGCACGGTTCAGCAGCTGTTGGCGTGTGAGCCGCTCCCCTTCGGCCCACGGACACACTCCCCGCAGCCCCTTGTGGCCATAACGTCTCGAGGTTTCTCACCTGCCACAGAACATGCTTGTTAGAACCCATTGGAAATTGACTAAATTTAACTAACTAAATTTTCACAGTTGTACAAGTTCTACCTTTTCCTGTGCTGTGAGTTTTGGTGTGTGTTCTTAATTCAGCTTTTCTGCCACCTCGTGCCTCTGTAAACTTCATCGGTGCCTCTCTGTTCCCTTATGCAACCCACTCCCAGCCTCTCTGGGCCTGCCCTAACTCCCCTAAACCCATCCTGTGATGCAGTGACTGCACCTCTATGCAGCACTCAAGACACAAGTGCACTGGCAGTTAACATCAGCAGAACAACTGTTTGTCTTGTCCTGGCAATGCACAGCATTTTGTGGCTTCTCCAGCTGCCCCAGCACAGAGCCTGTGTCTCCCGATACAGCCACTAACACCATGGGATCTGCCCTGCAATGCAGCTGTGAGGTTCCAGTTCAGCCCTTGGCAGACCATGTTCAGGTAATTTTCTTTAAATACATTACCTTATATTTAGCCATACAGAACCAAATAGACCCCTTTGGTGTCTTTTTGCCAGAGGCCACTTCAGACTATATGATGGGACCTTTTTACTGACAATAATGTCCTGCTGCCAATCTGTCCTCCCATCCTGGTAGACCCCTTAGCACAGCAGCCATCACCTGCCAGCAGAGGAGGTGATGAATTACTCCTGGTGGTAGCCAGAGTGAAGGCAAAGATCTCACCCATGTACAAGTGCCAGCATTTCTCAGGGTTGGTAAGGGCAGAGCTGATTCAGGAAAGGGAGAAAAGTAAACAGCAGGACAATCTGGAAATACAGAAAACTCCACATTCAGAGCAAATGCTTTTATTCAGGAGTTTAACCAAACACTGCCTGTAAAAGCTCTTTGCTTTTACAGAAAAAAAAGGCAGCAAAGAAATGTTTAAATGTTTTCATTACATTTAGGAAAACACATTTTTGGGAAAACAGTTATAGTGTAAGGTCTCAGACACAGTACCTGAATACGTGCCCTGAGAGGCACACATTCCAAATTTGTCTCTAAGATGCAGAAATACATTTCCTCCATCTGCAAGACTGATGGCAACAGTAAGACTGTTTCACCCTTCTGTCTCTACAGCAGCAACAGCAATAACCCTATAGACTTATGTGGTGAAAAGCCTAAAAACTGCACCTCAGCACTGTAGCAAAACATTCTCCTCAACACTTCACCTGATTCCACAGAGGACTGGTGATCTGAAAATGCATCTTAGAATTTACTTAGAATGAGATAAGAGAGAAAGAAAACAAAAGAACCATTGTTTCAATGCTCAGTTCAGATAGAGGAGAGAGAAATTGTGTGTGATGTTAAAAAATGGAGAATCCATAGGAAGCTTATGATGAGAAGTCTGGAGATAGTGCCGGTGCTCAGCAGTGAGGCTGTTGCACACACCTTTTCACCAGCATATGTTGCATCACTTATGTTGACGTGCCAGAAAGCAGGCCTCCTTGCTGGGTGGGTTTAAAAGTTTTAGCAACCATTTGTGAACTTTTAGGGTCATGCACAGTGCAATTTTTCTTAGTAGACCTTTTAACTGAAAGGGACATGAAGAACTAAGTTGAATAATCATGAGTCACAAGAAGGGATGAATTAAGTGTTTCTTATGCAGAGTGTTGCTGCTGGTCATCCAACAAACTGAGATAAAGCTTTCTTTGGATTTGTGTGTGATTTTCTTGTTCAAAGACAGGAAGTCTTGCTCTGTTGGAGATGTGTTCAGTGTTTTACTAGAGTGTTTGCTGCTAAAAAGTAAGGTACAAGCTTCAAGATACTGTAGAAGTGAGTCAATCTTATTTCATTTCTGTTGCTATAATGAGAAATCTTAAAAACATGCTTTGTGTCACTTCACTCCTGCTCAAAGTACTGTAGCTGAACTTGGTCAGCATCATCTTCTGGGTTCCTGTTCTTACTGCAGCAAATACCAGTCAGCAGAACAGAGCAACAGGAAATTGAGGATACCAGTATTAATCTTCACCACTGTTTTGGGTTATCTTTGTAATTATTTATTAGTATTATTTTTGGCTTATTTGGTTCTGGCTACTTCTGATATCATTGCTGTGCTAAGGGAGGGAAGGATCTGGTTTGGCTTGCCATGGATCAAGAACTCTGACCTGGTTCAGTGCCCTCCCTGGGAACTTGGAGGGTAAAGTGGTAGGAGCAAGTCATGATCTGCCTCATATGTCTCCAGTTTGAGGCAGCTGGAAGCTGCAGCACAATCACTGCTGAACACCACAACCAGATTTATTGACTGTCCCACATAAATAAATAATCACAGGGACAATGAGTGCAGCATGATGACGATAGAGCAGTACTGTAGAAAAGAACTGGAGGTTACTGTGAATGACAAACTGAACTCAAGTCCACAATGTCACCCTGTTGCGTAAAAACTAACATTTCTAGGGTGTATGAACAGGAATGTCACATGTAGGACGTGTGAAGAAATTCTTCTGCCCCCACTTCAGCACTGGCTTGGCCTCAGTCTTGCACACTGTGTTTCCAGAGGTGAGTGAATCAGCTGGAGGGGATTCAGAAGAAAGCAAAAGAAATATCTAGAAATACAATCTGTGAGAAAAAGATTGATCACAGACATCTCATTTGAAATAACTAGCATCTGTTAACAGCTTGCAAGCTTGTAAATAGAGAGATGTCTAGACAACTTACAAACTTGTAAAAAACTCTTGTCAAGAGCAGGGAAATATTTTGTTCACTCTGTTTGCTGTTGGCATGGTCAGAAAACAGAGAGCTTAGCTTGAAGCAAAAGGGATTTATTTTAGGCACCCTCAATGTTTCTCACACACACTCCAACTCCACCATTTTATAAGGAGATGAACAGTTATTGCAGGAGTGGATTAGTAAGCAGATGGTAGGTTTCCGTCACTGGGGCTGTAATTCAGTCATGATAAGTCTGGCCCATCTGTGTGAAAAGGAAGTGCTGGTGCTGCCCACACCACCCACTATAAGCTCACAGTGTCATCTCACGCCACAAAGCCGCTGTACCCCTTTCCACACCACCCCCATTAGCTGGTTACTGTCCCAGTGGCTCCAAGGCCTTTGCAGGATAGCTGCTATGACATATCATGCAACAGCTCAAGTCTCTGAAGCTGTAAGTCAAACACAGGATATGCACTTACCTGGGTAATATTTACCTGGATGTAAACAGACACAAGTCTGGACAAGATGTTTTCTTTCACTGTGCCTGTACTCAGGAGCCAGTAACATTCACACTTTGTGGAACATTCCTCTCAGCATCTGTAACAGGAATTGCAAGTCTTTCATCCTGGCTGTTGGGCCTGTAGCTCACTGGTGCTTTCAACTCCCCACAAACCTGGAGTACACTCTGTGTCTCTCAATGTGCTGGCTATGGACACAGTGCCCAGGCTGAGCAAGCAAAGACTCCTGTACCTGCTGGACTCTGTCCCCACCCAGCACCACAGTGGTCAGTGGCTGGGGAGTGCAGTCTGCTGGAAGGAGTAGACATAAATTGCTGGAAATAAAAGCAAAATATAAGGAGGTAACAAGTGAAGTAATTTGTTACTAACCCTGGTGGATTTTTATGCAGAGTACTAGTTGGGTGTCTGTCCCTGCACCTCCCAGTGCACCTTGAATTGGCAAAACTATCCTTTTGTACCTGCAGGCTGACAGAGACAGGTTTGTCAGTGCAACAGTGCTTGAGCCTGTGCTCTCCTTAAGCAGCTGTTTGCCAGTCCCGCTTTGTGTCTGCAGCTCAGTCTGGAAGCCAAATTGCTTGGTCTTACTGGCTTCACCTCTGCACACAGAAATGGGACTCTGGGAGCCCTGTTACCAGAGAAAGGCAATACCATAAAAAATGCTGAAGTTATCACTAGTTTCTCCTTCCAATGGGAAGAGATAAAAATCAATTGCTCAAGCTACACAAGGAAGAGGGTGCTGAAGGGCTATGCACAAGATACATGTGGGCTTGACCTGCTGGGGCAGAGGAGCAAACTACAGAGGGTGGAGGCAAGTCAGTGGGGTGGGATGTTAGTGGGAAGCATAGGACCTGACAGTCCAGAGAGATGGCAGCCTTGCTAGCAGAAACGCATCCTGCAGGGTATGGCTGCCTCTTTCACTGCACCATGGAAGGATGGCTTGGCCATATTTCTAGAATACTAACTAGAATTGTGTGTTCATGCTTTTGTCCTGTGAAACATTGCACAACAAGGGGTGGGAGGATAGGGGCTGCATACCCCATGTGAAAACGTCTGGAGGAGGACTGGAGTCATGCAGTGAGAGAAGGGCATTGTAATAGCCGGAGAAACCCACTGGTGCCATTGTACACTTCTGTCCTCACCCTGCTTCTCACCAGGTTCTCAGCCTTATGTAACTGAGCCTCCTGTGTCTCCAGAGCCACATTTTTCCCCACCTTGGCAACAGACTTCCACTGCGCTCTCCCCTGAACCCCACTGCTGCGTGCAGTATGACTGGTAGGGCTCCAGTTGCGTCAGTTTGGGGATTGTTGCTAGGCAGAATATACAGCATCGTCCTTGAAGCCTCCCAGTGCTGTGTTTAACCCTGCCAGGGCTGCAGCATGGCAAGAGATGGGGCCAGCTGAGGGAAGTGAGAAAATAACCCATAGGTGCTTGGGTTGCATAAACTTCCAAAGGTTACTCATGTCAGGTTTCAGTCAAAAGAAGAGAGAAATTGTGTAGCCCTCAGCGGAAGACAGTCCAAACAGCTTCAATACAAGATGTTGCTCTGTGAAAGGGTTTCGAAAGGTGCTATTCCTTGTCCAAAGGCCTTGGGGCTAGTTGCAATGAGAAGTCTGCCCTCCAGTCTGGGGCTAAGGATCCTGGCTAGACCTGCTGTCTGCATTCCACCGCCTTCCAACCTGCCTCCAACCCTGAATCCTTGGCCCCCATTGTGGCCTCAGAAGTGCCCAATGCAATACTGGGGTCAACAGCAGGTCATGGCTCCCCAGCAGTATCAGTCCAGCCACAGCACTGAGGGATGGGGCCACTCATATCACCTGGGGAGGTGCAGCCTTACTGATGGTTGTGTAGTGAGCATGGGTTGAATGCAAGGTCCTTTGTCCTCCAACTCAGGTGCAGGTATAAACAGGTAAAATTCACAGTGACCACTGGCCTCTGCAGTGAAGGCATCAGCAGACTGTTTGCTCGAAGGTTGGCAAGTCCCTCTTGTCCCTGAGCAACTCTTCAGTCTCTGGCCATCTGCTGCCATGGCAATAAGGGAAGACTTGGAGGAACCCTTGGAAGGCAGAAAGAGTGCAGATATCTCTCATTTATCCTAACCATGCAGGAATTAAGAGGCAGGAAGCCATAGGTTCACATCACTTAGCAAAAAAGGGCCTTCTGGGAATGGTATAATCTGTGGTTTGCAATACCATCAGAGGGAAGAATTGCATAATTTCTGCTGGCTGCCAGAATTATGAGTTTACTTGGGTCTTGCAGCAACAAAAAAAAAGACAAAACAACCCCACACCAAACCAAACCAAACAAAAAAAAAAAAAAAAAAAAACAAAAAAACCAAAAAAAAAAAAAAAACCCCAAAAAAAAAACCAAAAAAACAAAAACCAAAAGAAAAAAACCCAAAAAACCCCTCCAAACCAATGACAACTTGAGCTTACTTTAATCCTTCAGGTCCTGGTGCCTCCAAAGCACTGGCTAGGGAAGTGCTTTCCTCCCTTTAGTTTATTGAGGAAGATGCCTCCCAATTGTAATGAAGCCACAAACTGGTGTTTGTCAGCTGGTGCATTGGGATCCCAGAAGCTCTCAGGTCAGGACAGACTGATGGCTTCCTCAAGCTTTATGATCCATCAGTGCACTCTCATTGAATTACAAGGTACTAGTGCTGGAATACCTGGACTCTGCAGATTTGCCCCCAGCAGTGTTTGCAGACTGAGGAAAGTGGTGGCAAAGGGTGGCAGCCCAGGCACGTCAGGAAGGCAAGCTGTGTCCTTAGGCTGCCCCCAGAAAGAGTTAATGCAGAGCCATGTTCCAGGTGTTTGAAGTGACTACAGTTGCAAAGGGGAGGAGAGGTCATTTTTGGGTGGGGAGAGCAGCCCTCTCTGTGGACCAATGGCTAAATGATTCAGTCTCAACGCCCAGTTTTGGGGATTATTTCATGGCAAAAATTCACAGGACTTTCCTCTCAAGGGGATTTGTCCTGGATGAAAACTAGGGTCTGGACCCCCAGGCTTGTTGGTGTCTCCGTGTCTGTGCTGTAGAAGGTAAGGTGCTGTGTTCTGGTGCCTTGCTTCTTTCAGGTGGGTAGTGGGGAGTTCTTCCCTGGCCACCTACACTGAAGGTATCTATTGTGCCTGTGTCTACAGCTCCCCTTTTCAGAAGGACCATGTTGCAGGGTGGTGTAAGGGCTCTGCTAGGATAGACTGTGTATTTGGGGCACAGCCCAGCTGTTGAATTGAGATACATGGCTCATTTCTAGGCTGAGCTTTTTGTGCAGCCCTGCTGTATATTTCTTCAGCTGACTTTCTTCTGGTGGGAAGGAAACACAGAAGGCTTCAGCAGAAAAGCTGAAATCTTGCTTTGTGACCCTGTTAGATCAGCCTGGGCTGCTATAAATGGCCTAATAATGCACTGCTGGTAGAGTAACTGCAGCAGTATGGGCATCTCTAGGTGCAAACTTCACTGAAACAGTGAGAAATTTGTTCAGATAGCAAATCCTGTCTGAACCAGGTAACCCTATAGCCCTTCTGGCTCACTCTCTGCCAAGGAAGGGGAAGCTGTGCTGTATCTGCCAGTGTGGCGCTATGCAACTACCATCAGGAAAGGGCCACTGTTTATTGAATTGCTTTTCAGTGGAGCAGAGAAATAAGACAGAATAGAAAGCATAAGCAGTTTGTGGCAGGATTACAAGGTAGTGTGCCAGTATTAGCAAGAACAGACTTTGTGGCTCAGGAGGGCTGCCTCTTCTGTGCCCTATCCCTAAGCTGCAGGTGGAAATCCCTGGGTCATCATCAGTTTGTAAGTTAGGCTTTTCCTGCCTGGTCTAGCTTGTGTTCTGGGTATAACATGCTGGGATGTGTAAGTCACTTTTGTGTCCATTTTTGGGTCTTGGAGGCAGCTGTTTCTCTGCTGTGCCTTGTTTGTTACTCAGTTTCAGGTTGAACTACAGGTCCTTTGTTTGGCACAGTGCTGCCTCCTGGATCTCCTAAAATGGCCGAGTCTTGCTCCATTCCCTAAGCATTGCCTTTTGCTCTAGGCTCTCTGGGCTGGGCTGTTCTCTGCTGACAGAAGTGTCTAACCTCTATCCTGCCACTGCCCAGTGCATCCTGATAACATTGAAGAATAACTACCTTTTTGGCATCTGATATTTGATTTATAGTGCTGCATTTCTGTCTGTCTGTCTGAGGAACATACTGCATATGAACACACATAGTGGGCCAGCCCTTGTGTATGCAGGTTGAGTCGTACAAGTTGATAGCTGGGGGGAGAAAGTGGGTGACCTGGTCCTTCTGTCAGTGGAATATTGAATCTGCAGTCAAGCAGTGACTACAACATGCTGCTAATTCTTGGCTTCTGGCTTTAGCGGGGCTTTTTCCTCCTCAATGCAGGAGGTCCATACTAGGCAGGGGTGCAGCTAACACATGGAAGTGCTTTAATCTTTCCCACTGTATTTCTCTCTCACTTATGCATGGGGTTTCACTACATCCTGGCACCAAATACGGCCCTACTTGCTGCTGCTGCTTTGTCCATAGGCAATAGGTAGTGTCTACAGCTTTTGGAAGTTTTACTTATGGGCTGCATCCCCAAGTGCATCCCCAAACAAGATTCCTTGTCTGACATGTGTTAACTAAGCCCAGGAAATTCACTTTGCACTGACAGCTCTCAGGATGGACTCGTACCTGATCCAAGTGAATGGCCATGGAGATCATGCCCCTCTGCTAGATGTTCACCTCAAGAACACTGGGAACACCATATCACCAGGGAAGGTGAAGGGTCGGAAGCCAAGATGGGCTGTAAGGGCTTCTGAAATGTCAAAGAAGACTTTCAATCCCATCCGAGCCATTGTAGACAGCATGAAGGTGGAACCCAACCCAAAGAAAGCCATGATCTCCTTGTCCTTAGGTGAGCATAGTCCTGTGGCTGAAGCCTCCAGGTATTTGGATTAACGGTGTGGCTGACAGATTGCAGGGCTCTGAAGCACAAAGTTTGTTCAAACAGCAAGGGATAGGTCAGACAACCACACAGCTCTGTGCCTGTCACAGATCAGCGAGAACTTTACTGTTTTTTCGATCTTTAAAAGGAGACCCGACTGTCTTTGGAAACCTTCCCACAAATGATGAGGTCACACGGGCTGTGAAGGAGGTTTTGGACTCAGGACAGTACAATGGTTATGCTCCGTCTGTTGGTAAGTTGACAAAGCTCATCCTGTGAGAGTTGGATGATGTCATATGCCAGGTGCTACCCCACAGCAGGTATATGGAGCCCCCAGACATCTTTCCATTAGCACCCTACAGCTGCCCTCACCAACAGTCACAGGAACACACAAGTATGTGTCCCCCAGATACACCTGTGTGCTCTTTCCTGTGTGGGCTGTTTGAGGCCCGGAGATCCTGCCGAAGCTGTTAGCTGCCGCAGCCATTGGGGCAGACAGGATATCAAGAACCTATAAGGGCTTGGGGACTGTGTGTCCCTGCTGTGGGTTATAGCCAAGTTCCTTTCTGATCTGCCTTAACGAGGAGTTCCCTTGGGCTCCCTGACTTCACTGACACCATGAGCCTTGTTTGCAGTTAGTGTCAAAAGCATGCACAGAGCATAGATCATGCCTGTATCATGGGGCCCTCCATCTGGTGACAGGGAGGGCTGCCCCGGTGGCATTGCTAAACAATGAAAGCCATGTCTTTGCTTCCTTCTGGCTCAGAAAACTCCCTGGCTACCTTCCACTCTGCTCCTGTCAATTCCGTACCTGGGACATGCTGGGGCCAGAGTTTGCCTCCCTGCCCAAGATTTGTCCCTGCTCTTGGCCATTCTGGCCCAGCCTTGGGGCTGCATGATGCTTGACCTAAGGCAGGACAGTTTCTGCCACCCTGGGACGCCACCAAATGGGCTTTCCCCAGATGGGCAGCAGCTGTGAGCCTTGTACTGGTAAGAAGAAAGAAACAGTACTGGTAATAAGAAGGAAAGAATCTGTAAAAACCTCCTTTCCATGTCTGACTTGTCTTTCCTCAGGCTACCAGTCCTGCCGGGAAGCTGTTGCTGCATACTACAACTGCCCGGAGGCACCACTGAAGGCCCAGGTACTGGTGCCCAGCCAAGGCACTCCCACTGCAGTGCAGACAGGGTGCTGCTGCCTGCAGACCATGGGGCATGGGAGCCCTACCCCCGCTCTCCCTCCCTACCCAGTTAGAGGACTAAAGGCTAGTCAAATCATCTTGCCCCAAGGTGGCCTCCTGCTGCTCTCATCCCTTCCCTGAGCCCTTCACCTCCACCCTCCCCAGGAAGAGGTTTTGCTTTCCACCAGCTGAAGTTTCCCTGCTTTCAGTCAGGCCCTGGCACTGTCTTTTTTGGCTGAGAATCTCTCCCTGGCAGAGCTGAGCCTGGATGTTATGTCACTCCTGTGTGTTCGGAGTACTTCAGAGTAGTTGTGCTTCCCACTGACATCTCTGTGCTCTTTGCAGGATGTCATCTTAACGAGTGGCTGCAGCCAGGCCATAGAGCTTGCCTTGGCAGTGCTGGCCAACCCAGGCCAGAACATCCTGGTGCCACGGCCTGGCTTCTCCCTGTACAAGACTCTGGCATTGTCTATGGGGATAGAGGTCAAACTCTATAACCTCTTGGTAAGTAGTGGCAGGCCTGGAAGGGGCAGCCCTGATATTTCTCCTCTCAGAAATACCCTGGCCCTGCCTGGAAAGTGGGTGAAGGCGACATGAGTAACCCTGGGTGCCCTGGCACACCTGACCTTGTGTGCTAAGTCCAGTTCCTCAGCTTTTACTTCCCTTTCTCTTCACTTCACTAGCCAGAGAAGGCCTGGGAAATTGATTTGGAGCACTTGGAGTCTTTGGTGGATGAGAAAACAGCTTGCCTCATTGTGAACAACCCATCGAACCCCTGTGGCTCTGTGTTCCGCAAGAGCCACCTCCAGGAGATCCTGGCAGGTGAGCCTGCCTGTGTGTTTCTGGGGCCTGGGGCATGGTTGCAGTCTGCTGTCTGCCCCCATTGCTCATGTCTCAATCACCGCAGCACCGTTACCAAAGGCTTTGCTTCTGACTGACTCTACCTCAGGAATGAGGGCTTGCTCAGTGTGGAGGTGCTGTCTTATCTAGGCAAGAACATGCAAATCATGTATCTTCCTCAAGAGCTCTGTGTGACTTGGCCTGCTCATTTCTCCCCTCTGGCTTTGCACTGGAGCCCTGTGCTTCCTTGTCCTGACAGAGAGGGCTGTGCTGCCGGTCCCCACCAACTGGAGCAGAACTAAGCCCAGTCAGGGCAGGAATCCCCAGTGGTCAGGCTCTCCAAATGAATAGTCTGTAGGAGGAAGATAGGGACCTTGTGCCCTGAGACAGAGCTTCCCTCAGAGCTCTGCCAGGCCCTGCAGCAAAGGGCAAGTTTGTTCCCATGGAGAATGCAGGTGGCCAGGCTGAATGCCCTCTCTTCCACAGTGGCATCAAGACAGTGTGTGCCCATCCTGGCTGATGAGATCTACGGAGACATGGTGAGTGTCTGTTGCAGTCCTTTGCACTCGCAATGCTGCCTCTCCTTTTTGATGTACCTAATCCTTGGCCATGGCAGCCAGGTCTCTAGAGGTGAGGGACAGCTCTACTTCCCAGGGCCTGGGTCCATGCCTGGAGCTCCCAATCCTTTGGGGCACAGTCCTAGGGGAACCTCTTATGTCCAGCTCCCTTCCTCTTCCTGAACAGCTTGCTTTTATGTCTGTGCACTTACCATGTTCATACTTTGAAGCTGTGAGTTTTCACCATCGGTTTCCCACTGCTTCCCTGCATCCCTTCTTGTTAAGCCTCATGCTCACACCCAGTTGTCACAGTAAGAGGCAGGGACAGCCCTAACACAGTCTCTGATCATAGGTATTCGCTGACTACAAGTATGAACCCATTGCAACTCTCAGCACCAATGTGCCAATCTTGTCCTGTGGTGGCTTGGCAAAGCGATGGCTGGTCCCTGGCTGGCGGATGGGCTGGATCCTAATTCATGACAGAAGAGACATCTTTGGTAATGAGGTGAGAACCGCTGTGTTGCTGTCATGGCAACAAACTTGCAGAGTCTTCAGTATGTGGATCACCAGGTCTCTAACTGATACAAGCAGGTACTGCTCTTTTGCTCTCACGTAGGTGTCACCCAATTGTGCTTACCTGCTTTTCTGCCCCTATTTCATGTCCCTTCCTTACTCCATTTGCTCCCAGACATGGTCTTCTACCCACAGCTACACTGTAACTCACTCTGTATCTCTGCTGGTCATTAATACACGCCTTGTCCTTTTTCTGTGCTTCTAACTTCTCAGAGAGCTCCAGTGTGCACTGAAAGTATTGCATGGCTTATCGGGCATGTGGAGTCCGTGTGTGGTGTCTATGTGCTCTTACATGGTTTCTCTTAAAAGTAAGAACAAAGCACCTTGCAGTGCTGCCAGTACTTTATCTGGCTATTTTTCAGCTGTGTTACAAGGACAACCATCTACTGCAGTGACCTTTCCACCTAGAAGGCTCTCTGCAGAGGAAGAGGGAGAAGAGAGAACCAAATGAGTGAGCAGAAAAGCTAATATTGATTGTCCTTACCTGGCTTTGAAAGTGTGGACTGTGGGCACAAACCAAAGGGAAATGCAAAGTTGTATTTGGAACAGCTCTGGCTTTATTTGTATTATCTATATTCTGGCCTGGTTTGAGTCAGATCGGGAAGCTCCAAAGGTTTTCTCTGTTGGTATTTCAATCTGCAATGGAGGAACAGAGAATGACATTGTAAATAGTCTGCTAAACCTGGCATATGGTCAAACAAATGTTCTTTAGTACTTTGTATGCTCACTGAAGAGAAGGGTGTGAACAGCTGTAGAAATACAGGAAGTGAGCCTCGGAGCTGTTCCTTTCCTTTAGGGAAGCATCATCTAAGCTGCAAGTATTATGTTTTCTCAGATCAGGGACGGCCTTCTAAGACTGAGTCAAAGGATCCTAGGACCCTGTACAATTGTCCAAGGAGCACTGGAGCGTATCTTGCACCGAACACCACCTGAGTTCTACCACAACACCCTAAGCATCCTCAAGGTAAACAGGCTGTTATAGATCAAGAAGGGCTGTTCAAAAATTGTTTGGAGGGAGTCCTTCCTCTCTAGTTCATCATTCTTCCTCTCCTCCTCCCCACTTGGAGCTGCAGTTTGTCTGTGATTAGGATGACCCAACAGATCAAATTCCAGCAGAATTTGTTGTGGGCAGAAATACTGTGATAACGTTCAGGCAGCCTAGCTCTGCAGCTGGAGCTGCTGACCCAGGGGATGAAGTTTGGCACTGACTTTCTGGGCTCAGCTCAGTAACACCTGCTGTACTCAAGGCCATGATCTCCCATGCTGTTTGCATTTGTTGTCCCTTTATTTGCAGTAGGCAAATCTGTTCATAGTCCTAGTCCAGAGTTTGGCTTCCAATCACTAAACTGTTTTCTGGAATTTCTCCTGTTTTGAAATTTCTCCTTTTTTCTTTTCAGTCTAATGCTGACCTTTGTTATGCTGCCTTATCAGCTATCCCTGGCCTTCAGCCTGTCAGGCCTGCTGGAGCCATGTACCTGATGGTAAGTGAGGATCACCAGCACTCACACTAGGTCTGGTTGCCAGGGCTAGTCAATGTTTCAGATTGGTACTTGCCACCAGGTCTCCATTACTGTGCACTTTCAAATTGCCCTGTGCGGTAAATGCATCCCTTGATCACCTTAGAAGGCCAGGCAGGAACTGCTCACAGAGCAGAGGCCAGTAGACTTAACCCACTTGCTTCTGCACAGAACTCCATGACTTTTACTTTTCAAGACAAGGCTGTTTCACCTGGATATAAATCCCGCTGGCAACTGGAAGCCCCTATAAAACAAGGCAAAATATCATACCTTCTGTAGAAGATGAAGCCTTCTTCAGAGTAGCATGCCTGTCCTCTGCCTGTGGTGTTGCCTTTTCTTCTGCCTTTTCCCATGCCTGTTTGCTTGAAGGTTTATAATATGCTGAAATTTCCTTTTTCATCTCATCAAGCTCAACTGAGAAATTTATGACACTTCGACACATTTGAAATTTTTTTCCTTTTATTTTGTTCCATCTCATAATGTCTCCAGTTTTTCATTCACTCTTAAAATGTGGACTCAGAACTGGACAATACTGCAGTATCTGTCTCACTCATTTCTATAGAAAAATCCTTATCACTTTACCCTGTTTCAAATTTTACTCAGAACTACACAGATCATTTTGCTTATGCTTTTTATGTAGAGGCACAGCTCTAAGATTCTTTCACTCTTATTGTATTTCTGCAGTAGCTGGCCATCTATTTCAAATTAAATCATGTGTTTATTTTTGTTTTCTACTAGCTCTTTCAGAACTTATGTATGCAAATTATCTATCAAATTACCTGTTTAAGAATATTTACATGAGATGTTTAAAATCTTTGGTTATAAAGGTCAGTCTGGATGAGGCCCTGAACAAGCTGATCTAGTGAGTGGCAGCCGTGCCCATAGTGGAAGCATTGGAACTAAATGAGCTTTAAGGTCCCTTCCAATCCAATCCATTCTGGGATTCTATAAACAAACGGCCAGAATAGCACTGTCTTTATGTGAGAGATGGACAGCTGCCTTCTTTCCAAATACAAAAAAGAAATATTTATTGGAGATTTTACCATTTTCATGTCATTTTACAAGGATTTATTTTGTTCATAATATTCTAGACCTTGCTATATTTCTTTTTATTTTAAACCAAAGCATTAGTTTTTTCTTGCGTGACAGGATTATTAATGCATACTGAGTTCTCCACCAAGCTCTGTCTCAATGTCTTATCTATTCCTTTTCACTTCTAATTGGTTCCATGTCTTTTCTATCAAGTGTTTTTTTATTGAAGCAGCATTTAACTGAAATTCCATCTTTAGGTAGTTAATGAAGGCTTTTTCAGAAGCCCAGTTTTCATTTATATGTTTCTGTCTTGCATCCCAGGCAGCCCAAAACATAAGCAAAAATTGAAGGCAGACAATTGCTCTTCACTGGGAAGTCATTGGGCCATGTGTGTAAACAAGGACCCTGTAGATAGTTTTGGTGCGCTTGATTGCCATGTTACATCCCTCTGCTGCAGGTTGAGATAGAGATGGAGCATTTTCCGGAGTTTGAAAATGACGTGGAGTTCACTGAGCGACTCATCTCGGAGCAGTCTGTGTTCTGCTTGCCAGCCACGGTGAGCCTAACACTGAGAGCCCCAAGGAACTGCAAGGCCAGAGCGGGGTGGGAGAAACTGTAGGGGTTTGCATCCCTGAGCTCTCAGGACTGGGAGCTGTGTATGCAAGTGTCCACAGTAATGTAGTAATGTGTAGGAGCTGGCTGTCAGCTGCCCATGCTGTGTGTGGCAGTCTGTGGCACACTAACAGCCCTTAGTCAGGCTGCCAGGATCTTCCCAACTCCAGGCTTGCCCAGTATTTCTCAACCTGTGAGAGATGTAGCCCTGAAATCCACATACCCGCACACTTCCTTGCTGAAGGTACTCCCTCAGAGGAGTGCTGTGTTCCTTTCCTCAGTCTGTTTCCAGTCCCCCACCCCTCCAGACACAGGGAAGGCTGAGAACATCTGTGCCTTGCATTCACTTCCAACACTGAATATGGACAGAGCCTTAAATATTTTCCAGCCCTCTCCTTTGCTAACTCCTTTCAGCCCATTCCCTGCACAGTCTGGTCTTCACAGTTCACACAAAGTCCTCTGGCCTGTCCCCCTTACAGCATCATGTCTACACGATAGAGATGGGAGATTTGCTTGGAACAGGAAAAATGGTCTAAGGGAGCAAGAACAAAGCCCTCCTGTTCTACATTGACTGTATTCATGTGTTGATGCAGCTCATGGTGCCAAGGCAGGGCTCTAAAACTGGCACTATCCCAGGTAATCTGCCAGCTTCGTCTTTTCTCATTTCAGTGCTTTGAGTACCCAAACTTCTTCCGCGTAGTGATCACCGTGCCCGAGGAGATGATCTTGGAGGCCTGCAGTCGCATTCAGGAGTTCTGTGAGATGCACTACCAGGGTGCTGAAGGGGCCCAGGATCTGGAGTGTGACAAGTAGCTACAGGTGGCCCCCTGCCTCTGTCAGGCTAGACCTTGTATGAGGCAGCAGCTGGGCAGGCAAGGCTGCTTCCAGCCAGCCCCACCTCTCTCTGCCTTAAGCAGCCACTGTCCTGCTGCTTCACTTTTTGTGGTCCACAGACTCCTCAGCATTATGGAAAGAAGACACTTCTCTCTCCTCCTCCACTAGAGCTAGCACATTCTCTTGCTTCCAGTCCCCCATGTCTCTGTAGACTCAGCATCTGTACCCTGTGTTGGTCTGTGCTACCTGTGAACCAGCTGCAGGCAGGGGCAGAAGGTTATTCCTGGGTTGGGCCCTGTGTCAAAGGCCTGTTGGCCTGTGGCTCCTGTGCTGGCCACACTTCCCCTTGGGGACAGGACAAGGCTGCTGTCTTGGAGGATAAGAGAAAAGTACCCACCTCTCACTTCCCTGCGTTACTTTAGGAGGCCAGAGCTCTTTATACCAAGCCCTTTGCGTGATAAAGGGAGTAAGTTATTGTAACTTTTTTATTAATAAAAATTCTGACATGGCAGTCCTGCACTGTCCTACTATTGCGTCAGGTTAGGCTTGGTCACTGTGTGGGTCACCTTTGCTCACCTGATGGTATTTCAGTGCACCAGTCATGTCCCTGCCTGCCCAGGGCCATCCTGTGTGCCAGGAGGGATATGGTGAGAGTGGTCAGATCCCCAGAGAAACCCACCAACCCTGAGAGCAGGATGGGCCCTGAAAGCTTGACACAGACTGGAGCCAGTCCCTCCTGCTCTGATGATGTTGGCAGCTTGCTGTGGCAGCCTGTCCACTTCCCACAGAACAGTCCTGTCTGCACCTTCTCCTTGGCCCTCACAGCCTCCCACACTGTGGACCCCAGCAGAGCAGTGGGTGCTGTGCTTGCTGCTGCAGGGAGGCAACTGTCCCCAGGACTGGAGCCAGCCATGCCTAAATACTCAAGGCTTGGCTTGCCTTTCTTGCTGTAGTGGTGAATCATGGGGTGGCACCCCATGGCTCATACTATATGTGGTGTTTGTGACATGCCAGCGGTACCAGGGTTACTGATTGCTGAATACGTCAGCTCCATAAAGTAATAAGGAACTGGTGGCCTGTTGTCTGTTTATTCAGTGGAAATGGGAGGAGATGATAATGCCCATTGCAACACGTGTTCTGGTGAGATGCTCAGGACCCATTTCTGGAATTCTCAGAGGGGCAACTTGTGGAGTGCCTTACCTTGCCACCTTCAGCTCTGTTCACATGTCCTCCCACAGAGTTGGGATCTACAGGTCAACCCTGCCTCCCCAATGGCAGGAAAAGTGAGCTAGCTCTGGATTACACCAGGCCAGTCCTGCCAGGTTCTATAACAGTCTAATTGTCTCCCCTTACCTTGCCCAGTACAAAATCTGGGTACCAGTACTCCATTGGAAGGGAGGGCTAAATGAGGAAGCAGTATATGAAAAGGTCTTTGACATGTCAGCTGAGTGTCCATGCTACATCTTTTCCTTTCACAGAAAGCAATCCCAGAGCAAAAAGAGAGAGAAGCTGGGGCTATGGTGAATGGGTGAATGGTACACAGCTTCAGAGATTTCATGCCATTAGACCTTCAAATAGAGCTGAATAACCAGAACTGCTTAAGACATTGATAAGTAACAAGCAGAGTGGTGTATGAAGGATCTGTTGGACCAGGAGACCTTTACAGCATGATGTTGCTGCACAGTTATGCTGCACAGTTATGAACCTACTGCAGTTTTCATGTTCCATCTACTTCCTTCAGCTCTTCTCCATGTACCTTAGGTTCTGTGGCTTTAGTCCCCATTACTAATAAACAGATTCTGATTTTAGAGAAAGCTGATCCTTTGAGATCACTCTTCCTTCAGGAACCCCTTTTCTTTCTGAGTCCTCTCAAGATGTCTGCTAACATGCAAATATTCCACAATAATTAACACAATGCTGTTTCTTTTTGACCCAGCCACATTTGACTGAGAAGGCTGACAGAGCCAGAGACATAGGCATATATATACCTCATAAATCTCAGGATATTTTGATTTCTCAAGGCCACATCCTCCATTGTCATCTTTTGTAAACATATCCTTTTGACCACACCTAGGTTTTCCCTGATGCAATAGCAAACTAGCATTAAACCACAAATGTGCTGGTATCATTTTTCAGGTATTATACTCACAGATGCTTTGCGTCATAGTGTGGGCGTAGGTTAGAGCACCCTGCCAGCCATACAAACTAGCCTAAGTTGGGGTTTGGAGGTACTCTGTGCCAAAGGAAACCCCTGCAGCATTGAGACCAAGGAAGAAGTCAAGACACAGATCTGAAGCTGCTCTTTGGAGATGCTCAGACAAGATCTGCAGAGCTTTAGCAGAGCTGCCCCAATGCCCTTTTAACTCATTGTGGGAAAATAAGGGAAGATTGGCAAGGAGGATTGTAAATACACTCAAGTGTCTTGCAGGTGAAGTGTAGAAAAACACATATATTATACTAATAGTTTAGTCTTGTGTGTTTGGTAAGTGGAGCATCTCTTTTTATATAACATAGGCCTGTGCTAGACTTAGAACCACCCTATTGAATATGCTTGGCATTCCTGCTTTACTGTGGTAAAGATCAAATCTCAATGGTAAACTGTGCCTGCAATAATCCCTGATATACATGTGAAAACAGCAGGTTTGGTGATCCTTGAGCATGGACTGGACTCCACAGTGCTGGCATCTCTGTTTGTGTGCCTCTGCCTGGGTCCTGCTTGGAAGATTCCCTGGTTGGTGAGGTAACAGAAGTAAATTTACTCTGCATGTCATATGTGTTTTGGCGGTTGTTACTGCATCCTGCCTGTGCCGCTCACACACCGATCCACAGCCATCCTCCCTGGCTTAGCTGGGGAGCAGCAGTGGTACACCCTGGCACAGGCTTGCATTCTGTGTCTGCCCTTTGCTGTGCTGTCTGGGCTGGCCGTGTTTAGGATTAGGGTGATTTACCTCAGATATGGGGACCTAGGCAAGGAGGTAACCTCGTGCCTAGGGCTCTGTTTGGGAAATGAAGGAACTTCTCAGCTTGAAGTGTACTAGTCCTCAGCTTCCAAAGGGACTGGCAGTAGGTTCAACCCCGACAGGGAAACTGGCACTGCAGGCAAGCTGGGACAAATTGCACCTGCCAGCAGTGAGATCATTAGTTCCCCCAGGTGTTTTAGGAACCTCAATGTAGCCTGGCTCCTGGCACTGGCCTCACCCACCCAGTAGCCCTGACTGCCTTCAGCTGGTCTATAGACCAAAGGAGAGGTCCCTGAGGGTCTTCCTGCCTTGGGGCCACGGCCTTTGGCTGCAAGAGCCTGTCTACACTAGCCTGCTCTCTACCATCATGCAACCATGCTGTACACCTGCAGTGGAAGATGTGGTTTTCACTGATTTGGACCCAGGATAGTTGCAAGGAGCAGTCTGGGGGATGATTGTGGAGGTCCTGGTGAGCCAGAGCTCAGCCTTTCCGGGGGCTCAGGTAAGACCTGAGCAGTGTGTGGCAGTGGAACCCCAAGAGGAGGTGTCTGTGAAAAACTTTGTATGTGAGGCCTAGCATATAACCTTGTTCTCCCAGGGCATGCTGCTTTGTCAAGGGCCAAAGGAGCTGACCTGCTCTGTGGCATTACCCACCAGAGGCACATACAGTTTTCCACAAGCATGAAAAGTGGTCAGGAAGAGACTGTGGATGTAAGAGGAGGTGGCAGCAGTGGGCTGGGAGACACTACTTACTCGAGTTGAATGGGAGGGATTTTGTAAACCAGAGTGTGAGAGTGTTGAGGAGCTCTGTAAGATGAGGAAGGCTTAGCATGGTCAAAGTCATGCCATTGACAGGACAGCCACACAAGACACATCCTCAGCAGGGTTCCAATAGCTAGGAGGCACCTACCAAGCTAGCTAAGCTTAACAACCGGTCAGAACAAGGTTGAAGTTGTGTGTTCTACACTAGCCTTCAGCCTCGGTTCCCAGCACTGGGGAGAGCCTCCTGAAGGGCAGAAGCACTGGAATCTTCCTCATGCTTTGACTGTCTGGCATGGGCTCTTGCAGTGCTGGGAGCCGAGATCAATACCAGCCCTTTACTTTGTCATATATTGTCTTTGTTTTCCTTATTTGTCTTGGGTCAGTGCTCCCTGGAGCTTTGCCAAAGCAAAGAGGTGTTGTCAATAAGTCCGAATGACTTATTTCCTGGATACCTGACAGAAATAGTTGGTGCTAGCACAGGGTCTTCTGCATTCCAGTGCGTTGCATGGGCATACATGCTTCAGGTCTGCTTGTTGCTGTTGTTTCTCTCAACTCTAAACTAACTGTTCTGCTCCCACTTCTGTTCCTGTGCTGATTTCCGGTTTTAGACTGCCTATGTACAGTCAGAAGAAGGCAGAAACTGACCAGTCAAATTAATTCAAAAGTTGAATATATATATTTTTTCTTACTATTTTTCCCATTTCTGTAATGTGTTGGTAAAGTATTATGTGACCTCCTTCTTTCTCTTGTGTTTTCTCATTTTCCTGTTCCCTCACCACTTGATATTAGAGTGCTGTATTACAATGAAGGCAAGAAATGATACTGCAACTGTGCAAGGGTGAGAGAGGGAGACAGCCACTATCCTTGCTCTTGCCTGACACAACTTTGGGTTATGTGCCAATTCAGACAAGTCTATTTATCTCAAACTGCCTCTAAATAAAAATATAACTTTAAAACTTACTTCAAACACAAGAAAAAAGCCACAGGTGCATCAGCCTGTCCTTGGAGAGATGCTGCCATGTAGGACACCATATCAGTCATTTGTCTCATTTTTCCTCGTTCTGGAAGGCATATGGGGCAACATCTGCTCTAGCTCAGAAAGAGCTTGCTCTGACTGGAATTTAACATAGGCATTGCACCTCTGCTCCTATGCATTCTGGAGCTTCCCTCACTGCTGCATTCTTTCCATCTTCTATGAATGATGACTTCTAAAGAAATCTAAAGAAACCAGGGTGACTGTATACAGCATCCCTACCAAAAAAAGGCTTTTCTGAAAGCAGAATTCCCTTCTGTTGCCTTCATCCCATTGAATGTAATGAGCAATTGACACAGAGATTTTCTTTTTTTTTTTTTTTTTTTGTAGATTACTGTCAAGTTTGTTTACTGCAAGGAGCAGGGTTTTTCTTGTGCATTTCAAAATACAATATAGCAGTACTCAAATCCACTGATCATCACAGGAGACCATGCATGGCCCTTGTGTGAACAGCAACATTGCAGAGCCATAAATTTTAATTTTCCTCTACAGCTTCAGAAGTGTAAGCTAGAAAACAACTGAAATCTCTCTGCTTTGAAAGGGAAACATTCACCAATGCATAATCACAGCATTGACTCTTACAGCAGCTCCCCAGCATCATACCTTTGAGATGCAGAAAATGTGACCTATCCCATCACACACCTGAAAGTGATAGAGATTTTGGCAGCATGATTACCATCAGCTGCTTTAGATATCAGCCTGGTATGAGTTGTGTTCTTCAGGGCATAAAAGAGCAGATATAAAAAACTTCTATAGGTTGAAGACTGCAAATAGGGAGAAATTACTCCTGTGTCTAGATTTTAAAAATTGTGATTATACCAAATACAGTTTTTATGGTAAGTTTATGGCAGAGGAAAGTAGTTCCCACAATATGCAGCTAAATGTACCCATATTTCCAGCAAATCCTGTTGCTGGCAAAAGTATCTTAAGTTCAAAACAAGACAGGAAAAGTGAGATACTTTTTTTATATCTAGGTGATATAAAATACAAAGACAAGCTTGATCTGAACTGATTTTAGACAGCTTCTGTGTCTACTCACAGACATCACTCTCCACTCTTGTCACAGCCAACAGAAAGAAACAGGATCTTCCAGGGCATCACTCACTAGCTTATTTTTAACATCTGCATTCAGAAAGGTGAATCATGTACTCCAGATCCCTGGCTTCAGGGAGGAAGTGTTTTTCTTGCTCTCTTCCCTAGGCATCTCCTCTAGATGATAGCAGAAGACAGGGCATGGGGTTAGTCAAACCTTACAGCTGATCAGGTTTCACTGCCATAGGTATGCCTGGTTCTCTTATCAGCTGTCAAAAACTTGCTCTCAGGTAGGGAGGCATCTCCAGTGTAAGCACTGTGGAGTTAAACTCTAGTCTACACCATTTGCATTACTCCTCAGCCTACTTCTGTTGCTTCTGCACTGAGTCAGGTGTGATCTGTTTATGCATGCTTGGGAGCACAGTACATATTGCTTACTTCTTCAGGGTGTAAGAAATACAAAGTGTGATTGCATGGGCAGTTCACAGAGATCACTAGTCTCTGAGTCCCCAGAGCGGGGGTAGAAAATAGAAATGTGTCATTCCCTGGACATACTGCAACAGACCTTTGTCTTTCCTTTGCTGAGGACCCCAGAGCTGGATGCAGTACTCCAGGTGGGGTCTTGCCAGAACAGAGCAGAGGGCAAGAATCTCCTCCTTCATCCTGCAGCCCATGCTGTTGGTGACACACAGCCCAGAACATGACTGGTTTCTGGGCTGTTAGCACACATGGCTGGCTCATGTGAAGCTTCTTGTCCACCAGCATCCCAAGTCCTTCTTAGAGCTGATGTCAGTCCATTTTCCACATGGCCTATGTTTGTGCTTGGGATTACTCTGACCCCAGACGCTTCTGCTTTGCATCATAAAGCTTTTGAGTCAAGCATATGTGGAGCACGCTGTTTATTTTCAGGAGCCAGAGGTTTCCTCCTTCAAGTGTCTCAATGTGCAGTTCTCAGGAAATACAGTGTGCCAGACCAGTCTGTCCTCCCAAATCTCAAATCCAAGGAAGAGCATATTCTCCTCCTCTGTGCAACTGCTCATACTACAGAGGATGACTTGTGGAAAGTTCAGATAAATAACTGGGACATGGCATATATACAAGTAAAAAAATCTGCTTAACCCTTTAACAAGATGACTGCACAGTAGTATTCAGTGCTGTCATAAAGCCTACATATTGATGCCAAGGGATCAGCATATCTTGGGCAAACTACATACAGCTGGAAGAGAAGTTTTGATCCATCTCTGTTCATGCAACTGTTAGCCAGGGAGAAATAATCCTTCAGGAAGCGTCACTCAAGTTGTGTGGCCTTCACAAAGGTTTTCTAACACCCGATGATGTACAGGTGAATCCTGTGTGTCAGTGCAGGGCATGGGAACACATAGCAGAAGTCCAGATTGCACCAAACATTGTGTGGTCCTCCACAGGGCCCTACCTGGACCACTGCCAACTTCTCACCTTGTTTCCCAGCCTAGGTTTACCAGGGCTTGACCATTTGTGTTTGCAATGCAACAAGTGAAAGGGAACGTGACCTGCCCCATTCAGATTGTCCCTCCTGCTGGAAGCACCAGCCTTGTCCAGATTTTTTCTTTTGCTGTCTCCTGTACTCCACTTGCCCTGACCGCAGCAGTGAGGTCCTTGAGAACACAAAGAAGACAGCATTAATAGGTCTATATCTCTCCAGACTGTGTGACAGAATCTATGAGATCTGGAATAGGAATGACCCAAAGCAACTGTCTCTATGTGTATTTCTCTTGAGCCCAGCGCTGCCCTGTTTCACTACCTTACCTGGCACAGTCCCACTGCAGCTCCAGCACCCTTGTGAATCATTAACAGTCCAAGCCCAGCTGCTCCTTTCACAGCTTGTCCTTTCGCACAGTTTTCCTTCCCAGCCCCCAAATATTTAATTCAAGCAAGGTACAGACAGAGAAGAGTAAAAAAGATTTTATGTGAATCTGCATCTGCTGACAACATGACAACCAGCCAGAGCAATAGCAGGAAAATGTGCCCTATCTCTGCACCCGTGGTGGGCAAGCTGGTCCTCTTTGCAACTTGTTTGTCCTTTGCTCTGACATTCTACAGACATCCCTGTTCCTGCTCTTACAGGCAGCAGTCTTTTTTGGGGCTTGTAATAGGAGTTAAAAGTATCTCTCAGTCTCCTTCATGAACTTTCTGGCCCTGTTCCTTTACTAGCGGCACCTGGTCATTCACACCCCTGCAAGAAACTGCCATTTCCGTACCTTTTGCTTAGTGCAGGGTGGAGTTTTCTAGTTTAAGGCTGGTCAAAGTAGGCGGGCAGTGTAAAGCAGTCAGTCTTGGAGCTGGGATGTACACGAAGAGGACAGGAAGGGGCAGGCACAGGTGTAGGTAGGAGCTAAGTACACGTGTATATGAGACCCCAGCATGAAGACAGAGTGCCTGTACGTGAATGCACAGTTGTTCATGTGACTGCCTGGAGGCGTGTGTACCACAGCAGTGAACGTGTGTGAAGGCAACTTTGCTTGAATCAGGTCTGGTGGTGCTTCACAAGGACTTGTTAAGGTGAGATTTTTAACCATTTCTTGGTATCTAGCGTAGATGCTCTTGATGCTAGCAAATTGTGACAATTTTCTGCAGACAGAAGCTGTGGGTCTGGCTTAGAGGGCAGTTCCTGCTTCTCCAGACAGTCTTCTCAGTGCCCTTGCTCAGCTTCTCCCACTAGTGACAGTCATGCCAGCTGCTCATCCCTGAATGGGCAGATGGCTTCTAATTCTGCAGGAATGGACCAGGCCAAATTGAAGCAGTATTTGAAAAAACTGTGAGCAACCATCAGCGCCCTCAAAGACCAGTGACATGACAGGAGCTTCTCTGGTGCCAGATCCTCTTTGCTACACTGCTGCTGTTACAGCAGTGGGGAACCTGTACATGTCTGGAGAACTCCCTCAGACTGGCAGAGCACTCAACATTACTATGCACAGCATAAGGTGTTTTTGGGCTGTAACTGTCTCACACCTGCCAGAGACATGCACATGTTCAATAATCCTGTAATTTGGGGATATGGCATCCAATGCTGAGTGCTTTTCATGGGTACATTTCCTTGGGCTGCTTGCTGCTTTCTGTAACACTTGCTCTTTGCCAGGGTCAAGCTTTTCAAAGGTCTCTGTGTGTTTCTAGAAAAGCCTAAGACTCTGCTTTTTTTTTTTTTTTTTTTTATAAGCTGCTCAGGTAGTATTTTCATACCTTTGCTGTGGGAGACATTAACATGTTGACGCTGGATTGTTGTATTTTTGGTAGTTTCTATATTGCATCCTTTGTGCCCTGAGATTCTTCCAGTTCTTTCTGCTCTCAACGAAATCTTGGCTCTTCTCTGTTAGCACACACACTGCTAACAGTGTGCTTTTCTTGTTGTGCAGCAGAGATTGTCTCAATTATTCTGGGCTGTTCTTTACTTGTCAGCTCTGTGAGTGCTTCATATTTTCACTTTTGCAATATGAAATTAATTCCATCACTGGTGACTGTGTATGTTTGCTGTAGAGAAAATGTGGTTAAGCTTAAAATTTTAGTTTAGAAACATCCCAGCTCCCATGACTGAGAAATACAGTGGTGAAAAATAAGGTTATATAATTAGTATTTCTGTCATATTAGAGAATGTATGATAAGATAGTATAGTATGATGCTGCTCTTTCATTCCTCTTCATCAGGCACACAATTCATTTCAGTCCTTCTACTCTCTCTGGAACAGACTTGTGACTGCAACAATTATCACTACTTATATGAGTGAAGAAGCTGTTGAAACTGTGGTCTCACATGAGGTCATTTCTATCAAAAGCAGTCACTCTGTAAGATATCTAAAACATCCAGCTATCCCACGCTGGGACAAAAGTATACTCTTGTTTCCTGAGAAAAACCTGATTTCATTCTCATACTCAGGCAATTTACATGTAGGTTTCCAAAGAAACAACTATTTTCTGTGGTTTTAAATCTGCCTGGGTATCTACCTTCATGCCATTGTTCATGTCTGCTCAACAGAATTTTTCTCAATTAATAGCTTCTGGCTATATTCCAGGACCTCTGTCAGGAGTTAGAATAACAATATTAATGGTGCCAGATGGAAGTGATATCATCAAAGTTCATTTGGAAGCCAGGAGTTTGGTAAACACTGCTTGTATTCATTTGGAAGGAAGAAGCTGATATATCACTTATTTTTACAATAGTCTTTGTTTGCAGCTCTTCCTAGGGCTGGTCCAAATAGCAACCTGATTCAGTTCCTTTTCAGACCTGAACACTACAGGCCATTTGTGTAACCAAAAAAACATCAGCGGGCTTCTTTTCCAGGAGACAGGAATGATGTGGTCCCTCTCTAATTGCACAGCCCCATCCTTGCCAGACATTACTAAAGCAAAATTCATATTGTGGTAGCACCTGTTTGCATCAACCAGACTTACCCATCAGGCTGGGTATTTTTCTTACTCACAGAAATTATAACTGCTGCCTTATAAGCCCTAAGCTCAACACAAATGCACAGCAAGTTACTAAGAAAAGAAAAGCCAATTTATGCATGTATATTGGAGGCACAGATTAGGTACTGTTCTTCGCTGGTTAGCAGCAGTGACTGTATGTGAAAATCTAAAACATGAGTGCTAGAGGAACTGAAATCATGGGAAGAGGCACCCCCATGCAAATTAGTCTGAAAACTTTTCTGCAGAGGAAAATTGAGGCAGGGCATAAGGAGGAGGTTAGAGAAACTTTGGGAACATTCAAAATTACTGTGGATCCAGATGGCATGGCAAGCATGTAGTAGGGAGGCAATGTCTGCATTGCATCTGTGTTGAGTCATCTTATACCTCTGCTGCTTGAGTAGGGAGGCTACTGCTCGGTGTGGGAATAGCTGCTAGAGTCTCATGCAATTATGGCCTGCACAAAAGCAGTGTACAAAGCTGTAAGGGCCTGGGCTCGGATGCTGCTCTGTCGGGGATTAACATCTTGCCCTAAAAGCCCTGCTCTCTCTGTCCTGTCTTGCTGTGCATCCCCCTGAAAGGACTGACCATGACTAGGAACCAGAAAAGTTTTTTCAGTTTTAATTCACCTTGGAAAAACAAGGCACCTGCACTAGCAAGAGAGGTCTGTCTCCACTGTGGCACAGCTAAAGTGACAACCTGGCAGACGGCGATGGGGAGCACTCCATGCTGCCTGGGCTTCAGTGCTGCACGAGGAGCCTGTCCCCAGGGTGGCCCATGCTGCAGGTACCCAGCCTGTATTTGAAGCACAGTCAGGCACTGCTGGGGGACAGAACGAGAGCGCGCAAGACAGGAGTAATTGGCAAAGTGTCCTTTAATGTATTAAAAAAAAAAAAAAAAAAAAAGAATTCTTTCTGCCTCAGATCCCATCTTCAGTAGTGTATTTCCTGGAGATTACTCTGCCAGCTAGTATTCAGGCTATGAATTCTTTCTGTGGTATTTTCATGCCATGTCCCCAATGGCATGAAAATTTTTAGACATTTTCCAATAATTCAGTCATCCTCTACAGGCGGAAGAGAGGTTTAGTGTATGAAACAAGGACCCAGCTTTGGGCAGACCTTTGAGTTCAACTAGCACATTCTATTGTACATCTTCTCATAAACGACTAATAGGATGAGTGGGCTTGGAGGGAGGGATAGCAAATGACAGTCTTTTTAAAGGAGTTAGGCTAAGAAGGGGGTTAGTAGGGCAGGTAAGCAGTTAAGCCTGCCTACACAAAGATGGGTCTTTCTAGCAAAATTGCCTACAAAGCTCTGTCTGGATGAGATACTGTTCTTGGATTTATTACAGTGCCAAGCTTCTTCCTTTGCTATGTGAAGTTTTCCCTGTGGTGACAATAAATGTTTCCTGAAATTTCAAAAGGAGTATAATCGAAACAAAAGGGAACCTACACTGTATGTTTACAGCATTTTGGCATAAAAATAATTGTAAATATTCACCAGAGTAAGGTGTTTAAAAGTAAAATGTATAACTGTTGTATTCTGAACATCTCAGCAAAAAGGAAGGGTTTGCATTTTTCCTTCATAAAAATTGCCAGGATCATTTGCAGGGATTATGCACATGAAGTACACACTTGTCGGTACTGACTTCAGTGCACTCAACTAGTTCTTAAACTTTGATAAAAGTGCAGACAAGTTTTTCAGTATCTTCCAAGACTATATTAGAATGGCTTACTGACACATAGTGGTTTTGCTGCAGAAAACCTTCAGCCCTACAGTACTTATGTCCTTTGCAAAGACACCTTGTGCGGTGGTTGTCACAGTGTCACTAGTAGTGTGGCAGCTTTCCAAAATCCTGTGCCTGCAGAGGGAGGCACAGGAGCCTGATGCACCACATCTTGCCTTTTTCATCACCTTGTGATGCTGAACTTCCTCTGTTTCTGCAGGTCCCTTGCAATCATGGTGAAGTCTAGAAGAGTGCAGGTGCTCCTGATTCTGGTAGTTCTGTCCTTCCTTCTTATCCACTTCCTACCCTGCAGCAACAATGCCCATATGGAAGAAAAACCTTCTCCTGTCCACATCCTCATTCTCTCCTCCTGGCGGTCAGGATCCTCCTTCACTGGACAAATCTTCAGCCAGCACCCCAGCGTCTTCTACCTGATGGAGCCTGCATGGCATGTTTGGGTTAAGATGTACCAGAACAGTGCCAAAGTCTTACACATGGCAGTGCGGGACTTAGTCAGGTCGGTCTTTCTGTGTGACATGTCTGTGTTTGATGCTTACATGTCTAGCCAGAAGAAAAAGTCTGATTTATTTCAGTGGGAGACAAGCCGAGCCTTGTGCTCCCCACCTGCCTGTGACTCATTCAGTCGCAGTGACATAATCACTGCAGGCAACTGCAAAACGATCTGTGGCAAGTACCCATTCAGCAAGGTGGAGGAAGCTTGTAAAACCTATAGCCATGTTGCCATCAAGGAAGTTAGGTTCTTTGACCTGAAAGTTCTCTATCCCCTTCTCACTGATCCATCCCTGAACCTCAAAATCATTCACTTGGTACGTGATCCTCGGGCTGTGTTCAGGTCCCGAGAGAATACAATGGCAGACCTGAAACGAGACAGTAACATTGTTGTGGGGTCTCAGAAGACAAAGGGAGAAATGGGGCCCTACAACACAATGCAGGTAATCTGCAAAAGCCATGTTGAGATATACAAGGCAGGAAGTCAGGCTGCTCCAAGCTTCCTGAAAGACCGGTATCTGCTGGTTCGCTATGAAGACATTGTCAGAGACCCACTAGCAAGGGCTGCTCAGATGTACAGGTTTGCAGAACTCCATTTCACACCAGAGCTTCAGAAATGGGTCCACAACATCACCCATGGAAAGGGTCATGGAGCACAGGCCTTTGATATTGGGTCGAGAGATGCACTGAGAGTATCCCAGGCCTGGAGAAAGACACTTCCCTTCCAGAAAATAGAAAAAGTGCAAAATGTGTGCAAAGATGCAATGGATTTGCTGGGCTACCGGCTTGTTCGGTCTGAAGAAGAGCAGAAAAATATGTCTCTGGATCTTTTGTTTACCCAGAACTCCTCTGATTATCAAATTTTGAAGGCAGAAAAGCTGGTCTCTGCATCTACTCTCTGAAGGTTGCAGTGCTGAACTGTTCACTAGAGCCAAAGAGGACAGAGGAGCAGGCATAGAAGTGTAAGAGCATGCATGGATGCAAGAACAAGTGGTACAAGAATCCTGACTACATTCAGGAGAGCTCTCAGCAGCACAGGGTCACTCTCCATGAACACTGGAGATACAGCCACAATAGAAGCTAAAGTAACACAAGTTTGTTTTCCAAATTAATTATGTTTAGGTTGGAGCATACAGAATTCCAGAGGAGTAGGACCAGATGGCAGAAGCTCAAACCCCTCACAGACCACAGCTGAAGACTAGGGAAACCACATGGAGCAATTGCACTGCCAAGGAAGTGGAAATACAAAAGGAAGATGAATAAAGAAAACATTGCTTGACATGCTGCCATGTAGGATATGTAGTGCCAGAAAAGACGCAAGGATGACCGGACATTTGGTTTCTGGAAAGATGTTGGACTTTGGTTTGATTTTGTGTTGGGTTTTTTTGTTTTGTGAGTGTTAGTTTTTTGTTTTGTTTTGGAGTTTTGGGTTTGTTTGTTTGTTTGTTTTTTAATGGTTGCATTTTCAAGTCCAGTTTTCCTTTTGCTCCATTCATGTGTCTGAGTATCCAGCCTTGATGGCAAAGGTGGGGAAATGTTTGTGTTCACTTACTGTATAATGGGAAAATGGAATAAACCAGCTATTGCTGAAAATAAAACTCCTGGGTTTTCATGTGGGAAACCATTTCTGTGATTATGTGAATCCACTTATTTTTTTGCTGAAATAATTCTGTTTTCTAGCTTTCAAACCCAAGAACAGTTGTTTTCCTGGGAATTCCCACAGTCCACATGGGTGGCAGAAGAATTCATGCTAAGGTTGACATCCTAAAGACAAGGTAAAGACATAGATTTCATTGGCATAAATACCAAAACTGAGAAGACAGGTTAATGGGAGAGGATTGAAGAAACCAAGAGAAGATCAGGAAGTTCTCCTATTGAAATATTTGGTGAGAGTATTTCTTGTCTTGGAGCACAAAACGATAAATTTAATGGACTATGCCATTCTCCAGTGTCTCCACTGGAGATGCCATTCTCCCACCTCCAATGGGAATATATAGCTCAAACCTGAACAACAGAATTGTTTTCACCTGGTTTTAAGTCTTCCAGAAGACAAGGAGAAAAACTTGCTACCAGATTTGGGGATGAGTGAAATGCCTACAGATACCTATTTCTGAATATCCTTTTTCATGTGTAAACTGCAGAGTCCCTTTAACACAGAACACTCACTGCCTTAGGAATATGGGTGTCTGTATTCCTAGAGCTAAACCCCTAATCCCTGCAAAGGGGATATTGTATTATGGAAATAGTCTTATTACTAGGGATTGTGTTGAAGGACAAAATCCATGCTGAGCAGGCAGCACTGGCTTCATAGTAGTAAGTTCTCTGAAAGCAAGGTATCCTCCTTTACACTGTGTTTATGCAAATTTAGGGTAGGCAAGCTGACATAGAGAAGTGGGAGTTGCACTGTGCCACAGGAGCACAGAGACACTGTTTTTCCTTATAGTCCCTTTAAAATACACCTTAACATATTCAGTTAAAAGCCCATTGTTACTGAAGTAAGTTATAGTAAAGAGCTTCCTCCTGTAAGTGCCAAGAAGCTGGATTCTGAGCAAAGATAGATTCGTTTCGGTACATTGCTACTTATCTCTACATTAGCCAATGTCAGCTTCAGTGACTTAAGTTTTATTATGAATAGTAATTGTTTTCAGTGGATGCAATCAATTCTGTGTATCATGTGTTTACCTGAATAAAAACCTCCACAGTGTTTCCAGTCAGTAAAAAAATGACATAAAAGTAATATATGATGCATTTCCCTAATGTACTGTTTTGAAAATTACTTACACTTCTGCTTCCTTGGCTTAATCAGAGAAAATGCAGAATTGTTGATTTCAGTATGTCTTTATTATAGTCCTTTAGGTATGTTTCCTCAATACAACAGTTTGTAAGATTTTTTTTTTTCTGGAAACAGCAAAGTCTGCTGCCCGTCTGGTTACGTGAAAATGTAAAGTTGTCTTGATTCAAGTAAAGATAACTTAAAATACTTTTTGGAGGAGGAAAAAGAAAATTCAACAAAAATCCCCCAAAATCTCAAGATGCTGATGATGATGATGTGTAAAACTATGACTACATCCTTTGGCATATGCAATAAAGATCACAGAAGTCTGTTTAGAAACAAACATTGAGTTTACATTGTACAAGTTTAAAAGAGTAACCTCTGTTTTTATACCAATGAAATGTAAGATGGAGAAGTCTCCAGTCAAAAGTGGTATTCCTGTCTGTTGCTCTTCAAACTGGTGCATACAATCAGTTTTCCATTGGTAACTCTAGTTATGAAAGCATAGAAATTAATTTGTTTTGATGAATGCTGGCTAACTCTAAGAGGAAGCAAATCGGAAATACCAAAATTCCAGATAATAGTTTGCAGACCCAGAATTTCTGGCTGTAGAATTCTCTTAAACTCTAAGTTCTTGTATGTGCATTGCCACTTTGCTCACTTTTCCAGGTACACAAATATTGCTGCTGCAGGCAATAATAGGAAGAAACTTCTTTGAGCCACAAAAAGAACCTTCCTGACCTTTTGTGGTAGTAGAGGAACCTGATAGGAATATGGAAAACCAAACTGTCTCCAGCATGTTGAAAGGAGCATAACTGTGTTGTAGGTAAGACAAAGCACAGAAAACAAAGATTTTTATCATGGGAAAAGACAGAACCAGAAGTAGAACCATACAATATGGTGTCATCTCTGGGTTCTCCAGGTTTTAACCTGGTAAAAGAGACCTAGATCTACGTGCATGCACAATCAAGTGCATCTGTGGACAAGCAGTGCCTTTCAGGAGTTTGTAACAGAAGAAAGAGGGCAACCTTGAGTAAACTGTGGTCTTTGTGTCTTAGTTCCTACACCTACTGAGTGCACAAGCACACACGGAAAGATTCTCAGCATTAGACAATGTGTCCATAAGGCTCTGCAAAGGCAAAACCACTGTATGTGACCTCAGAAGTTTGCACTGCACCTTACACTAATTGCTCCAATAAGACAAACTCACTCTTAAAATAAGTGCCACTTAGAGGAAATCTGACCATTTTATATTGCCGCTATTTAATGCATTCTATCTCTCACTTTGAATTCCAGAGCAGTTTTGTTAAATGATACCACTGCAACACTATGGTGCTGCTGGCATGTGTACACAGCCCCAGCTAGAATGGGAGCTTTCAGCTGCAGGAGGTGACAAGTCTCCTGTTCATGAACCTGGTCATCAGCAAAACTTGGAATTCAAACCAAGCTGGTAACATTCGTAATGTAAAAAAAAAAAAAAAAAAATTACTGTATTAGCTATGTTGTCTTGCACTCCCTCGTTAAGTGCTTGTCTGGCTTCCACACGAATCTCAAATAACTGTCCAAAGTCTGAATAGCACGACTATGCCAAATAATTCTCACTTTTTCAGTCCAGTGAAACACTGTGTAGTGCTGTTTTAGCATTTATTTGGTTACATTGGTTAACTCCTTGAATAATCAGTAGGTGTTGCAGTGGTTTCCCAAAACAGCAGTCTCGTTATACCATTTTTTATTTTCAGTATAATTTTAATTTGGCTTAACATCAGCCATTTCACAATTCACCTTAATTTTCTGAGTGCCACAGCGCAATATGCTAAAAACCCAAAATATTAACTCATTAGAGAGGTTAAAAAAAAAAAACCCAACCAAACTTCGCCTTTGCCAGCCCATTTTATTTCACCAAAAGAATGCAGATTTTTAGGACTCCCTTCAAACAGTATTAAAATAAGTAACCAGAGCACAATTTCAGGCTAAAAGTACTGAATTTTTCAGATTATGACTTTATCCTAGCAATAGTGTTCTCTCTCAAACACAATTTAGGTGATAGATACATAACCTCTGATCATTCCTTCTTAACTTTCATTTCCTACTTCAACTATTACTCATAGCCCTGAAAGCTGGTGTACTTTTCCCAAGTAGAACATACAGCCTGGTACAAGCATTCCTTTGATTAAAGCAGCTGCATCTCTTAGATCTGCAGAGATGCAAAAGAGGCCTTTTAATACAAAAAAAGAAAAAAAAAAAAAAAGCATTTCTGAAACTTCAGAACTTTGATCAAATTTTCCACTGTGTTTCTGAAATCACTATTACATTTATGCAACTGTACTAGATCAGTAATGTCCTCTTAACTCTCTCTAAACACGATCCGCTTTGCTACATTTTCAGCTCCAAATTTGGCTATCAGTTGATTTCTGACATGTTCATCATCCTTTTGCAATTCTAAATCATCCTCTCTGCTCCATACAGGGTACCCATCCAAGCGCTGCCCTGTCTGCAGAAAGTATGAAGTAGCTTCCACGTCACCGCTGTTTTTCAAAAAGGCCTGTGTAACAGTGAGCAGGTCCACAGCAAACTTCTCCATGAAGTGCTCCATAGTTTTTACCACCTGTCCCACCACATTGGAAGAACAAGTGCTTTTTGGTCTTTCTTGCCTTTGTAACTGAATGTCAGGGAAAGCAGAGTCCTCTGGCCCAGTTTTCAGCTCAGATGCTGTTTCTCCTGGGGACCTTCTCAATCCATCTTGTGTAGGAAGTTCTGCAACATCTGAAGAGTCACTTTCTGACTAACAGGAGAGAAGTGGAATCACCAATTAGAGATGGTATTTTCTGGTAAATCTTTTACCACTGCAACCACCTTTTACTCTGACTCTATAGTGCATTAAAACCTCAGAAATTACTACACATAGTAAAAGTTAGTGACTGAAGCAAAGCTCTATGTGTTAATGAGGCTGCACATGATCACAGAAATCCATAAACTATAAGGAAGAATTTGAACAAACTAAGCATAAAAGGCAAAAGTTCTTAAAAGGTAAAAATGTTGATGCAACGCCAGGAACGTTTTTTGCCTGAGGTGAAAGGATGACTTCCATTTGCCAATACAGCTTTTAATGTGACAACCCCCAGCACATAAACCTCCTCATGGTAACTTGCACAGGGAAGAAAAAATGCACCAGCCAGGCACCATTTATCGCAAACCACATAGAGGACAGATGACAGTTTAGCCACAGCAGAAGGGATATCGCGGTGCAACCTCATTTCATGTGTTAATCGTGAGTTTCTATGGTGCCATCTGTGACACCGGGGAAGGCTTGCCGCGAGCACTGCGCGCAGTGGAGGCTGCTGCTCCCCAGGCTGGCCCCGGTCGCTCACCTCCGTGCTTTCGAACTCCCGGTTAGCTGCCGCGAACAGACCCCTGATTTGCGTGGGATCCTCCGTCTGCGGGGGCTCTGCGGAAACACGCGGGGATCGTCTGCCAGGCCTCAGCGGGGCCCGGACCCACGCCGGTCGCCGCCACCACGCCCCCTCGCAACCCTGCCCCGCCGCTGTGGCCCCCGCTCACCCCAGAGCCGCGGCAGCAGGTGCCGCAGGTAGCGGTCACGCATGGCCTGCCAGCTGTGCCGCGTCAGGCCGCTCCGCTCCAGCTCTATCCACAGCGCGCGGCCGCTCACCCGCACCGTGCCCTGGCCGCGCACCGCCTGGAGCAGCGCCGCATCCTCCGCCTCCGTGAAGGCCAAGCGGCCGCGGGCTGTCAGCAGGAAGGGCTCCAGCGGTAGCCGCTGGTTGCGCTTCACGCACTCCGCCACGTACTCGGTTGAGACGGCCCCGTCGGGAGCCACCTCGCCGGGCTGCGCCAGGAGCACAGCCCCTGGCTCCTGCACCCGACACAGCCGCCCGCCGCCCGCCAGCACCAGGGGCGCCAGGCGCAGCTTGGCCAGGCCGGGCCGCAAGTAGAACCGCATAGGACGTCCGTCATCCCACAGGAACAGCGATCGGGATCGCGCTGCTCCGGCCTGGCCGCCGGCCATCGCCGCGCCAGCTCCGCCCAGCGCCATCACCGCCTGCGCAGGCGTGCAAGGGCGGAAGGACACGGGCGGTGGCAGCTGCGGGGAGACGATGGCGGCGGCGGCGCGCGAGTGCAACGCGGCGGAGATTGAGTCGCACCTCAGCAAAAAGTGAGGGTGGGCGGGTGATCAGGTGGGGCCGGGCCGGGAGGTGAAAGTGAAGTGTGTCCAGCCGACCCGGTGCGTTGTCTCCGTCAAGGCGCCCGTCGGAGCGCTATGCTGAGCTCCGGCGCTGCGCGGCTCCGCAGCTGGGTCTGGAGGGCCGCGCCCGCGCTCCGACGGCAGCAGGCGCTTCATGACCAAAGCAGGTCGGTGCTTTGCGTCTGGCTTGGCCCGCTTCTTTCCTTATGGAGTCGTGGAAGGTGGGGTCAGGAGCTCGACGGGAGCCTGAGGGCCGTGGGGGAATAGGCTGGACCGTGAAGGTGGCTTCGGGAACCCTACGTTACTTAGGGGGGAGTTTGCCTTCTTTCACTTACACGCTGCTTAGGGCTGATAGGCTCTTATGGATAAAATGGAGTCCGTCAATTCCTTAGGCACGCGTCGTCAAGGTCAGTCTAAACTATGTTTAATTTCGCTTTCCGTTTCTGAGTGTTTGTGTCGTAGGGGATGAACTGAAGGAGTTCAAAGTAGAAAATATTTTAGCGTGTTTAAGAATTATATTGACTATTGGAAAAAGTAAGAGAAGTGGCAGGGTTATTTGTACAATTAGGTTTTGGCAGAATCCTGCCAGTCGTTTCCCTGTAGAAGTATTAAGAGTATTTGCTGCATCCGGTTTCTTTTTCTTTTGTAGTGAGCTGAAGAGACGTTTAAAGGCTGAGCGAAAAACAGCTGAAAAAGAAGCAAAGCAGAAAGAGCAAAGTGAAAAGCATTCAAATAAGCCTTCCTTGACTTCTGAGGATAATGTTGCTACTGATGAGGAGAGCTTGGATCCAAATGTGAGCATCTGGTCCCATGCTTATTAGATGTTCTGTGAATCAGTCTTACTGACTTGCAATTGACTTTTTTATTCATGGGTAATTAAAAGGTTAAAAGGAGAGAGATGTGTATTCCTGCATTAGGGCAGCTACTTTTAAATTCACAGCCTGTAACATATTTTCAGGTTCTAGTAAAATAATTTGATTTTGTTTGTTTCTGGTGACAGCAATACTACAAGATCCGTAGTCATGCAGTCCAACAGCTTAAGGGCTCCAGTGAAGATCCCTATCCCCACAAGTTCCACGTTGACTTATCTCTCTCAGATTTTATAGAGAAGTACAATCATCTGCAGCCAGGGGATCACCTGACAAATATTACCTTGAGAGTGGCAGGTAAAAGTTTACCTGGGATACAGAAAAATGTAAAGTCTTACCTGCTTTTATTGATGGGTTGGTCTTTTTTGAATTTTGCTGATCTCTTAGTCATGAAGCCTTGAAGCAGTGTTAAACTATTCAGGACATACCCTTCAGACTGAGTGGACCTATGCAACATCCCTTGTAACTATAAGATCTGATTGTATGTAACATGGGTTCTGGGACCCAAAGTTTTTACAGTCTTATTTGCATTAGATTTCATTTTGAGACTTAACTCTTTCACAGTTAAATAGTTCAGCTGATGATTCTGAGTGATAGTACTGTGGCTTTTGCCACTATATCCTTTCTGGTAGGGACTCTTCCTGATGTCTAGCATACTTTTAATATTTAGGTCGAATCCATGCAAAGCGTGCTGCTGGAGGGAAACTGATTTTCTATGATCTTCGTGGTGAAGGAGTCAAGCTGCAGGTCATGGCAAATTCCAGGTAAGTAGAGGTATTTCGAGCATTCAGTTTAGCATTCTAAACTGCACTGCATTCTGGGGTCTAGATATCTGTATTTGAGTATTCTATTTAATCTGTGGTTTAGCTTAGGCAACCAAGTAGTGTTTTGCTTCAATGTTGTGGTTGACTTCCTATTAAAAAAACTTATATATATATATTTATTTTTTTTTTAATGGATTTTGTCTGTGAGACACTTGGGGACAGTTTGGAGTATTGAATTTTAAACAAACGTGCTTAAATTTGTTTTGCAATTACAGCCTCTACAAATCCGAGGAAGAATATTTCCGTGTTAACAGCAAGCTGCGTCGTGGAGACATTATTGGTGTAGAGGGGAATCCTGGGAAAACAAGGAAAGGGGAACTGAGTATTATTCCTTATGAAATCACTCTCTTGTCTCCATGCCTGCACATGTTGCCTCATCTTCATTTTGGCCTCAAAGATAAGGTATTTATCATACCTGTCAGTCTTGGAAGCAATTTGACAGATCATAGAATGGTTTGGGTTGTAAGGGACCTTTGGGATCATTTAGTTCAACATCCCTGCCATGGGCAAGAATGACACAGAAAGGTCTGAATGGATGATGTTTGTTACCTGCTGATACTATCAGTCAACAAAGGAATATTAGGTTTTTTTTGTTATTTTTTCCTTTGGTATGACATTTTATCTAGCTTGTTCTAAAGATACATGTTCTTTTCAGGAAACCAGATATCGTCAGAGATACTTGGATTTAATTCTTAATGATTATGTGAGGCAGAAATTTATAACCCGTGCAAAGATCATCACTTATCTTCGTAGCTTTCTGGATGAATTGGGCTTTCTTGAGGTAAGGCATCAGTGTTTGCTTCTCTCTGCATACTGAATGTGTTTACAGTTTTTTTAGCTTTAAGGATGTTCTATATTCTCATGTACAAAGTGCTTACAGAACTGACAATAATTGCCTCAGCGTAGTGTATTTTATCAGCTTAATGGAATGGGAGAAATTCCTTTCCTCTCTTTGTAAAGTTAAGATTATTCATCACTTGGTGAGGTTGGGAACCTTTTATGAAGGTAATACTCTAAACTACTACTGTCCTTTCGTAGTTTCAGTAAATTAGGGTGAAAACAACATCTTTGAAATGTTGTTTTGCCTCTGAATATAAAAGCCAGTTCTACATCCTGTAGGCAGAATTGGATTGTATTGACCCAGCTGCAGGAAACTACACTTGGCCTTGTTGAGTTCAATTTTCTGTACTGTAGAGAGAGGATTTTGTGGTAATGCCACAGCACTGTTCCTGGCTTTGATAACATGAAGCCAGCAGGTTCACATTTGTAGTAAATATGAGTGACTCTTCAGAGCAGCAGATGAATTTGTTATTATTGACTATATGAAAAAAGTGCAGTTTTGTTCAGTGCACTTTAGTTCAGAATTGTTTTCATACACTGAAATGCTGAACTGTAAGTGAAATACAGATTTTTAATCAAAACTAGCTGGCTAGGCGTTTTTTTTTGTTTGTTTGATCTATGCATTTCTGGTTTGGAAACAGATTTCATGAAAACCGGAAATTTTTTTTGTTGTTACAGGTTGAAACTCCTATGATGAATGTAATTCCAGGCGGAGCTGTGGCAAAGCCATTTATCACATACCACAATGAACTGGATATGAATTTGTATATGAGAATTGCTCCAGAACTTTACCATAAGGTAAAATGCAAGCCTCTCATGGCTAAGCCTGTGTTTTTCAAACTGTATTTAAAAAAGCAAACGTAGCTAAAATGAAGATTATTTTTGAAGAAAGGTGGACTTGTCTCATGAATGAGTTTTGTAACGTTGTGTTGCAGTTGTGTGTGTTTGGGCTCTCTTAGGTTCTTTTGAGAAAGTGTATTTATTGGAATTTCATTTTGTTTAGATGTTGGTGGTTGGTGGTCTGGACAGAGTATATGAAATTGGGCGTCAGTTCCGGAATGAAGGAATTGATTTGACTCACAACCCTGAGTTCACAACTTGTGAATTTTATATGGCTTACGCAGACTACCATGACTTAATGGAAATTACAGAGAAGTTGCTTTCAGGTGAAGTATGCAATATGATTTTAAAAAGAGTAAGACTCTCTGGAAGAATAAATTATGTAGCATACTCTTTTTCTAAACCTTACACTCCTTTTGTAGGGATGGTGAAACATATTACTGGGGGTTACAAGATCACTTACCATCCAGATGGTCAAGATGGACAGGCTTACGAGATAGATTTTACTCCTCCCTTCCGGCGAATTAGCATGGTGTATGATCTGGAAAAGGTCCTGGGAGTGAAGTTTCCATCAACTGAATGTTTTGAAACTGAAGGTTAGATGCTGAGTATGAATGTCCTGTAATTCTTCGTTAACAGAAAGTGGCCAAGTGGTTGAAAGTTTTCAGGCTGCAGTCTGTCAGCTGCTTTTCTTGAAGTAGTACTAATACATGGGATTCCTTTCCTTTGGTTTTGTTGGTTTATGTGAGTCCAGAAAGAAGCCCTCATTCCTTGCCATCCTTGGCAGGATCTGACACTTTGGCTCTTTCTTTGTTGAGTATATGTGAAAGGATATACTCAAGAGGCTTGATGTACAAATTTCTTGATTTGTTGAAGAGATCCAGCTTTTTGTTTCTTATTTCTTAACTCATGTGCAGTTGAGTTTCCATGCCTGTAATTGTAGCTTAGGTGTATGATTATTTGGGGCTTTCTTAAAAATTTAATTACGTGCTGTTTTTTTCCTGGAATTGAGAGACATAAGGAAACAAGTTCATATAATTTATAGTGATTGTTTTTCCCCCCTGGTTCACTCCTCTCTCTCCCCCCAGCCCCCAAATAATAATGTCCAGCAGTTATGTAGTGTGTGCTTAACTGTTGTCAAGTTTCTGAAGTATAAAATAACTACTATTTTACTGTAAACAATTAAAACCAAACACCATTTATTTAGATTGACATTTAAGCTCATGTTTTCCATTATGTCTACCATTGAGATCTTACAAGTCACTCTAAGAAACTCTTGAAGTCACTTAAGTCACTCTTGAAAGGCCTAGTAAGAGCAAAAAATGTTTGTTGAGATGGCTGTTCTAATTTTCGTCTGCAAATTCAGAAACTCGCAGGTTCTTTGATAACCTTTGTGTGGAGAGAAATGTTGAATGTCCACCTCCCAGGACAACAGCCAGGCTTCTTGACAAAGTAAGTAAAGGTGCTATTTTTACAATCCTGATGTCTTTGAGGATTGCTCTGTGTCAGCAGAAGTCTCTTAGAAGAAAAGGTTTAGCTGCACCAGGAAAAGCATGCTGCAATGCACTTCAGCTGTTGTTACATTACAGTGAGAAAACTTGCAGTGTCAAAATCTTCTTTTGTGTTGTCTACACCAAAATGTAGTTTACTTATGTCTGCTTAATTTGAGCACTAGGAGATTTTAGTTGGATAATTGGTCGCTTGTGGTTAAAACAGATTTGCTTTATTGTAGGTCAGTTCTGTCTGTGAGATGTGTGCATTTGTATGTAGCTTACCAAAAGGGTAGGAGTACAATATCATTCTATCAACTGTATTTGTTTGTACCCATATATTGTCTGATGGCTGTTCTCTTGATGATTTTCCTATTGGCCCTTACTGTAATGTGCAAATTGAATTATTACACAGTTTTTGCTGTGTCATTTTTCCTTATTTGACTAGGACACACTCTCTGTTGATGAAGACATTATCATAACCAGAAATATTTTGGAAACTCTTCAGATTTTTGGTATCTTCTTCAGTTGCAGAAGAGAGGAAATTAGGGTGCTTGGTGAAGGCAGTGCTAGGAATGTGCATAATTGTGCACTGCATAATTGTTTCACTTTTGTTTTCCCAGTTAGTTGGAGAATTCCTGGAAGTTACCTGTATCAACCCTACATTCATCTGTGATCACCCACAGGTCATGAGTCCACTTGCCAAATGGTAAGAGTATGACAGATGATCACTGTGTAACTCAAATCTTCTACTTAATTAAAAAAAAAAAAATTGCATTCGTCAAAACAGATTTTGATGTTGTGTACTAGTTTGGGAATTCTAACACAAACCAAGATAGACATTGGTTCCTGACCTGTGAAGAGGTGTGTCAATGCTTAGTACTTTGAAATTTTGACAGCTGTTAGTGCTAAGTGTGAGCAATGCCCCTAAGTAATGTATGTGCTGTTTGCTTCTATAAGTATGATTATTTTAAGGTATGTCTGTTTTCTCTACTTCACATAGGCATCGCTCTCTTCCAGGACTAACAGAACGCTTTGAACTCTTCGTAATGAAGAAGGAAGTGTGCAATGCCTACACAGAACTCAATGATCCGTTCCGACAGCGTCAGCTTTTTGAAGATCAGGCCAAGGTAAGGTGTCTTGCTGATAGTGAATGTAATACAGGTGTGTAAGCAAAGAGTATTTCCTATGTCTGTCCCAAATCTGTCATTAGTACCTACTCCTGAAAAGAGTTGTTACTACTTTGAGTGAGTGTTTGTCACTCAACTAAAAGCCTGTCATTAAAATGCAATTCCTTTTATAGTAACCTTGCTCTTTAAGGTAAACAAAGTGAAATACTGCTGTTGATTAGGGTTTTTTAGTGCAACTTTGTTTTGGAATATCTTCCTTTTTTTTCCACCCAAAGTTCTAATCTGGAAAAACCACAAATTTGCAAAAAGTTCTCTTTCCCAGGTTGAAAGGTAGATTTTTTTTTTCCCCCCTAGTTAAGTATTTATGTAGTTCTACAACATCATACTTCTAGGTCCTTAAATAAATTTTCATGTACAGTAAGATTTTGAATGCTGTCTAAGAAATATCTTAATTTCCTGAGAAGAGTATTAATATATTAGGTTGACTCACAGGCACATTGAGAGATACACATTGGGAACTATTAGGCTTGCAGATTTATAATAGTAGATTTCTCTATGTAAGCCTCCAAAAGGAGTGACTGAAACTCATTTTGTTATTAATTTGGTATACACATCCATGAATGCATGCTTGGCCACACATGACTGAGGTCAAATGATGTGGTCTGCAGAAACAAGAGTTCCTGATCTTCATATTCTTTCTAATGGCTTCACAGTGTCTGAGAGGTTTAAAAAATTGTCAAAGCCAGGAAAATAGATTTATGTTAATTAACGAACTTGATAGTAAATTTCAAAATGTTCAGTCAGAATGAATAATATTATAGATGCCTTTAATTTTTGGTCAGTTGTATTTATGCTTGTTGCAGTTCCCTCATGATTATAGCCAGACTTTTCAGACATACGATTATATGTATTGAATGAAAATTAGCCTCAAAATTTAATGTTAAGGTGGAGACTAAGATGAAGGATGACAGTTTGCATTTCAGGATTTCAAGGAGAAAAATTTGCTGTAACAGTCTTTGCAAAGTCTTGCTTGAACCTGTGAGCAAAAATGTTTGCTGTTGTTTTGACATTTATTTTTGGCTTTTTTCTAAATTTGAAATGGTTGGCTAATCTGTGTTTTTATTATGAGTTTGTCACTTGGAGGCTGTCATGGTCACGTATATTAGTTAACATCTCGGTGTAGGGTTTTTTAGTTTTTATACTTGAGAGGAAAAATACAGGCCCTATTTGTGGAGCAGCTACTGATGGTTCCACCAGTTAGGGTGCTTTGTTATTTCTGCAAACATTGAAAGGAGAGTTGCTACCAATAAAGAACCTCATAAGCCTTTGAGAGCAATTCATTCTGCTGTCATCTGCTGCCGTATGGCTCTGAAAGATGGTTTTTACTGAAGTAAAGAGCCTGGGCCTTTGCCAAAATAGTAAACTTACATGTCAGAAAGGCGTTGAGTCTAGAGCTATTTTGGGAGTGCCTGTACAAAGGACCTCCAGAGTTCTCTGTGCTGAGATTTCTTCCTCTGTTACTCATTTGCACAGCTCTTTTGGGCTTTGGTTTCATCAGTGACATGGCTGCTACGAATAGCAGTACTCCTCCTCCTTAGTAGGGTTTAGCAGGAGCTTCTAGCTCTGTACAACTCAGGTTTTACTATTAATTTCCTCATTTAGGCAAAAGCTGCAGGTGATGATGAAGCCATGTTTATTGATGAAAACTTCTGCACCGCACTGGAGTATGGTCTTCCTCCTACAGCTGGCTGGGGCATGGGAATTGATCGCTTGACCATGTTCCTTACAGATTCCAATAACATCAAGGTAAGCATAAGCAGTGGTAGTGCCTTCCTACTGCTGGCTTTGTCAGAGAACAGAGAATGGGATTTGGCAAAGCTGGCCATCTCTTTGACGGAACCAGTGCCCGACAGTGGAGCTGTGGGAGATGTTTTAAGCCGTGGACTCCCACCTGGGAAACGCCCCTGGGTGCACTTGCTCAGCACTCTGAGGCCCGCGGTTGAGCAGCGGAGCCCGCGCTAGGGCAGCTCTCGCGAGACCTGAGCGCGGGATGTGGTGTTGTCGGTCGGCGCGGCCGCTGACTCTATCGGTGTTCGTAGGAGGTGCTGCTCTTCCCCGCCATGAAACCGGAGGACAGCAAGAAAGAGGCGCAGCCCGTCGAGGGCACCTCTGTGTGAGCCTCCAGACCGCCGCGGGCACCTCCGCGTGAAGCCTGAGGACGGCGAGGGCACCTCCGCTTGAGCTTCGGAGTGGCGCATACATTCAATAAAGGCAGCTTTCTTTGCACCCGTCTCTGAGTCTTTGTGCGCTTGCGCAAGAGCCGCCCGGAACGGCGGCTGCTGCGCGCGAGAAGCGGCTGCGCGTGCGCAGGCCGTGGGGCGCGGTGGGGGCCCGGGGGTTCGGATGTCGCCGGCCGTCCTGGCGAGGAGCAGCGGCGCCGGTGTCCCGCAGGGTAGGGAGGGGCCTGCAGGGCTTGCAGCCGGAGTGGCGGGAGGTGCGCCCTCGGAGCGTGGGCTGCCTCGGGTCTGTCGGCAAGGGGGACGCCTCGAAAGGAGGCTGGTGGTGCCGGGCGCCTCAGGTGTGCTGCAGAGACCTCACCGGAGTGGCGGCGTGATGCATGCGCCTGATTGCTGCATAGTGGGAGCTTTGGGAACCCAGCAAACCCACCTGCTGCTGCTAGCGTTGCTTTTTATTTCTTGCCATTTGGAATAATTTACTTCCTGTAAGTAGTCCTGAAAGGGATGATGTCTTTGTTGGTGAAATGTGGTGCAGGAAATTGTCGTGCAGAACAAGATGGTAGCATTTAAAGAGATGGGGGTTGTTATTCAAGTGTTGTGATGGAATCCAATTCTATGTAGAACCTGCACTCGAATCAAGAGCCATGTGGTCAGCTGATGAAATCGCTGGATTATGTTACCTGCATTACAGGACCAGACTTCCTAAGCAGGGGAAACCAGATCCAAACAGGGAATGGACTTCAGTGGCAGCTGTTGTCAAAGTGGAATCTGCAGCCCAAAGAGGGGCTCTTGATAGTCCAGAAAACTTGCAGGGTAAGAATGAGTTTTGGGGATAGGGGTGGGAGAGAAGGGAAGGGGAGAGAAGGTTCTTGATGCCTTATATTTCCTTTTTTAAGATGCCTTTAAAAAAACATACATCCTTTCCTTCATCGGTCTCTACCCAAATTCTTTATTCTTTGCGATTGTTGTGATTCACAACTTCTGTCTGAAAAGAGGATGTTTTAGTGAAATGCTGCTCTTCCCAGACTGTAAATAAGACAATGAAAGACTTCATTTGGCTGTTCAGTATGTGGTGAAAGTCTAGGCAGGACCAGAATTCCTAATACAAACTCTTGGAAAAACATGCTCAATTTGATAGAATCTGAGAAAGGTTTGCTCTCCTATAACAGGTTACTACATCCTGTGTTTGTGTTAGTTTGTCATCATCTTCTTTTCCCTTAGTGGCACTTCAGTGTTGTTAGGCAGATTGTATTCCATATTTATTATTTTTTATGTGCCTGAGGAATGCTACAGCAGTGTCTGCTGTGTGCTGTCGAGCATATCAAGCTTGTATTAGCATTCCTCCTATGTGGTCATAGACTTTTTCTAGCATTAGTGCTTCTGCCTGCTGTATTCAGTTCTCGATCTGTTTCCTTTCTGTAAGGTTGCATGATCTGCCTCTCTGTACATTCCCTTCTACTCAGTGTTCTGTGTGTTGTCTTACCAGTATGACTGTATGAGAGCAATGCTTCTGCCAATAGTTGAGGCGATAGTTTTTTCACTTAATGTTGTTTCTTTTTCAGTAACTAAGGAAGTTGTTGCTATGGGAACTGGAACAAAATGTATTGGTCAAAACAAAATGCGAAAAACTGGTAAGTATGGTATAAAATTTAAGAATAGACTACCTATGCTACCTTCTTTCTTGCTGGTGTCATAGAATTAATGAAAATGTCCAAGGCATGCTGCTCAGACTTGTTCTGGATTGAAGCCAGAAGCGTGGGGCAGACCTTCCTTCATCAATGAGAGAGGAGCTTAGGCAGCCACAATGGCTGCCATGAAGGTTTGCTGCACTTGCTGCCTCAAAGCTAAATGTACTTCTTATATTTGGAAATGTGTAGTTTAGGCCCTGAGTCTGCATACTCAAAGACTTCATAACGAAAAGCAAAACAAAACATAAGCAAATTGTGCTTTGGTTATCTGTTGCAGTCTAGTTTTGTTGAGGTCTGATGCAAGAGGTTACCACTGCTGGTACTAACCAGCAGAAAGGTACTAATAGGGTTTTTCTTTCTTACTGCATATTACTGCTCGATAGTTTTAAGTGTTGTACAGTAAATGTAAGGGATAGATGCATGATTTCTTGCAACTATCTTTTCTTACTATGTATTGTAGGAGACTTTCCATGCTCTCTGTGTCAATTTTTTTAACTTATGATGTATCTGTCTGCTAGGACAGGGAAGAAGCTGTAGTAATGATGAATGCTGAAAAGTGGCTAAGTGGGCAGAGTGTTTGTGCATGTGTAGGTACAGGGCTTTCTACCCTCTTTAGACTTCAGAGGAGGACTAGACTGACATATGAGAAATGGTTTTGCCTGTATCTGGTTTAGGCTACTTCATGTTCTCTCTGTTATCCTTCATTTTGAAATTAATTAGTGGACCAAAAGAGAAGAAACTACATTTTGTATCTTAGCTTTTTTTGGATGTTTCTTATGATTTGGCTATCTCAGAAAAGTTTTGACATAGGCATTTTTCTGACTGATTTAGGAAAATTATGATCAAACTGTTGTATCATTTACAATCTAGATATTAATGGTCTAAGTAGAAAACTGTCTAGGAAAAACTAACACTAGTTTGTTTTGCCATTGTTTGTCTTCAGTAATCTCAAATTTAGAAAATATTCTCCTTTTATGATAACATTTTTAACTTGGTGGTAGGTCATGTTAATGGTTATCTGTTATATCACTTCTAAATTTTTAAAACTGTTAAGGAGGATTTCTGTCACTTGGCCTTTTACCTCTGAAATAAAAGATGACCTACAGCTCCTGTTCCTTTACATAACATAACAGGCAGATACTGTTCAGGAAAGCTGAAGATGAGATGTGCATACTTAGTGAGTGTCAGAATTATTTGCAGGAAAAATAGTTTAAATTGGAGGACATAGTTCAAAAAGAATCTTGAACCAAAAGATGAACAAACACTTGAAATTTTCTGGTGGAATGTGTTTTGAGAATATCAGGATTTACCCTTGAAAACAAAAGTCATGAAGATTTTGAAGGATGGTAGTGTTTATTCAACTCAAAGGGTTTCCAGTACCAGAAGAGTTAAAATTTGGTATTCAGAGAAGTCTCTGACATGCTGCAGACTGAGTACTTTTATCCTTCATGTGTGTACCTCCTTTTGTTGTGATTGGAAGTTTAAATATCTTGCAATACTCTAAAACCAGTGGGAAACCTTCAGATAGTAATAAATATGGAGAACTGTCCTATGTTGAATTCCATTTGTTTTGTCTTTTTTAGTAATGACTTAGTATTTGCATTTGGGTTTTGGTTTAGGAGACATTCTGAATGACAGCCATGCTGAAATTGTGGCCAAGAGGAGCTTCCAGAGGTGAGGTGTGAATGAAGTTTTACTCAATACTGTAACAGTGCTGTTACTCAGTGCCACCTGAGGTTGTTGTGATACAAATCGTGTTGACCTATTGCTGAAGTAGCCAAATTTTGTAGCTTCACATATGAGAATGTAGTGAAAGATTGCATTACTTCTGTGTGGGCAACACTCTTTTTCCTGTTGTCAGCAGGATTTTAGACTAATTTTTATACTTCTAGGTAGTGTTAAGGTCTTTTCACAAAAGCTTGCTTCTTGTTCTTCTGGAGCCTCTGTATAAAGAATTAGGATCTGATTTCATGTGACATAAATGCAGATCTGATGACTATTAGTCAAGGATAGAATTTTTGCTCTTTTCCACATGCTAGTCGTCTGATTTACATGAGATAAACTGGTTCAGGGAACTGAGCCAGGGGAACAGTAATTCTGCAGAAATGAGTACGTTTCTTGCAATTTGATGTCACTAAACTGAGTCTCATAGAATAAGATGAATTGCAGAGTTGATAAGAACACACACAGTGGGAGGAAATGACCTTATCTATACAGTTCAAAATGGTTAATGTTAACTGCACTGAACCCAAATCTTTGAGGTCTATTATTAAAGTTCCAATGATGTGATTACATTTATTATGTTGGATGCCATCTCTCTGTAGAAGCATAACTGATTGGCTCCTGATAGACTCCCATCAGGAAAGAACAGACACTAGAGGGCATTTAAGTTTTGGGTTTTTTTCTCATGCATCAAAAAGGAAGTCAATGTTTCATGAAAACTTTCTGCCTAACAGGTATCTTCTCCATCAGTTATGGCTTGCAGCTTCCGATCAGCAATGTATCTTTAGTCCAGGAACTGAAAATGGGAAATGGAAACTCAAACCAAATATCATATTTATTTTCTTCTCCAGTCATACCCCATGTGAGTATGCTGTAGTGAACTAAGTACATTGCTCCCACTTGTAGAATCTTTTCTGCCCCATGTCTTTCTTTTGTCTCTCTTTGGTCTGGATTGAGAGTGAGGCAGTAATTCATGTTTACCGATACGCACCCAAAGATGTATTTTACTCCACAGATAGATTTGGCATTTTATCTCACTGGATGTGATTCAGGAGAACTCAGTAAGTCTGATGTACTGTTCGTTATATAGTGGAATGTTTAACTTCAAACAGTAGCTATTTTTCTTTCCAGAAAATAACATACTTGTCAGAGGTCCTGCCATATTGCCTAGTTGCTTTGCTTCAAACATTATCTTCTTGGATTAAAATTTTAATAAAAAATACTGACATTTACCACCATCCCTAAAAACAACCAAATGGAAGATACTTCACACCTAGCCAACAACCACCCCCAACCCCATGAAGCAAACAAAGAAAAAGAAACCCCAACGAACACCAAAAAACCCCCAAACCAACAAGCAAACAAAGAACCCAAAAGTAAGCAAAAAGAAAAATGAGGGAGAAGAGCCAACACTGACTCATACAAAACCCCCCCAACAAACCAAAACCATGCTCCTGAAAAACGGGAAAAAAAGCCCCATTGATGAAACATCACTAGGTCCCCAACACAAAACTTTGGGAATGTAATGAAACTTCTGTCATGGAAAACATTCTTTGTGTGTTTAAAAAAAAACAGCACCACAAAGATGAAGGTGTACTGACAGAATGAAGGAATGTGGACTCATGGTCTACCAACATATCAGGCATCTTGATGTTACCATGCTCTCTCATTGGTGTGTTCTTTAACTGCTAGTCTGTGTCTGTTACAGAGCAAAGAAGTTTTAAGAGCTCTCAAAATATGCCTCATCAGTATTTCAGAGTGAGTTAGTTGCTCATACATTTTCATGATTTTGAGTGCATTGCTGGAATATGCAATATTGTTTTTCTTCATTAGTGCATTTGAGAATAGAAATTACGTCTCCAAATTTATTAGTGAGAATAATTTCATTGCCTTCTTTTTCTCACATTGTGAGAAATTTCTCACATAAATCAACAGGCCTGTCAGGTTTGTTTTGCTTTGAACTGGGTTTCAGAATTTTGGTTCTGAGCATGTTTCAGTGATAGAGATTAAAGCTTTCACCCTAACTGGACAGATTATTCTTTCATTAATCTTTTGAGGTTCATATTGTTTGGTTAGATCAGTCTGGTTTTCCTGTGAGTCTTCAGCACTTCTTGTAGTCTGTCAAATGCCTTTGTTACCTTTTACTTTTTGGGTTGTAAATTTTCCTTTGCTGATTATCTCTTACATAGAATGCAGAACTTTAAATTAAGCATATATTGGCTCAAATTTCAGTGAGATTTGATTCAGTGTGGCACAGGACAACGTTGTTTCAAAAATGTGTTCTCATAGTTAAGTTTTCCTGAGTACAGATCTGTGAAAGCTACTAGTAGTTGTAATATTACTGGTATGATGTGTTCCAGGCACAAGATGGGTTTTTGGCCAATTTTATGTTATTTCTTTTGTTCCAGGTGGAGATGCTTCTATTTTTCCAATCAGTGAACCAGAGAACCAGTTTTCTAAGCCAGTGACTGAAGGTCATGAAGCTGGACAGTCGGCAGAATGTAGAAGTAACCATAATCACTTATGTCCAGAAGATAAAAGAAAAACAGAGGAGATGGCAAGGAATTATATAATGAAGAGAATGAAAACTGATGATGGTGGTTGTTTTTCTGTAATCACTGAAGACCTGGCTATTCAGCATGAATCTGTGAAACGAGAAGACAACGGAAACCAGAAGAGCTGTGAATGTTCTGCAGAGGTGCAAACAGCTAATAAGGAGACTGGCTTAGTGAGATCAAAGGTAGTAGATGTTCACAGAACTGGAGCAAAATGTGTACCTGGAGAGCTGGATGATGCCCGAATACCTGGGCTGGGGTACCACTGTGTGGGATTATTACGAGTGAAGCCAGGTCGAGGAGACAGAACATGCTCTATGTCCTGCAGTGATAAACTGGCTCGCTGGAATGTGTTAGGGTGTCAAGGAGCTCTTCTGATGCATTTTCTGCAGTATCCAGTGTATCTGTCAGCAATTGTAGTGGGCAAGTGTCCATATAGCCAAGAAGCTATGCGGAGAGCAGTTATTGAAAGGTAAGCGCTCTCCTCAGGTGGTGTGTATGGAGTCAGGGAGCTTTGGAAGACAATGTGTGTCATACAAATATTAGAACTTTAGTAAGCTTTCGATAATGTGTCTTGGAAAATGGAGCCAGGCTGTTTGCAGTGGTGTTGGTGATAGGACAAGAGGCAATGGGTGCAAACTGAAGCATGGGAGGTTCCCATGGAACATCAGGAAGCACTTGTTTACTGTGGTGATGATGGAGCACTGGCAGAGGTTGCCCTGAGAGGTTGTAGAGTCTCCCATCTTTGAGTTACTCAGAAGTGATTTGGACACTGTCCTGAGCAGGTGGCTGTAGGTTGCCCGTCTGGAGGAGGGGTGGTTAGACTAGATAACCTACAAGAAGTTCCCCTCCCACCTCAGCTGTTCTCTGATTTACTACAGTGGTTCAGGACACATAGTATGTGACAGATTGTACTGGTCAGCTGGAAGAAGACAGTTGTGTTACACTGGAGAGGCAAAGCTTATATGCATTTTCATGGTGGTAAAAATTTGTCTGCTTCTTTAATCTCAGTTACATCCAAGAGCTGATTTTTTTCCTTGCTGTGAGTAGTGGAGCTCTCATAACATAACCTGTCACCTCAGGGAGATCTGTGTGAGAGATGAACTGCACTGCCGCAAAATGAGAAAGGTTATCTGTTGTGCACTGGCCTTCTTTCTATTCAGATTCTTCAGGTGATGAAAACTATCCCAGCAACAAGGATAGGAAGTGAATATTTTTCTTACTTGGGAGGCTAAATCAGTAGAGTAGAGCAGTAGAGAATGGTAAGTGGATTTGGGCAGAGTGAAGGGAAAGGAGAGCAAGAGAAAAACAGGGAGCTGAACCATTCTTTTTAAGTGGTAGTGACTAGACCAGTTCCTATGAAAGGTTTGTCTTTGTTTAGTAATTCCTTTTCACTGTCTCTTTATCTGTCCTTCCAGGATGATTATAAAAGTGGTCCTAAGTCTGTTAATGGAGAAACTCTAGTGACATACCCGGTGGAGCTTTCTGAATAGTCCTTTCCTCATTCTGTGACACATAACAAGAATTTGCCTGGCCTTGTTAGTCCTAGTGCAGTCAGGCACTTTTTCAGACTATTGAATTTGACAGTATGAATCTCAGTCTTAATTCCTGCTCTGTGTAAATATTGTAATGATTAAACACATGCTGTTTTTTCCTTATATGATCCTAATGTTGTTCAGTATGTAACCGTAATTTAAGGTAACAAAGATAAGATTATACATGGGACTGTAGGTATACTTTGTGTGTTTTTAGGCTTTGATTATAAACCTTTAACCTCATAAAACAATTCCCGATGTAATGCAGTTGACTATGTAAATACCTTGTGATTTTTATTTTTCTTTGTGATTGCAGAAGTATATTGCAGTTTTTGTCCTGCATACTTAATTGATTATAATAGCTTTTAACTCGACCTTTTTAAAAGCAAATTTGTATATTTTTTTAAGATGGACAAGGTCCTAATAAACTAATGTGGCTTTTGGGGTTTTATTTAATAAATATTTTTCTGAAGGGAAAAATGCCTCCAGACCTCCTTGTCTCACCTATAATAACTCATGTTCAATTCAGTTTTAATTTAGATAATGAAGGGAAATGGTGCAAAATGGTCTTGTTTGGGAAGATCATACTGAAAATCACTTGCATTTTTCTGTTTGGGAAGAGCATACTGAAAATCACTTGCATTTTTCTGTGTTTACTGTAGATGTCAGCGCATCTCATCTTTACCAGATGGTTTTGTTACTCAAGAGGTTGAGCTGCTGCAATCAGATCTTCAATTTGAACATAGCCGACAAGCAATTCAGGAACTTCAAAGTAACAGCAAAACAAAACTTGTTCCTTGTAGTGCAGGTGAGTTAATTTGGGCTAGTTGCGTAACTGTGTGCAAAAGTCCAAATAGAAATGAGGTGGGTTTGGTTGTTTGGAATGGAACATCATTCCTTGCCAGTATGCTAGTGGCAAAGTACAAAAAGCAAGAAATTATTTTTAGGTCATGACTTAATTGTTCATAATATTTGTCTCAGCCTCTAGTTTCCAGTAGGGAGTTTTCAGGCTGAATAAACTTGGTTGATGTGATTAAGAGTTTATAATTAAACACAGACAGAAAATAACGAGGGGGAAACAAAAGTTGAGTACAAGAAGAAAACAAAAGACTTCTTGTTTCAGTTAGTTTAGCATTCTCTGTGGTAATGAACAAAAGACTTGCCATGCTGAGTTATGTTTGTAGTTGCTCCAAAAATCTGTGAATGAAGAAAGAATACAGAGTAGTGTAGTGTAAAAGTTGTATTGATAGATATTTTAGGCATGGCATTTTTTGCCGTGGTGATGAATGAATGCATAAGTCTCAATGTGATTTTGCAATGTGGTCTCATTTGGGGAAAAAAAATAGGAGCTGCTACTCTATGTGCATGGCTAAGCAGTTTCTTTAACTTGGACATGCCTGCCTTCTGCTTCTGCTCAGACTTTTCTGTCTGAATCGGAACTGGAAGTTTTCTATTACTATAGAGCTAACGATAAAATAGAATGGAGACAAAGGGTTCCTTAATGGACTTCACATTCATTAAATTGGAGTTATTTACAAGTGCCTGGAAGGAGACTACTTCAATTTTGTGAGATAGGAAACAAATTTCATCATTGAAGAATAGTGCCAGTTGAATTACCAAAAAAGGCCTGAAAGCAGCTGTGACTAAATTCAGTGTATGTCTTTCTTGCTGTACACTTCTCAGGTCATTCTGTTAAATAAAGATGAATGATGCCTTAGCACACTTTTTTTTATGACAGGTGGTTTCTTTTCTTGAAGGAGTAAAAATCAGTATAAACTCTAAATTTAGGGCTGTTACACAGAGTATTGAAAGATGCTTGATAGGAACATTTCAGCTGTTATTTTAAGAAAGTATCTTTTTTGTTCAGTACTTTGAAGTTTGAGATAATGATGAAAAAGTGAAAGAATGGAAAATGTTTTAATTTTTAAATAACTTTGTATCTGCTTGTCAGAAACTGACATCCTCTAACCAGGTGATTTTTAGATATTTCACATGTGGAGGATTTAATACCAGTCCTATGTATCTAATGTTATTTCATGTTACACAGGACTGTAATTTAGTAGAGTGATACAGCATTGTACTTGATTCACTGTGTAAGTACAATTGGCATACTACAGCTGAATTGTAATACAAAGGTGAGTGAGTAACATTAGCAGTCTTTAAGCATCTTGAGTGACAAGATGGTCTTAGGAGTGAATGTGTGTGCAACTATTTTGCCTTTTAGGAACACAGAGAAGAGGGAGAATTTAGGAAATGGAATCTGTCTCATGGTGGTAGAAGTTGAAGAATCTGCTGTTATGCTGTAGAGAGACATATTGGACATGTCAGTTTCTGTTGACATGCTGCTGATGCTTTGCTCATTACTTAGAAATTGTAAGGTATTGTGTGCAGAGTTTCAGCATTAAGAAGTTTACAATCTGAGAAGATTACAATGTTCTCACTCTTGGGGTAGAGTTTAAGGCTGTTGGCACTTGTTATCTCTTTCAACAAATTATTTTTATTTGACTACTACCTAATAATGTTTTTCAAGTAAAGTCTACAAATATTTGGTGTATTTCAGTTATCAAACATGAAACTACTTAGAGTACACAATAAAATAATAGCAGACCATAAATTAAGAAGGAAAACATAGAGTGACTGGTGCAAGTAGTTAAGGGCAGTATTTCACAGCCTGATGTGAAAATAAGCCATCTAACTTGGAAATTTCTTCATGCGTTGTCTGGACAGGATACACAAAGGAAAGTAGAATCCCCCTAAGAAATGGAGAATTACAAAGCTGAAGGCCGGATATTTAGAGGCATGGATTGTTAAATGATCTAACTAAGATGAAAGCTCTGTGTGTGTGTGTGTGTTTTCATTTTTTTAAAGTAAACATTCTTTTACATACTGGAATTCTGGCCTTGGAAAACCATGGTCCTCTTTCTAGTTTGAATTATTTTGGGAACCAACATGTGAACAAATAGAATGAAAGGAACTGTTAGGTTCTGCTTCTGTGACAAGAGCATCTCCCTTGTTCGTAATGTCTTCTACAGCTATCAGTTGGAGTGCAGTCCCTGAACAACCTCTGGATGTCACCTCAGATGGCTTCCGACAGGGAACAACAAAGAAGGCGATTGGGAGCCATCAGAGCAGGTGTGAGAGTGTTGTAATATCTAGACATGTTTTATTTGTTAGCTTACATGCTGTTGTGAGTTCATGTGATGTTGTCAGAACAGGAGGAACTCTAGAGAGTGGTGAAGAAGGGGGAAGGTAGAGAGCTGGGGAGAAGGAAGAGTCGCTGTGCAAGGGAGAAAGGGCAGTTGGAATAATGGAAGTTACATGAGAATTAACAAGTTTATCCTATTTCTTTATACCTTTTGAGAACGTTGTAGGTAATGGTGGTGAAGAACTGCAATCAGTTTTTATCAAAAGGGTGTTTACTTGTAGAAGGATGTTGAAGTAAACAGAATTTTCGTTTCTGGTTTTGACTGTGCTGGAAATGTGTGCATTGCATGTTCTCTTTCTAGAGATTTCTTTTACTTGAATAGTCAAGCCAGCTGTCCTCCATTTAAAGTCCATCCTTTTAAAGATGTATGATCATTAAAACTGTAGCTTTGAACCATGACCTTCTGCCTTAAAGTTTGAAAATGTGTTGAAATGATGGCAGCACACTCCTAACATGAACATGTCACCTTTCCATCTTGGCACTTGGTTCAGCCAACTTGTCGCTCAACTCTTTAAGAAATCCTCTATCAACAATCATAGTTTAAAGAAATAGTTACTTATTTTTCTTGAGGTTGAGAGGAATTACTTATAAGCAATTGCAGACAAATTTCTCCATCTTTATGTTATCTTCATTTTAGGTGAAGTGGCCAAAATTGTCATTGTTCTGTGGAAATTCAACTTAAGGATTGGTGTTCGTGTTTTAGCTGTTGGTTGATTATACTACCAGATTATCAATGGTCATATTGTTCATGTTTCCCAGACTTTTTGGAAGGATGATGACAATCCTGACAAGGGGTGAATAGCATAGTAAATACAGGTTAGACAATTCTTGTGGAGAATTTATTCATTTGCCTGCACATTCTGAGCTGCTTGAAGTTAGGCCTGATTTGACTGAAGTTTATCCTGGTATATCCTAGTATTTCCAAATTTTCAGTGGAAAGAAGAAGACCAGGGACTTTGTGGTTTGTGACCAGTATTGGTGTCTGGGGTATTGCTAACATAGGTGACCTAGGTGACTTAGTGCATCTTTTAAGACAGGCTCTCTGTGCACTGTAGAATATTTATTTTCAATATGCGATATGTAAGTATTCCAGAAGACATGTGAAAGATCAAACAAACCAGTTAACCCCTTTTTCTCAGTAGGATTAAATTTGTAACATAGCATTTGTGCATCAGCTCTAAAACTTGAGAGCCATCTCCTGGCTGGCAATTAGCACAGGAGTGTAAGAACTCAATTATTGTTGAAAGAACCTCTTCTCAATATGTGCTTGAAGTTCACTAAAACTTTCAAAAGTTATTAGAGCCTATGAGACTGTGTGATTACGAACATCTTGTTTCCTTAGGAAATCAGAATTAAAAACAATGTCAATGAACAGGTAAACTATTTACACTTTGGAGGTAAACAGTCACAAAAGGAACTTCTATAATGAAAATAAGGAATTTACAGCCTTATTGGGACTGATGGTGCTTAATAATAAACAAGACTTGTATTTCAGCATTCTTTTTCCTCTCAAGGAATCTCAGGGTGATTGCTGGGAAGTGTTGTTTGAGGTTTTCCCCCCCTCTTCCGTATGCTACATAACATTAAATACCAAGGACGGTAAGGCTGACTGAGTAAAAGGAATTTGCAGGTAAATGCCTGGTATGTGCTTTTGTTAATGCTTAATTAACTAAAGCACCAAAAACTACAAGATGAAACTTTGACAGATTCAATTGAATCTTAAATTTTAGAGCATTTTTGCATGCCATCATCACCAGTAGGGTTCAGCAGGGCTCTGTTTTAGGGCCAGTGCTTTTCAGCATCCTAATAAATTACTTGAATGCAGACCTCAAAGGTACACTAAGTTTGCCAGTGACCCTAAATTGGGAGAAGCTGTTGACTCCCTTGAAAGAAGACAGACCCAGCAGAAAAACCTTGACAAATAACAGGGTTATTTGTCACCAACCATATGAAGTTTAACAAAGACAAATGCCAGTTTCTGCACGTGGCACAGGGTGACATGCATTTATGGACAGACTGGGGAATCAGAGGCTGGAATGCAGGGCCATGGAAAAGGACCTAGGGGTCCTGGTTAATGGCAAGTTGGATATGAGTCAGCAGTGCCCTGGCAACCAGGAGAGTCACTCTCATCCTGGGGGGCATCAGGCCCAGCACTGGTGGCCAGGTGAAGGAGGGAACTGTCCCACTCTGCGCTGCTCTGGTGCGGCCTCACCTCCTGGGGGCAGCTTTGGGCACAGGAATATAAGAAGATAAAGCTCTAAGCGTCCAAAGGGAGTCCATCAGGATGATGAAGGGTCTGGAGGGGAAGCCATACAAGGAGCAGCTGAGGTCACTTGGTTTGTTCAGCGTGGAGAAGGGCGAACTGAGGGGAGGCCTCACAGCAGGCTACAACTTCCTTGTGGGGTGACGCAGAGGTGCAGGCCTGTTCTCTGCTCTCTCATGGCCAGTGACAGGGCCCGAGGAATGGCTGGAGCTTTGTCAGGGGAGGTTTAGGCTGAATATTAGGAAAAGGTTCTTCACCCAGAGGGTGGTCAGGTGCTGGAACAGGCTTCCCAGGGCAGTGGTCACAGTGGTCCAAGTCCAAGGAGCATTTGGACAATGCTCTCAGGTATATGCTGGGATTATTGGGGTTTTCCTGAGCCAGGAGTTGGACTTGATGATCCTTGTGGAGATTCATTGAATCTATGCCATTTTGGATGTTCTTAAAATACATGCTAGCAACATAGGAAGATTTTTTTTTAAATTGATTTTGTTTTCAGTGCTTCTGGAGAATCAGCTTGCATTTCTCCAGCATCAGCTGGAGAACTGAATCTGTCATTGTTAAGATAAGTATGCAAAGATAATTAAATAGAGGAAACAGCTGGGCCATTCAAAACAAAACTACACTTTATAAACAGTGATTCTGGTTGCCCTCTCTTTGGGGAAGTAGAAGGGCTCAAAGCTGATGGATGTATATAGTATCTTCTAAAGATCTTTAAAACTTTGTCTCACTTTATTTTTTGGTGAGCCTCTTTGTATTTAACTGCCCTGCAGCTGTTGCTGAATGTGTCCTTGTCACCACTGTGAAAACATCAGCATTTTTCCAGATATTTCTGCTCCTTCTTTTATTTGTTTTGGATAATACAAAATTTAACAGTTTGAAAAAGCTTTTGGAGTGGTGTGCTTGTTTGATCTGTTCTGGGACTAGTCCTTCTGGCTAAACCTTACTGCAGCTGTGAACTGATGACAGTGCAGCTTCATGCAGATAACAGTGTGATATTAAAATGTTCATTCTGCAGACTGGTGAGTGCTGGCTGGGAGAACAGGGCAATGCAGCTTTTTGTCAATATAGCATTTAAAACTTAAGGGAAAAGGTATGCAGGCAGCTTGGATGGTGTAGGAAAAGATAAATGATAGAGAAGTTATTACATTCTTTGAGAAGTGAACATAATGCTTTCTATCATAAATGTTTAGCTGGGATGTGCTGCTGTAAGGTGGAGTGAATTTATGATTTTTTTTCCATCAGAATTCCTAATTTTTAATTTTTTTTTATATCAGATCCAAAATCTGTAAAGTGGAACTCTTCCATAAATTCCAAAAGCTGGTGACAAGTATTTCACAAGAGGATCTACCAGACACTCTACGGTAAAGACATTATAATTGCCTTTAGAAGAATGAATTTTATGAGTGGCCAGCAGGAGCAGGGAGGTCATTCTTCCCCTGTACTCGGCACTGGTGAGGCCACACCTTGAGTGCTGTGTCCAGTTCTGGCCCCTCAGTTCAGGAGGGACGTTGAGACACTTGAGTGTGTCCAGAGGAGAGCAACGAGGCTGGTGAGGGACTGGGAACACAAGCTGTATGAAGAACGACTGAGGGAGCTGGGGTTGTTTAGCCTGGAGAAAAGGAGACTCAGGGTGACCTTATCACTCTCTTCAGCTTCCTGAAGGGTGGCTGTGCTGAGCTGGGGGTCAGTCTCTTTCTCCAGGCAACAACAGACAGAACAAGAGGACACAGTCTCAAGCTGCGCCAAGGGAGATACAGCTAGAATTAAGGAGGAAGTTTTTCACAGAAAGAGTGGCCAAATACTGGAGTCATCTGCCCAGGGAGGTGGTGGAGTCACCATCCCTGGATGTGTTCAAAAAAAGACTGGATGTGGCACTTGGTGCCATGATGTAGTTGAGGTGTTAGAACATGGGTTGGACTCTGTGATCTTAAAGGCCTCTTCCAACCTAGAAATTCTGTGATTCTGTGATTATCTTAATCAAACTGAAGAATACTGTAATGATACAGTATCTGCTCATGAATCTCATTTTAGGTAAGTCCATTGTTAAAGTTTGATACTTGAAAAACGTGAAAAGAGACACAAGATGAGGAAGTGGGATCTTTTTTGAAAACATGAGCTATTAGATCAGCTGCCTGCAGCTCTTTACCCTTGGTGGTATTCAAATCCTGCGTCCCAAAATTGCCATGGAGATATTGATATCTAGTTGGTGTTGGAATTCTGTCAAATTCCACTTTGTTTCACAAGAAGGAAGAGTTTAAGTAAAAAAAACCTTTTTTTTTTTAAGTTTAGGTTAAAATCAGTTTTCATCTTAGCATATGGTGGAGTAAGAGCTAGTAAAGTGAGATAGTGCTCTTTCTGCATTTTTCTCTCATATGGTTGATAAGGATAGATAGGGCTCTTTCTATGCAATGCATGTGTTGCACAGAGACCTTCTGGTTAGAAAATAAAGCAGATTTTGTCTGAAGGAAGCCATAATTGGAATTTTCCTTTATATTATTAAAAACAAATTTCGTTTATCAGACTGGAGTTAATTACTTCCAGTAATCATTCAGTATGGCATAGCATTAGTTGCATTATGTATTTGGTGGTCTACTATAAAGTAAAGCATAGTGTCACACGTACAGAAACTTAGACTCTGGGAGATGTAGAGGGTTCCAAATCCATTGCCATGCAAAGTTTATTTTATTTTAGACTTACTTCCAGATACAATTTCACCAGCTTTAGTATGCAGGTATTCCAAATCTTGAGCCAGTTTAACTGCTTGTAGCTGCTCCTGATGTGGTTCACTGCTGCTACTGGCTGTTGATTCCTGTTTTCTCCCTTGTGTCAGTAGCACTTCTCCAATCTCATGATGAGCCAGTTCAGCTAGGTAATGTGGCTGAAAACAATTTCCTTGTCTTCTATGTTTTCTCTTGGACTAACAAACTTAATGGAAATCTGAAGCAGATAAAGCCCATGCTAAGGAAGCAGGAGGCATATGTGACTGAAAGTAGGGGAGATAGGCCATTTCAGCCCTTCATGGTACTAAGACAGTAGATGCAACAAACTTAGCCAAAGTGCACCCTGGATCTTTAATTAATGGGTCTTGCTTGCTTTTGAGTTTTGTTGAATTAAAGATTGCATTTTACCTTCTGTGTCTATGGAATTGTCTCGGAACTCTTTCAAAGTTTCAATGTCCATATGGACCGTGCTATTGCTGAGGTGCTTTCAACTGATTCTATGGGTAGAGATTCTTTGTCCTTAAATCAGTTTGAAATACAAAATTTTTAGCCTCTTTTGGGTGGGAGTTTGTCCTCTCTTGTTTAGCCGTCATAATTTCCTCAAAATGGACTTGGACCTTGTGCATTGTTGGGTAGGTGACTCATTATGCTGTTCACATGCTGCTTACATAAAGTCACTTCACCTCAGGGCTTTTCTAGACCACTGGCCATGTTGTTTCCTTTGACTTTTTTGTCCTCTACTGTTTGTTTGTCTGGGCTTCTCCTGACAAAGTCCAGCTGATTCACAGATGTGACATCGTTTTTTCACTGCACAAACTCTGTTTATACAGAGGAGGTGCTAGCTCACCAGTCAGCTGGTGCAGCTGATTGCCTTTGAGGTCTTTTGCCTTTCCTCCTCTTCACTTAAAAAGCACAATTAAAAAGTGTCTTCGTGTTGCTGTTTCCTTCATCTTCCCTTTTTTTCCTACATGGTATTCTGATGTTTTGATTTTTCTTTCCCCCTTGGAGTCTGAGTTTGAGTGAACTTAAGATAAGAAATCCTACACTCTCTTGTTTCTTTAAACTTCTGTGTATTTAACTGTTACCACTTTTGTATTTTCTTCACATTCAAATGTATCTTGTTATCTCTTCCCACAAATGGGTGGCTCTGAAGCTGTGCTATCATGCAGTTTCTTTTTTCCACTTTGACTCTTAAGTTCCTTCCCTGACTCTTCTAGTCCACTTCTCTTGCTTCCCATCTTTTCCATCCATCAAAGAATGCTCATTCTGTAATACTTTCAAATCTGTTGAACAGCTTGTTTTGTAGTTGTAGGGTATATTAGGACAAGGGTTATTCTTCATGTAACACTGCCTTCATTTACTGCATTTACTGTTGTCCACTGTCAGACTTGGGAACCAGGAATTTAAAGCTTTACATGGAACTGATTCTATTCTGATGTTATTTTGTTTTTGGTTTGGGGTGGTTTTTTTGTGGTTTTCTTTGCTTGTTTGTTTGGGTTTTTTTAGTGTTGGGTTTTTTTTTTTTTTTTTTTTTTTGGTTGGTTGTGTTGGGGTTTTTTTGGTTTTTTGTTTTTGTTTGTTTGTTTGTTTGGGGTTTTTTTGGGGTGTGTTTCTAAATCTGTTACTCCTGCTTTTTGTGACTTTCTAATTCATTCTTCACACAGAGGATCTGTGTGGGTGCTGTTAAATTGGAACAGGTAGGCAGCCTACTGGGGCCAGACCTTTGCTGACTCTTCTAAAAGTCAAATTTATGTATTTATAGTAATATAGCTTATCTAAGATGTTAAGCATGACATTCATCAATTTGGTTTTTTTCAGGATTTAGTTTATTTGCTTTCAGATGAGACTGAGAAGGAGGTGGTGTTTGGTTGGTATGAGCTGCTTCACTAAGAACCAGATAGTACTGTATAATGCTGTCCCACCTTCTTTCTTCCTTTGCAGTAATTCTTATGATCTGTCTCCTGTGCCTTACTTAAATTCTGTCCTCTCTCTGGGTAGACTAATGTTTATTTATTACCTGTTACTGTCACCTATCATACCTAATTTTCTTCTGTTGATTCCCTCTCACATGTTATCATTTTGAAACTACTGGTGCATAAATCCATCTTTTTTTTCTTTCTTTTCATGTTTTCCATGCTCACTGCTAAGGGAATGGTGAGGCACCATTGGACAGTGTTGTGCTATTGCTAATCTGAATTGTTACATACAATCCTCTGTGGTATTGTTTGCAGATCACTTGATGGTAATGTGGCAAAGGAGATTTTTTGCATTACTGGGTTTTTTTTTTCCCTGCTGTTAGGAAAAAACATGCCTTAGTCACCACCTGGGGAAGTGAAAACCTTCTCTTGTCATACAGTGGCATCCACCGTAGAGAGTCTCCAGGCACTGCTGTTTGTATAAGGTGTGGCTGGCTGTATTGCCCTTTGTTTGAATCTAAGGGAGACTTTGTAAAATAAACCTGCCCTGACTTTCTTGCTGGGCTTATTAAATGAATAACTAATCCTTTTTTCTCTTAAATTGTGTTCAGAAGCCATCACAATTAAGATCGTACTATTATTCTTCCTTCCTGCTCAGTTCACAGTATGGAGGATTCCCGTTCCAGATCCAGTACAGATAATGGGGTTCCGTGACCATTCCACTGGCCAGGTGGGGGAGAGTTCTAGTGGGGCCCTTACGTGGGACTTTTGAGAACAGCTCCCAGGTTAGTTTCACAGGGTATGAATAATGTGAAAGAGGTGGAGAAAGGAAAATGAATTGGCTGTGATAAGAGCGCAGGGCAGGTTTTTTAAGAGAGACTATATCTCCTGTGTTCAGCAACGGCATAGACAGGTTCTCCACTCTTGCACCTTTTTGAACACAAGGTTTGAAGGATAGATAATATGGCTTGCTTTGCATGTCATGGTGTTTTAGAAATAAATTCATGGCAGAATGCTGAGTGCCTCAAACAGAGCTTCTTATGGTCTGCTGTTATGGGAGAGCTGTGGGGTTTTTTTGGAGGTGATCATAATTGCCTTTGAGCTTGAAAGCCTGTTTTAGAAGTTAGTGCAGTAGTTCCCAGACCTCACAGATTAGGCTTCCTGTAGTAGTTTGGCTCTTTCTCTTTCTTGGTGAAGGTAATGTTGCCTATGATCTTCCCTTCATATTGGGTTTAAGGTATAAACATTACCTATCACATGTGGCTGACAGATGTTTTGGCAAAGGAAAATGAAAGAGGTCGGGAACGGAATGCAAGGAAAGGAAAAAAATCTTGATGAAATTGTCTTACAGGCACTGGTGTTCAGATACTCTAGACCTGAATTTCCCTGTTTTGAAAATCATTGGTGTAATGTACTCAGTAGAGTGACCAATTGTTCTGCTGAGATTGTGGGGCATAGTTGGTACTTGAGGAAGAGGAATAACACCAAAACTGACGTGTCTCTTTTGCTTGAGGGAAAGAAAAGACAGTATTTTCTATCTCATTCTTCCCTGTTAGTTTTTTGTTGGAAAAGAAAATATGTCCAGTTCATTCTGTCCTTCTCCCTTCAGCCAGTTTTCTAGCACACTATGACTAATTCAAATCCAATTCAAAGCACCCTAGCTGCATTTTCAGCTTTGCTTCAGTGGTTTTTGCTGTCATGGAAGTTTTCTGTAGCCTATGGTCACACAAACACAGACATTTGTAGTGCTAGAAGAGTTGTTTTGCTTCCTTTTGTAAGATTGATGATGATGTCTAGCTTTAAAGCGTGGGTGTCTCCAAGTCTCCCTAGAAGAGAATTTCACTAAGTAGCATGGAAGAGTTCATAGGAGATTGTCATGTCCTTAGATGTTTGATTTCTTTTTTCATTTTGTGACCTCATATTCAATAGGATCATAGAATTGTTTTAATTTTTGTGCATTTTCCGTCAGGATGAAGACGCTAAAAACCTACTGGGACTACAAGGAAGCTGCATTAAATTATCAAGAAGCCTGGAGAGTGCTGCGTAGCCAAGCTCTGCTGGGTTGGGTCAAGAATGCCAAGGAATACCTGCACTTCACATGAGAATCCATGTTACTGTGTGAATCCAGGAATAAGCTCTGGTCCACAGCAGATAGCTCTGCAGTTCAAGAGCCAGAAAAAGACGCCCTCTAGTTTGTGCTATAAAGAGACAAGAGTGAAAAGGAAAGCAATTTAGAGAATACTTTTATTTTTACTGAGTTGAAGCCCCCTTTTTATTGAAATATAGAAAACGATCACTGCTGACTTAAAATTCTGAACTGCTTGAAACAATATGCCGCCTCCAAAATAAAGGAAGCAGTGATGTGCTATCCTAGTATCTGATGGTATGATCTACCAGCCATAGTCTTTGCAGTGAAAGTAATGTCAACTGAAACTCAAGCATTAGTATGGAAAATTTTAGTGCTACTTTTTTCTTCCACTTCTCATAATGTTGTGGTTGTTTTTCTGTTGCTGGGACAACCCTCATGTATAATAAGTAATACTTTCATAATTCTGAGCTCTTCTTGTCTGGTGCCTGGGAGAATTTTCTATGTCCCTCAACCCCATTGCTTCTAACTGGAAAAACTAGTTCTGTTAAAGTGTCTCTTTTTTTCATATATGAATCCTTCATATATGCTGCTATTTACTAAACATGGCCACCGATATTGCCATAGCAGAAGCAAAAGCACTGGGGAGGAGTCTGTGTCAAATAATACTACTTATGATACTCTGTGCATCTCAATTTCAGGACTTTGCCAGATAACGTTTCAACTACTTTGCTTCTGTAGGCAGGAAAGAAAACTCCTGAATGACTTAGTTCAAATTGGCCAATCCTGTGTATTACAGGCAAACATTTACCTACTTTTCAGTGTTTCAAGCACTGTCCATCTCTGTGCCCCCTTCTGGGAAATGGTCAATTAAAAGCAGAAATGCCTCAGCCATTTATGTCACTGTTCCTTGTGTTCATTAATAGCCTGGCAGAAGTGGAGATGCTTTGGGGAGTATTGCAAGTAGTCTCTGGCATGTCCCTTCTATTCTCTATATTACCAACTAACATCTGCATGACAAGACTGTCAACACTGTGAGCAGTTGTGGGGGAAGCAGTCTGTAATCCTCCTTAAACCTTCTGTCCCAATTATTGCCTTTTGTGAGCAATTTCAGGACTGTGTAACTGCTACTGAGCATGTCCCCCTTTTGTATTTTTCTCATGTAAACCACAATTCATAAAATATTTGGACAAGGCAATGTCAGGGTGAAAGAAGAGGATAATTTGGAACTTAAAAATTCCTTAGTGATTTGAAGTTGTTTTTTTTTGTTTTTTTTTTTTTTGGTTCTTTGGTGTCCTTAGTTTTGGATTTGAAAAATGGGCACAGCAGTTCTCCAAACAGCCTTTGTTGTCAACCTACTGAGCGACATATGGGACCAAACAGTACACATAACATTACAGTATGAGAAGTGATAGCAGCAAATCCTTTTTACTTCACACTTAGGTTGACTTGTCAAGTAAGAATAGTTCTCTTGTTGAAGAAGTAACAACTTGAATTCTGTGAGCATGTGCCCGTTCTCTCAAATCCAGCACTAACATGCAGAAATACCAGTTGTACTGGTGAGGAGGAAGTAATTTTATGTGTTTGTAGAGGGCAAGGGATTATGGAGATTAGGGACTTGCAATAGTCATCAGAGGATAAAAAATGGCCAGATGCCATTGCACATGGGTTACAGGGTGAACTGCTGAAGACAGACGGTAGCTGCTCCTGTAATCAAGCAAGTAGCATTCCAAGGGCAGAGTTCTATAGTATACCTAAAGAGCTATCAGTAGATTACCAGTTTCCTGAAATTCACCCTTGTTCTTAGCTGAAATCTTGCAGAAACTATTAACATACCTAGTTTCCCATAGTTAATCAACAATGTCTGCAGTGAACCTGCTGACCAGACTGGAATGTTCCCATTTCCTATCCAGCTGCAATATTAAAATGGGTTATGTAAGACTAGTTCTGTAGTCATGCATCAGTTTTCAGATAAGCAGTTATATGGTTTAAAGTCTTTTAACTCTTTTCTAAAATTTGAGCCTGGTTGTTAGGATTGTTCCTGGTAAGATTTTTTTTGTGGCTTTCTAAAATGCTTGTGAACTGTAGACTGTTGCTGTTCTGTTACCTGTCAGGTTTAAAAGTAGTTTTTGAGGTGCTGAACACTGATGCTAACCTCACTTCTTGGATGGAGTTGAGGACATACTGAAGCCTAGAGCAAGTCAGTGAATATGTGAAGAGAAGGAAGGAGCTGAAACAGAACCGCATTTAAAAGGCTGACGGGCTAAGCCTGTGGGATCTCATCCTCAACTGGATGGCCTTTCTGTGATAGAAAATCAGTATTTAAATGCTGCACTTGTTTCATTCAAAAATGTTAGGAAATGCTGTTGGCAGTACCATGAAACTGCTCTAAAAATCAGAAGGGAAAAATGCAGAGATAGAAAAGAACAGTCTCTGCTTTTGTAATTGGTAACAAACTAAACTTGGATCATTGTCAGCAGGTCTTCAGAAGAATTGCTCCTGGAAAGGAACAGGTAACATGTTCCAAGCCTGTATCACTCCTTTGCACTGGGATAGCTGACACCCTGAAAAACAAAGATAGGCAAGGCACAGAGAGGACAGCAGAATGCAGAGACTCTGCCACAGGACAACAGAGTTGGCAGGGAGAGAAGCAGCAGGAATGAAGTGCCCACAGTGCATGGTTAATGAGGATAAGCAAACAATTGGCAATGGGAGCGGCAAAGCACAGGAGGGCACCAAGATTCCCACCATATATGTAAAATGAGCACATCTGTATTACCCAGATAGGTCCTTGCCAGTCCCAAACTTGTTTGGGGACTAATGGCTCCTGATTGCCAGGACAAAGAAAGTAATCATTGAGTGGGATGTCTTTAACAGCATCACTATAAGAGGTGTCATTCTGTTTTCAACCTAGTAAGAAGGCAGGACAAGACTGCCTGCTTATCTTCAAGGAAATCAAATCAGAGCATAGAAACAAGTGGTTTTGTGCAAGGGTAGCAGTAATCATGTTTGACCTTGAGGCTGCAGTTCCACAAGACCAGATGCTAGCATCCCACTGCCTTTGGAAAAGCAAGGTTTTGATCTTCACAGTGTGCCTCCATTGCTCACCTTAACACAGGCCGGAAGGCTTTCCTGATCTCAGTACATTGCGAGTAAACTGAAGAGTATTTCAATTGCCGTATTTGTAGAAAAACAAACCATGAGCCCAAAACAAAATGCAGCCTTTCACTAGGCTGTGCAATAAATCCATTAAGCACTAGAGGAAAGGAAGAGCTAGAGTTGTGCTGCTGAGGGCAGAATGTTGGAGTTTTCTCTCAGACTATCTGATAATGTCATAAGAGGGCTGCAGCAACAATAGGTACATAATATATACAACTAACGTATATACACGTAGAAGCAAGATTTTTTTGAGGAAAGACCATCTAAATTGTCTAAATTTGGTCTATAATAATGTCTATAATGTAATAATGGTCTGTAATAATATATTAAATATTGACTGAATACTAAATTCATCCAGTACTGGTTTAGTTATATTGGAGATGACATTTCAATTTAGCTTAAAGATAAGTGACACAGAGGTGTTGCTGTCTTTGTTTTTTGTTCAGTGCATCAATTGAAGGGTTAACAGAAAGTGAAGATCATCCGGGGACAAATACTTTATATAATTTTACAGGAGTGTTCTATCTAAAGGGATGCATTTCACCCCTGCATTTCAAAAGGAAACCTCTTGATGTTTTATTGCCATGTAACGTGTCCCTGCAGATGACAAGTGAAGTTACTGCTGTAGAATATTTATCTTTACATTCTCTGGAACTGCTTATGTGTCTGGGCTCCTAAATCTAAAGTAACAAATACAGAGATGTTAAAGAGAGCAGTTATTGGGGGTTTTAGGGGCTTATGAAGGGTAATCCAAAAGTTACTTCAATCATAACATCTCTTGGTTTTAGATACATCTGTTTGCTGGCATGTAACTAACTAGCATTTTTAAGTGTTTCTTACTCTTCTGGTAACAGGTAAGAAAAAATATTACTTGGTAACTGCAGAAAAATGGTAAGGTTTCAGAATAAAAGAAACAGAACATTTTCCAGTAATAAAACGTAATTTAAAAAATGACAGGTGAAACCACTTTTCTTCACTCTGAGTCAAAAATGTTGTTAAGAGTAAACATTAATGTGTGAAAAGGGAGTTAGAAGTAATTCAGGATGGAAGCGCTGACAGAATGTTTCCTAAAGCAGTGGTTTACAATGTAGTGCTGTTCTGACTAATGAGAGGCTTACTGAGATCAACAGCACATTCTCAAATGCAGTAAGCACATGCATCACAATTACTGTGTCAAGCCACAGTCATAGGGTAGTGTCAACCTTTCACAGGCTCCTACGTTCACATTTTTGAGTCCTTCTGCCAATACTTGTGAATGACTGCAGAGCTAAATAATTCTAGGCATGTATCTTCATGGGGATTTGGGTTAGTGTGAATTTGATTTAAGTTTGTTAAGTGGTAAATTTTCACTGTAACTGGAAGCATTTTAAAAACTAGATTTTATGCACCACATAGTGTGAAAGTGAATTAAAACTTCTAATAGGAATCTAAACTGTATTTAGGATTTCCTTGCTGGCTTAGAAAGGTCAAAGTGATGCTACTTCTTCAATGCAGTGTTATCCTTTAATATCAGAATGCAAACTCCAGCACTGTGCAATTAGGTCAATTAACTGGTTTTTCCACCCTCTCCCACACAATCCAAGGGTTTGTCTCTGCCTGTAAGTAGCTGTGAGATATAGTAGCTCTGAAGCTATTGGTTTTGAAACCTACAAAGAGATCCTTGTTTCTTCCTGGTATCAGCAGCCACACACTAAAGTTTGAGAAGCTGTACAATGTCTAGTAAGTAACATAAGCAGCTGTGTAGCATCTAGTAAATGTGATGAATAACTTTCTGGCCAAAATGAAGGTAAAGAAATTACAGCACTGCCTGTTTGTGACAGGAATTTTTATTGTACTTGTTTGTTAATTGAGAAAGGAACATACCAGCTCAATTCAACACGATCAGCATCTTGCTCCTGGCTTTGGATAAGCTAGCAAATCCAGTGTTTCCTAAACTAATTTATCATTTTTATTTTTCTTAAACTGACATCTCAAAACAGAATAAATGTGTGTTCTTCTCTTCATGTTTTAGTAGCCCAACTACTTTGCTTTATTATTTAATCCATGTCATCAAATGTATCCCCCCCCAAAGAACTGAGGCTCTGGGAATTCATAGCCGTGAGAAAAAAAAAATGCACAAAACTAACAAAACTTTCTTTTTATAATTTAACAGTCTAATAAAACAAGACCTAGCAATATATTAAGAAATAAATCCAGTTACAAATGCATGTATATAGAAGGAACTTCTGAGGATGTCAGAACAGAAAATGATCAGCTATTTACAAGATACACAGCAGGATGGTACAGTAGCCAAGACCCACCATTCAGAAACCGAATGTGTTCTCTCCACTGTAGGCAACATACAAGAATCCATCCTCATCCTTTTCCTTCTCATAAAGTTGTCCCATAGTTAAGCTTGAAAGGGAAAAAAAGATAAATGGTTTACTTGGCTCATGCAAGTTGTCAGTGTTAACAGTTAGAACCCCATATAAACAAGGATTAATAAAAGCCAAAACTTCTAAGTCTGTGTATAGGTTAGAATACAAAAAATGAGAGTAAATGAAAAGCAGTTGACTCCTAAGTTAGAGAAATTATCCTGGACTCTGCAGAGTAAATTTTTTATATTTCTTCACCAATGCCTTTGTCAGAATGCTTCCTTATTCTGTTGGAAATCGGTCTCTATTTTGAAAACAAAAAGAAACCCTAGCAATTACTTGGCTGATCAACTGCTCCAACCATCTATCTACAGATGGTTGGAGTAGTAGACATCAGTTGGGTGCACAAATGAAGCCTCCTCAGCTCACCTTTCTGACTTCCCAAAACTGAGAAAAGGCTAATGAACTGAAAGATGGAGATGGATGTGACATGGAAAACAACAACATCATTCTGCCCAAGAGAGGAGCTGGGAAGATTTGTAAGCAGTACTTGAAATGGAAGAGAATTGGTGAGTAGTAGATCGATCACCAATCCTTGACATCCTTCTCTCTTCATACAGAAGTTTATTACATAAACTGAAGCTTGTGAGATGAGCAGAGGCATGAGCAGATTGTGGTTTTGTTTATCGGTTAAGAAGTTACCATTTTTACATTCATATTGAATGATCAAAGCCTCTTTTTTCTAGCTGAGATGTGACATCTCCTTATGAACATGTGAGAATAGACAATGTATCTCTCTTTCATGCTCCTAGCAATTCTACAATACTGTTACAAAGATGACATACAGGCATTCTCAGTACTGTTAGGAGAAAACAAGCAGAAAAGGATGGCTCTCACGGGTCCCTATTGTGTATCGGGTTACCTGGAGGGACTCTTTCTTTTACAATTAAGTATTAAGAACAATATCACATCTAAGGCATGTAATGACATACTGTTTCCTTAAATGCTACTAAAGTATCTGGTGTAGAAAGTTGTAGTTGGTGCTTCTGCTATATTCTGTATGTAGTAGAAATCAATGAAACTTATTCCTATATAAAAGCAATGCAAAAAACCTTTCTATTGCAATTATTCTTTTTTTCATAGAAGAAAATAATAAAAAAAAGAACCAGCAACTAGTTTGTAATGTTATAATTTCTTTGTAAACTGACAGGTTATTGTTTTTTTTCAGAATAATTTATGGCATTTGCTATTGAGTATTTAATGTGCAGCCTTTTTGTTATTCTGAGAATCATTGTTTTCTTGATATTGATGACGTACGTGTTTTTGCACTCGATCAAATGCAACAACATCACAACTGCAAAGCTCACCCTTTTGCCATGGAAGTAAAGTATAGTATACTTTTCATCACCTTTCCTTTCAGCCTAGCTCAAGAAATAAGATGTTTATCAAATTCATGAGAAAAAAATTTGAATGAGATTAAGATATGACAGACATCTCTTAAAATCACCAAATGAGCCTTGAAGAGTGGTGTTACTGACCCTCTAATATGCACAGGCTTGCTGTAATGACTCTGAATACCAAGTGAATAGCCTCTCACCTGGATTGTGGGACAGTCTTGTCTACAAAGAGGAATATTGCCTTCTCAGATGGCAGTTGAATCCTCTTCCTGATGATCCACATGAACTGGGCCACGGTGATGTCAGACGGAACTAAGTACTTCCTCTTGTCAATATCAACAATCTGAGATCCTGAGACCTTCTCCACTATGACCTGTAAAGTGCAGGTGTGAAGGTCAGGCTGTTCAGGATTGGTATGAACAGACAGCTTTGGTAGATCACTTGCTCATACAGGCTTACAATAGTGAGTAGAGGGGATGAACAAAAAGGTTTCCTGACCACAACCAAATCAGAGGTATGGAACTGGCTCAGCACTGTAAAACCTGATTTTACAGCTGCACTGAAACCTACATTTATATACACAATGGCTTGAAACTTCCTGTGCCTGTGTTTGGCAGTTATGGAGTAAAAAGGTGCATTATGCCTTAAAGACACCTGTGACAGGAAAGTACGCACATCACTTAACCTTTTGTACGCTGATGATATGAAATTACTGCAATGTGGACCCAAAGCTGAAAATGAACCAGCAGTGTACCCTGGACACAAGTAAGGCTAATAGTGTCCTGGACTGCAGAGGATTGGGAGGTGATCCTGCCCCTGCACTGGTACTGGTGAGGCTACCTTTGTATTCTGCTGAGCTGACATTTAGTGTATTCCGTCATTGCTTCAGAAATCAGAAATTGACTACAGAAAGGAAAGATAGCAAGATGGCCACAAACAAAACCAAACAGAAAGCAACAGGTACAGGAGGAAGGATAATTAAGTATTGCTTGTGAAAAAGACCCGATGCTCATTGTACTACACAGACTGATTCTTGAAGGAAAAATACAGCAGGTCAGGAAATGGGGTTTACAAGAGGTTCCAGGGTCTCCATTCCTTAGCTCTGCATTCCACTTGAAACATTAAGCTTGAAAAACACTTCTGATTGTTAAATTGATACCAACTATTTGGTGTCAATGGTATGCAGCTTAATTTGAATCATCAAGCAGAAAACACATACTGATCCAGACAAAGGATTGCTGCAATTTGAGATTCAATTCCTGTATCTGTCTACACCTTGCTGTCCATTCCTGATGCAGTAGCATGTCATTCTCACTCACACTATGAGTTTCATTTGTTTCTTTTTCCCCTAAGGTTATCAAGGATATTTTTGAAATGGATAAATGGATACTGTGGAGATGTATGGTCATTAAGGATGCTGCAGTCTATGTGTGAGGGAATAGTTAGTCAAGAGAGAACAGCAAGGATCATACCAGCTCGCCAGATTGCAACTGGAGAAAATCTTGTGACTAGGTGCAACTGAGCAGCAGAGAAAGTCAGTGGGAATGAAAATTCTTTTCTGGGCTGTGCTAATAGAAAAGTTACTTACTAAAAGGAGAGAGGCAGGAGTGGCATTAACTGGCACGTGGTCAAATGGGATGTGGGGAATTTTACACTCAAGTAAGTTGAGAATGTGGACATGTTGCTAGCTGTTACCTAAGAATGTGAACTGTGGTCTTTTTAGAGACTGAAACATGGTAAAAGGGATTGTGGAGAGAAGAGAGCTCATTCACTATTTAGCAGATTGGTAGGTATTAATGCAGAAGTCACCACTTGCATTGGCTCTTCAAACAGGGTTTGCATGGGGAAATTCAACATGATGACTGGTTATAGGTGTGAAATACATGAGGGATCTCATCTAACTGATTTAGCCAGGATGGAAGATAGTCAAGGTTTCAATAGTCTTCATAATCTTTCTAAAGATCAGGTACAATCTTCAAGACAATGAAGGTATTTGCTGGGATATAAGTGCCATTAGAAGAAAGCAAGACCACGACATATAAAAATCCCTGCAAAGTTTGTAGAAAGCTTATTTGTCAATATGCACTGGGGCAGAGGAGGAAATGTTGGAGTAGTTAGATGTGTTTGGGGCTTCTTTAAACATATAAGGACACAAAAAAGAAAATTAATTCACTCAGTAGGGACTCATCAGAGTGGGCAGGATGGAAACAGTGTATCCACCTTTGCCTGTAAGTACTCAGTTGAAGACGGCTTGGCTACTCACCGGGACACGGTCGGGGTATTTGGCTCGGATTTTTGCGGACTCGACACATCTGTGCTCTGTGAACAAAACTCGTAATTAGTCATTGCATAGTAATTACATTGCTGGTGTCCTAGGCCGAGAGGGCAGCGCCGGCAGGGCCGTGAGCCTCCAGGGATCGCGATCGTATTCCCGCCTCCGAGCGGGTCTCTAGTTTTTCGGGGAGACCGTCCCCGGGCATCGCACTACCCTTCGGCGAGGGCCGCCAGCGGCGGTCCGCCCACTGACAAGACGACCCCCTGGGGAAGCCGAACGCGACAGATGGCGACACGGGAGACGGAGGGCAGCGGGCCGCTGCCAGGCAGCGCCTGGCCCAGACCCACCCTTACCCAGCGCGTGGTCCTCCTTGAACATCCACTTCATGGTGCAGGCGGGCGGGGAGCGGAGCCAGAGGCGGCGAGGCCCGTGTGCGGGGGGCGGGGGCTCGTGCCGGGCCTGTCGCTGTCACGGTCCCTGTCACAACAACAGCCGCGGCTCGGCAGGCGGGACTTCCGGCTCGCCTGTTCCCCGGCAACCGCTTGAGCACCCGCGCTTCCGGCCGGGAATCGCGGGGCGGGGCTGTAGCATCTGGGCACGACATCACCTGCCGGGTGCGAAGCCGCCCGCAGTCTCCTGGAGCACTCGAAGCCGCTCCACAGACTTCATCGCCCCTGCAGGTGTCCCCATCCGTGTGTCCCCATCCCGCTGCCGGGCGCTGTCTCCCCGACAGCCCCGGGAAGCAGCGGGGCGCGTTCATTGGCTGATGCGCCCGCCCCCTCAGCGCTGATTGGCGCGGCGTCTCGTCAGTCCGGCGCTCCGCCTAGTGCAGCGCTGAAGGCGCGGGCGGTCGGTGCGAGTGTGGGCTTGTTGCGGGTGGTGCTTGCGGGCACTGAGGGCTGCTCGCCATGGCTGGCGTGGAGCTGTTCTCGCATCCCGCGCTGTACACGCGCTACCGGGCTGGGTTTTGCTCCGCCGCTGCACTGGCGCTGTTGCTCATCACGGCGCTCACCTATGTGCCGCCGCTGCTGGTGGCCTATCGGAGCCACGGTGAGCGCCACTGGACTTCACGCGGCCTCGCCGGGCCTGGCGCAGTCCTGAAACCTCGTGCTGTTTCTGCCCTCAGGTTTCTGGCTGAAGCAGAGCGCGTACCTGGAGCAGCCCACTGTTCGTTTCCGATACGAGGCTCTCTTCGTCGCCACTATCGGTTCCGGACCGGGCAGCTTCTTGGCGTGGAGCACGTTCCCAGCGTTCAACAGGCTCCAGGAGGACCGGCTCCGAGTCCCGCTTCTGTCGGTAGGCCTGCCCGGGGCGGCCCGGCAACAGTGGCGAGAAGTGAGGCTGCAGAGTGGGGCCAGTGGACCGGCAGCCGGCTCAGGGCACGAATGCTGATGGCGCATTTGAGCGGGTGGCTCTTCAGGCACTGCTGCCTACAGGTAGCAGCAGCTTTATGTATAACCTTGTGCCTCACATCGGGATTTGCTGGATTTTTAATGAGTCCCGTTTCACTCCCTCTCAGTGTCACTGAACATAGCATTACTTAGATTGGAAAAAGCCTATAACACCAAGTCCAGTCATTAATCAAACCCTACCAGTTTTTCCACTAAACCATGTCCGTAAGCACTGCTGGTGGTTTGTGTGAACACCGTCGGTTTACTTTCATCAAATTAGGTGTGCCCCTCTCCCCTGGCCACATGGCTTCTCATGATGTGAGGTTTGCAGGGTACTCCTAGATTTGGAAGTAGATATGTGCCTTCACAACCATATAGTCTCTGCCTTGCAGTCACTTTTCTTTCTGGGATTTCACAGTGGCAGTTATTTTTCTGTCTGCCTCTGTTAGGAGCCCTGCTATATTTTGCAAGTAGCTGAAGTACTGGACACTGGCACACATGCATAGCAAGCCTTGGCTTACAGCCAGGAATCAGCATACAGAGGCCATTTAAGAGGCATGCTACAACGTCAAGAGGCACAAGCCTGACGATCAGTCATATATTTGCACTGTCTTTTTTTTGTCTTACAGAAGATCCAGCACTAAGGCATGCTTTGTGGCATGCAAGGGAGATGGTTGGAATGGTGTAAGGCAGAAAAGACCTTGAAGTAAACTTTCCCTCCCTGGAAGGGTGCATGAGACCTTGCATAACAGATGACAGTGTTGGCTTTTTGTTTGTCTCTAGTCTTCTGTCTGTAAATAGTCAAGTAGCTTTTTATTGCATTCCTAACTATGCAGTTTATTTGCTTCCTTGGTATGTGCATGCTGCAGTTGTAGGGTCCCCTGGGGTTTTACTTTTTTTTGTTTTTCTTTCTAACAGAAATTCCTGTCTTTAAAAAAAATTTGTTTAGACTAGAGAAGAAGACAAAAACCAAGACGGCAAAATGGATCAGCTGCATTTTAAACTGGAACTTCCATTACAACCAACAGAGCATGTAGTTGGTGTTCAGCTGATTCTACTCTTTTCCTACCAGCTTTATGTGAGCATTTTTAGTTTTGTTTGTTGTGATGTATAGACCCATTGTAAAATTCCAGTAGTGGTTATACAAAACATGAAAAGAAACCTTCCGCATTTGAAATTCCTATCTAAAATACGTATTTTACTGAAAAATATTTAATTTTCTCCTCCTCTGCTGTGTCGTTCCTAGTCTAGCTGTCTTGCGTATTTTGATACACTTTGTTAGGGTCTTGTTTTGTGTTTTTAATATTGATAAGCTCTGTATTCTGTTGGGCTGTAGTATGGCTGCAACATACAGCCCAACAGTGAGTATCAGTGTGGGTGGCACCTGAAAATAACTGAAATCCTTGCAATAGGAAGAAGGATGTGCATTCCTACACACTGCTGTGTCTTGACATAACCAGTTCATTTTCTGAGTTGGAGAGTCAGGCTGTTGCAACAGCCTAAAACTCCTTAGATTTTGCTTAACAGCTCTTGAAGCATCGATAATCATCTGCCAGGATCCTCTGTATCTTGTAACTGGGACAAGAAAGCATTATAGGAAGACAAGACAATGCAATTCTACTGCCATTGTACCTCAAATGGGAGTGCAATGAATACCTAAAGCAAAGAGTAAACCACCAGCACACAGAGAACCCAGGGATACATCTAATAGGAGCAATAATACAGAGCTGTGTTGGGTGCAGTCACACATACAAAAAGTTGCTTTCCTAGGGAGATTAGGCTGTTTCTTTAGAGAGTCTTGCTGATTGCAGATGGACAAGCTTAGCAAGTATAGCTATGTGGTGTAGAAAACATTCTTAAGCCTGAGGCGCAGAATAAAGGCCCAACAGTCTTAAATTTGGGCTGAAGTATTTGGTCAGGTATTAGTATGACAGAGAGTTAGGATATTCACAACACTTTTTTTTATCCCACTGTAAATGTGGAAATTTTCCTTCAGACTGAGTGGCTGATAAGAGCTAAGGACCTACCTTCTTTATTTGGTTCTTGTTGCAGAGTACAAGTCCTTGATTTTGACTGCTGAGTTCTTTTAAAGTGTCTCCAATTAATGTGTTTAGATACCTTGCTGCTTTTTACATGTTATGGCTAGTCAAAACTTTCTGTTACTGGCCAAAGACATTGGACTTCACTGAATTTCCTGTGGAATTTTGGTGAGATAATAAAGTTAGTTAACTATTAACTAAGGTAGTTCACTTAAAAAAAAAAAAAAAGGTATTTTTTATTTGGTGGTCTCTTGTTTAGACTAAGGTGATGTTCTGAGACTTGGGAGTCCTATAAAAATCAAATCCATGTAGAAAAATGTGTAGATACCAAGAGATAGAAAAGTGTGTTGTGTCCCTCCTCCCCCTGCTAAATTTTCCTTTTTTGTGTTCACTATTTCAGAGAATGTCAACATTTGTGATGCAGAGCATGGCTTTTCTTCAGTTTTTTTCTCCTGTGCCAGGGTCTCAGCTCTATGTGAATGGAGACTTGAAATTAAACCAGAGGCAATTACTTAACCACTGTGGACTGGATACCAGATACAATGTGAGGAAATGTTTTTCACTTCCCCATCAATTCACCCCCCCAGCCTATTAATCCGCCTAGTATCCTAGGTGACACCCTAATTATTTGTACTTCTGCACAGAGTGAACTGTAAGACTTTGGAACTGGTGTTCTCTTGTTAAGACTACAAGAGGGAAGAGGTTATTCTGCTGAAATGTTCAGTCTGATGTTTATGTTCATTACTTGAAGGGCATGGTTACTTTGTGTAAGAAACTCGGTAAAATTACTGTCTTGAAGACTGGACAAATACTTAAAGTGTCTCCTTGTTGTAACAGGTGTCTGTGGTCAATGGCACAAGTCCTTTTGCAAGTGACTATGATCTAGCAAACATCATTGCAGCATATTGGGATAGAAATGGTAAGCCTGAATGTGTAGCTACAGGACAGTAGGAGTTAGCATATTGGCAGCTGTTTTGTGAAGTATATGACTTCTGTATTAATACCTAAGAGCTCCTTAACCTGGACTTTTCCTTTCTCCGTTATAGTGACAACAGTCTTTTCAGATCCCAGCCCTGTTTGGATGACTGGAAGAGCAACAGATACACCATTTATCATTAATGCCACCATTCATTATCCAGTGGAAGTTATCTTATATCCTTCAAAAACTGCACAAACTGTGACGTAACAGGGTTATGATATTTGAGCCTCAACCACAATGTTGCTAAACTTTTTTTTTTTTCCTTTTTTTTTTTTTTTTTTTTGGTTAGCTAAGCAAGTGCTACAGTTCTGGAGTTGATGAAATACCTATTTGTCCATTCCTTCAGATGGTTGTGCCTTTATAACCACTTTTTGCCTTTCTTACCCATTGGTAACCTGTGTTGCTTTTCAGCTTTGCTAAAAAGGCCTTTACAGCAGTTTGTTAGCTATTGTCAGGGAATATTTGTAGTACATCTTGCTTTGGGTTCTGCAGTACCTGCTGTCCTGATCTGTCACAGATGCCACTCACAAAGCATGACACTGTAGTCTGTGACCTAAAGCAAATGATTAGAAATCTGTATGCAACATCATCCCACCAAATAATAACTCCCGCAGTGGAAGGTTGTTACATCTGTTCATGTGCAGACAGACCAGAATTTTTTTCTTTTGAAAAAGTAATTCTTCATTCATTATATTCTTCGTTCTTTTTTGTAGACAAGAACAAGTCTGTATTTAGAAGAATCTGTATGGAGCACACTTCTTACAAGATTTGTTTACCTGCCTGAATATTAACAATAAGTACTTCCTGATGACTCAGGCACAAAGTAGGTACTTTACCCAGAATTGGTTTAAATGTCTTCTAGGACAGACGTTCTCTCCAGCTTTTGTTACCTACCGTGGTAGAAGGCTTTTAGGTGTTTCTATGGTTCAGAGGCTTAGCATTTGTGACACAAACCAATGCCTTAACAAGGTTTGTGCCTAGGAGTTTCCTTGTTTAGATATTGCAATGGCAGCATTAGAAGGTTCTCTATTAACGCTCCTTGACTTTCTTTACATATCAGCCAGGATTCTGGGAAATTATTAAATTTGCCTGGATCCAGTATGTCAGCATCCTCCTTATCTTTCTTTGGGTGTTCGGGAGGATTAAGACATTTTTGTTCCAGAATCAGGTGTTGACTACAATTCCAGTATCACCAGTTCTGCCTGTATCTCCAGTACTGTCCTACAAACAGCACCAGTCCTGAAGAGATGCCTGAGAAGAATTTATAGAAATGCCATTCAAAAATAGTTACCTGATTTTCTTCTCTATACACTTCTTACTTCAGAAGATCAAAATTTTGTAGGTATGTTCCAAGTATGTATGTTCCAAGTATGCTCTGTTTGTGCATCCTTTTTAAAATACATGTTCATTCATCTAATTTCTTTAGGAACACTGCCTTGGAGCTGGAAAAGTTTATATTTTTGACAGTAAAAAAGAGCCTAGTTATTTTTTTGTAACTGGAACATTCATCAAAAACCACCTTGAAAACTGAAAATAATATGCTAAAAGTAACAACATTAACTGTTTTTACTTCTTGTAAATCAATGCACTGCAGTCTTAGAGTTGTCGAGAGTTATGTATACATGCATGTATCTGCACCATGAGGTGAAAAACTGCATGGATGAGTTAAGGTCAGAGATGCACTTCTGTAACTGTGGCTATACATACCAATTTAATTATTAAATTGGATGATGAATAAATTCAAGGTTGATGTGAGAAATCAGGTTTTGGGTGATAGTGTGTGCAAAATTTGCACAACCATTTACTACTGGTATTATTACTGTAGCACCCAACCATTAATTGTGAATTGTGAATAGTAAAACAGAGAATCCTTGTATCTATTGAAAGAAAACTAGCAAAAAATTCTACCAGGGAAGCCTCAGAGTTTCAAAGCAAGTGAATAATTACCTTCAGAGCTTAAATAGTTTAGAACAGATAAAAATTATAATCACCTGGTAGACATTGAAAGACTGTCCCTCATTCTTGATGGTGGTGGTCATAGGGAAGATTATTTTATCTTCTTTTTCTGGGCTTACTTTTTATGCTAGACAAGCCTACAAGAGAAGACAACAAAATTTCCATCATGTTTTCAGTTTTGTGTTAAAGAATGAATTCTAGCAAAGCAGTGTTATGGCAGGACAGAATTTAAAACAATTCTAGATGCTAGAATTCTGCAAAAAATCCCAAGTGCCTTTGGTTCTCTTGAACTATTAAGACACGGTGCACCTAAGAAATATGAAAGAGCAGCTGAGCATATGCCACCTTTTGGCCATCATCCTCTAGAATTCAACATCTTGGCAGTTGGGAGAGCTACCTTTTTCAGAAATCTCCAGTTTGCTCTTGGATCTTTGAAGTCTCTATGTAGGCTACTGATAACTGGCTTTGCATCAACATCTCCAGAGTCAAAGCAACTGTCTACTGCTTTTTTGTGCTTCTAGCCACTGCACAGCATGAAAGAAGGGGACTGTGAGCTTGTTTCCTCCATGTCTCAAGCTGGTGTACGTTTGGTATGCTCTCCCTTGCAGCAGTAATGGTGCTTGTGTGACTGCATGAGTTAATTCAGGGAGTTAATTGTGGTGAAGATGATCTTTACCAAATATATAATCACTTTTCCAGACAAGTGAGTTCCCTGACTGAACTTGGTATGTATCTGCACAAGCATCAAAGTGGACATGAGCAAGGGGTAGAAATCGCTGGAGAGACTACAGGACTGCAATTTAAGGGTTTGAATGTTCTACTCCCACAAAAATGGAATGCATAAGAATCTTCCTCCAAGCTGAACAGAAGTCTGTTTAGCGACAGAAATGTGGAAGAGACTAATGCTCGAAAGCCACAGTACTGGGAGACTCCATTAATCCCTCTCTCACTTTTCTCTCCTGTTGTAGCCTTTCACATTAAGTTAGAACAAGTGATGCTGCTGAGAGCAACAGTTCAGTGAATGCATGGGAAATAAGAAACGGAGATCGGGTCTAGTTCCAGAAATAGAGACAAAAATAACCTTAATGTTCTCTTTTCCTTTAGATGGAGAAAACTGGAAAAAATCCTCTACAGTAATGTAAGCAAATAACTAAATTTTATATAAATTAATATACATTAAAAGGAGGCAATCAAAAGAGTTATTTACTTGCAGGTGGCATGTAATTGTTTAATATGACCTGAAGCCATCCCTCCATTTCTTGTCAAAGAGGTGTTTCATGACTGGGACTAATAACTGAATGCAGGGTAAAAGGAGCTGTAAAGGCAGATGTTACCACAGCAGGGAAAAAAACTCTGTGATACCTCTGCTATGGTCACTTCCTGGATGACTTTTTATACTGACTGTAGTTCTTGGTTCATAGTTCTGACTCCTTTCTCGAGCTTGAAGAGACATTCTACTTTTCTAAGTAACCAAGCAATAGAAAAAAAAGCAAGATTTTATAGCTTAAGCAACAAACTGAACTACATGGGAAAAATATATACCTGAGGATCCACTGCAACCAGCATTAGAAGAGGTTTAGGAAGGAAGAGCCTTTCTCAGAAAGCTATCTGCAAGGACTCTTCCTTCAGCTTACTAAGCAACACAAAGTCAAAACCACTACCATGCACCACAGTGCTACTACACAGATCTCTGTATACATATGACAGAACAATCTAAATGCTCTGCATTGAGAAAGAACATGGTGGCTCGCTAGGATTAATCAAGGTTTAAGTTGAAAGTCCTATGCATAAACTGATGTGGGAACATGGCCGTGTAAGAGCCATGCTTCGGGAGTGTTTTAAGACGTGAAACTAGGGAAAAAGAAACCACCTCGCTGCTTTCTAACTCACCAAGCAGCCCGTTTTGCAGGGGGCATTATCCTCTCGTTCTACTCGCACGAGGCGAGCGGGACGCGGCCGCGCCGAGCTCTGTTCGCCTGGGGGTGCTGGGCCGGGATGGAGGGAGGCGGGGGCCGGAAAGAGGGGGCTGCTGCGACAGGAAAGCGCGAGGCACGCGGCAGCCCGCGGAGGAGAGGTGGCGGGGCGCTGGCTGCTGCGCCGGCCAGGCGGTGTTGCCACGAGCCGGTTTCGGCGAGCCAGCCGGGACCCTGCGGGGTTGGCGCTTGCGGGACCCCCGTGCCTGGCTGCGAGGAGGCGCCACTGCCCGGCCGGCCCCACTCGTGCTGCGCGGGGCAGGCCGGCGCTCCGCCTCTGCCGGGCTGTGCCTTTGCCCGGGGATGCTCCGGGGGCGGGGCCGATCGGCTCCTCGGGCTCCTCCTGCTGCTCCGCCGCCTCGGCCACGTCTGAAAGCGGTTCATTGTCGGCACTTCGGGGCCGCGGCGGTGGCGGGAGGCGGCGACAAGGTACGGGCGGGCTGATGCGGTTGGGGATGTGGTTATTCCACAGGATTGGAAGTCCCGGTCAGACCTTTTTTTTTTTTTTGAGAACCGTCTCAAACAAGGGTTCTTTAAAGGAGATGTTTTTGAGCGGGTTATACACGCCCTGCTTGTGGCGGCGGACTAGCGGTAATACCTGTTGCGGCGGAGCCGATGTCGCACCGACAGAGGAATCAGCCTGGTTGTTTTAGGTGGGGTTTTTTTTGTTTGTTTGGGGTTTTTTTCCCTCTCTCTCTGCTTTCCTCTGCCCCCCCCCTCCCCGCCCCCCCCTTTTTAAAAATTTTTTCTCTCCTTTTTTTTTTTTTTTTCTGGGGGTTTGTGTTGTTTGGTTTTTGTGTGGGTTTTTTTTGTTTTTTTTTTTTTTTTTGTTTTTTTTTTTGTTTTTTTTTTTTTTTTTTTTTTTTTTTTTTTTTTTTTTTTTTTTTTTTTTTTGTTTTGTTTTTTTTTTTTTGTTTTTTTTCCCCTTCTTTCTTCCTTTTTCCGAGGGAACTGGCTGATTCAAGTTAAGGTGGTTTCGTTTCTTGGAGTTAGATGAGAGAGTTTAGAGAACCCTTCCCATCATTTCAGGAAATGCCTTCCCATTTTTCTGTTGTGTCCTGCCTCTTTCTAGGTGAAGGTGACATGCTGATCGGAAGAATTTGTCAGTATTTCTTAGCTGCAACAGTTACTTCAAGTGAGGCACACAGGGCACACCTCAGCTCAGTCGTCGTCGGACTGTTTGAATTTGAGGACGCTATTGTACCAGTGCAGACAGTCTCAAGTAAGTGAATAGCATTCAGTCACTGCGGGTATCTCTTTGTCACGCCGGTTTTGCCATCGTAAAAATTCTTAACAAAAGCTGCATCTAAGCAGACCTCATTTCTTGAACACCAGTAATTCTAGTAGCTGAAAACACTTTTGTGATCTTCGGCTGCAGTGCATAGAGAAATAGGCATTATAGGGCTATGCTTTGACACTGCCATTTGCTTAGGCTGGGCAACTTTATCTAAAAAATATTTTAAAATCTCCCAAAGGAAACAGTACCTTTTAGAAAAAGAACTTTAATGATCATATAGTTAAATAGATGGTATGTTTCACTGTATTATGAAGCCTTTAAGTGCGATGATTTCCTGGAAACAATTCTTCAAATCTCATTTACCACTAGATTCTCAAAAGAAGTATATTTCCAAAAGCTGAATTAGTAGTATCACCTGAAACGCTAAGATAATGTTATAATTCAGAATTACAGTACATTTGCTGTATTTTATTATTTTAGTTGCAGTTTTACTAATCTATTAAAAAAATAGGCAGGTTTATGAGTTTCACCTATTTAGTATTGGAAAATCTTTTAACTTTTAGGACTACCAGTGATCCTAGAACACACCCTCCAAATGAACTTTTTCTTTACCCATTCAAATACCAATCTGCATATTGTTGGTACAGTAAGCTTTTGCCTTATGAAGATGTGTGATTTCTGGCTACAGAAGAACACTGGAAAGTGATGTTTTGTCAGTGTGGTGATTTACTGCAAGAATTACTAGTAATATTGTTGTGTGTTATTCTTTGACCAGCTTTGTCATGTTCCAGCATTTTACTTTTTTGAGTAGCAAACTGTGTTTCTAACGTTAGCTCACAGAAGCCATTTTGGTGGTGATTACATTGGTGCAATGTTTTATAGGTGAAGAATGTAGTGAGTAAATTTGATGAGGAAAAGTAGACCTTCAGGTGATCTTTGCTCTATTTATCATGCCGTGAACAAATGTTTTTCTATTAATTCTATAAAGTGCATGATGACATTTACTATTATCATTCTTTTTACAGTCAGCACTGCTGCATTTGGTGAATTTTAAGTACATAAGAGGTAATTACATTCATCTCGTATGATCGCTCTGAAAGGTCAGTGTACAGGACAATCATTTTTGGGTAACAAAAAGTTGTGCACATAATCCAGCATTAGGTATTCATTTTTCAGTGGAAGAAATCAATCTGGGAAATCAACAGAATCACGGAATATTCTGAGCTGGAACGGACTCACAACTGAGTATGTTATTTGAAATAATTTGTGTTTAATCTGTAAGTTCTTTGACTTTAAAAATGCTGCACAGACTGTTTAAAATGAAAGTATGCTGGAAATTTTCTCAGACAGAAAATGGTTAGGGAATACTTTGACAAAGACAGCTAAGATTCAGTTGCTCAGAAGTCATTGTAGGGGAGCAGGTATTTGTAATTCTTCACTCAAATGTCTTTGCTTTAATCCAGCCTGGTTTTTCAGTCTTCCCACAATAGACCCACACTTGTTTGTTCTAAGGGAGTGTTTCATCCCAGCCTTTTGTCCAAAGCTCAGACAGAGCATGTTTCTTCACAGCTCTAATATGAGGCATTCTTTCTGTCTTTTTAGTATCCCAGAAAAAAAAAAAATAGCAGTTTAATAGGAGGGTCTTTTTTAGCTGTAAAGTTAGTTTTTGCTACTTGATTAAGTCTCTTCAGGTTGAATTCTGTGCTAAAAGGAAGTTACTAAGAAACTATACTCCTTTCAGAGCTGATCTGAAAAGATCTGATTACTCGATTCCAACATTATATGTCTTATATGACAAATAAGTAAAAGTCCCTGGAAGCAAGAGCTAAATGATCATCCAGTGGGCAATTTCTTTCTTTCTTTTCTGCCTTTCTGGGTCAGAAAAGTGCTCATCTTAGAAATGAGATCTTTTTGGGATCAATACTACCACTGACTATATTTTTACCCTTCTTGCTAAAACTGGATAGCTTTCTGTAATGTATCTAATTTCTTGGCAAGCAGATACTAATGGCCCTGCAGCTCAGCAGTCTATCAGAGACAGTTTAAGTCATGAAGAAAATGATTGCTCTGTTGGCCAGATTCTATAATTAATTTCCTTTGGACAATATGTAAGAATAGTTATTGTGGAACTGTCCCAGGGTTCATCTAGTCTAGGATCTTGTTTCCATCAGTAGCTGTTAGCAGGGAAGCCCAGGAACAGAGCTTGATTCAGGACTGGCAACTAAACCATATAAACTAATGCTTTTCAGATCACATTTTGAAAATTTGCATTGCCCTGTAAAGACATGATTGTGCCTCAAGAATTTGAGACTTCTGATTATTCTCTTTACCAGAGCTCTCTTTGAAGAAATGGTATCACCAAAGAAGTACTACTTCACAGAAAAGGAATAACAGTGTAACTGTTAGTAAAATAACTTATATTAAGGAGTATTCATTATTTGCAGAAACACGTATTGTGATGCCACTGAGTGTTGCCATACTTCATGAGTCTCAGCTGAGAGATATGAGAGGTGTGGGAGTGCTGTCTGCTGGAATTTGAGGCTCGTTGCAGCCTGTTTTTCTGCTTGTTTGTTGTAGCTCTCTTGCCACTTGGGGTCAGTCTGATTTTGTCACTCAGATGGCAGCTGAAGTGGCAGTAATGCTAGAACATCTGGCTCCTCTGCTGGTTCTCCTTTCCCCCCGCCGTGTTTGCAGTTGGTAGGCATGGTATAGTCAGGCAGGTGCACTACGAGGAAGCACTTATGTGGAACAAAGCAGGATAAAAGGAGGTGTAACAAACCCCAGCTTTGCTTTCCGGAGAGGACCTTGGGGTGAGCAGGTGGTGCCACTGAGCTGTTGGTGGAGGAGGAGGGCACTAGAAGAAAGAGGCAATGCAAAGCAAGTCACAGACTAGAGTTTCAGCGTGAAGCTTCAGTGTGCAGTTTCGGCATATTGCCTTTCTGTGCTGAAAGAGCAAGCTTGCTTAACAGCACCACCTGGTGAGTCCTGCAGTGGAATAGCTAGAGGATCAGAAGTAGCCTGTATTGCAAGGTCCTGTTCCCCACATTTAGCATTGTAGAAACATTTAGGGTGGAAAAGGCCTTTAAGATCATGAAGTCCAGCTGTTAATCCAACAATGCCAAGTCCGCAACTAAGGCAATGATATAATGTAATCTATTCAGTAGATTTATAAATATGTGTATACATATATAGATCTTCAGCAACTCTATGAGAATGTTATTCTATGGGCTTGTCAACAGCTGCTTTCTGCCTCAGCTAAAGTTCATCAAAAATCACAGAAGAGCTTGTTGGGTTAAAAAAATAGTATTTTAAAGGAATTTTAAAGGAAAATCACCTTAACTTCAGAATGCAATTGCAAATGGTAAATGGTTGTTTACATGAAAATAGAATTACACATGGCCAGCAAAAGATGTGCAGAAATAAAGGGCACTGTTTATAGAGAAAGTGGTGTATTTGGCCTTATGCACTGGAAGCCACACAAGAGAATACTTTTAGAGATGCTGTATTTTGCTGTGTAATTATGCTTTTTCTTTGATGGTGTCTACATGTGTGTATATTCCTTAGAAACACTCCAACTTTTCCAAAAGGGTAGAAAATTAATCTTAAATGTAGAAAACTGGTATCCACTTATTGTTTTACTTTGGTATCACACTTTTTTTTTTTTGCAGTTTCTATCATATTGAAGTGTAGGGAAATACTTCAGCTATATAGTCATTTGATGTTATTTGTAGCGCTTGAGTCTGATTAGTTCAGACACATATTGTGGACTAATACTCACGTTATCTGTTTTTTCATTGGCACAGTGTTGTCTGCAACACTACTTGCGTGGGAACTGGAGCAAGGAGAGGTCTGAGAGAGTCAAGGGAAAAGTGAATGTAAAAAACTGCTTTTGGCTTTTATTCCTCAGTCTCCCACACTCTGCTAATAACATGTAAAGAGCAGTTAGTGTTGCAGCTCTGCAGCAGGATTAGAGTGGAGCAACAGTTGTGTAGCTAGAGTAGAAACACATTAATTCTTCAAAAAGCGTAACTGAGTCTCTGGAAGCTACATAATAAGAAGCTGCAGAATGCAATCCTAGTGTAGATAATGATTCATGTTTCGCACTCAAGAAAAAGATCCGAGATAGCTGTGTCTGGCTGACTTTCAGGCGAAGAGCCTGTTGCAAGAAAAATCTTTTAATTAGCAAATGCAACTGTACTTTGACTTCAGCTTAGGTTCTTTCATCCCCTTTGTTTGGTGAAGTGTCAATGCAGGCTGCTGGATTGCTGGTGATCCTCACAGCACAGAGAAACTTATAGATGCTTCTGGAGATGTAATATACAAAAATTCAGTATTTGAACAGGGCAGATTTTATCTATGAAGAGTGGCCAAGCTGAATTAAACTAAGGATTTATCTATCTGCTCTTGTGCCTGAGAGTAGCAGGTAGTGGACTGCTAAGGAAGAATTAATACATTAAGCCTTGTTTCTCGTAGTGTGTCATCGCAATACAGGCGTATACCATGGGCTATCCATGGTTTAGGGAATTGCCAAGCCATGGGCTGTAGCCTCATTTTTGCATTTAACAGTTCTTGGAAGGCTTTTCTTCCATTACTTACTTTAAATCAATGTAATTATTTGTTGAACTCCTGTATACTTTTGCTGCTACAGAATTTTGAAGCAGAGTTGCACATTTTTAATATGCAATGTACATAAAGGTTTTGAAATGGGTGATCATTTAATTCAATTCAATTTATTATGTCAAATGAATATGTATCTATGTTTACTAGTCTGCATGATTTTCTTTCAAGAGTTCAGAGTGTGTTGAAAAGTGTATCTTTCACTGTACCAAGAAAAAAATCGTTATTGCAAATTGTAAAGGCAGCTAGATAACAAATACGTCTATGTAGAACTTCTGAGGTGATCTGCATACATGAGGAGCCTTACTTTCCTAAAACCTTGCCTGCTAACATTTACTGCCTGCTTGCAAGTGGAATCTGCATGAGTGAGAGCACAAAAGGGTAGGTGCCAAAACCTCTAGTGAAAAAGCTGTGGTGGGGAGTGCATGTGTCTTGAACTTCAACTGCAAAGTAAAGCAGAAATCCACTTGGGGTTGACATGCCTAAGATTTTCTAGGAGTTATACACAGACAAGTCTAACTCCCAAACTGGTAATTCTTGACTGCAAACTCAGGGTATTCAGTCTTGGGGTGTATGCACTCCAGACCAAAGATACGTCAGCAGCATTTTCATTTTATCGTCTGTGGCCAGGTGTGGCTTCAGGATTTGAGTTTTCATCCATCTTCTGCGGTTTTGAAAATAGAGGGTTGTGGACAAGCACCAATTGGTACAGCACCTTATGGCCACTGTAGGGTACAGCACTCACATTAGATAAGATGATTTTTATTTCAGCACCCACAGCTACCAATGTTCCACTCCTTTTAGGGGACAGAAATCCTTGTAATGTTAAATTAAAACAGAAATACAGTTGAGCGAGTCAGAAATTTTTTTTTTCCTTCTTTTTTTTAGGGCAATGTTTACCAGTGTTCAAGTTGAGGGCCTTGTGTATTTTGTAGTTTTGTTTTGGCTTTTTTTAATCCAAGGGTTGAGCTGCATCAACCCAAGGTTTTCTTCAACATTGAACATTTACTTATTTGCTTATTTCTGCAGTGATCTTACTGTCACACGTTACTTCCTTTTTTTTTCCCAACAGCTGTCACCTGCAGTGATCATCCCCAAGTGCAACTGATTAAGGAAGCAGTTAATGCCACATACGTACATGCGCATTTGAAGAAAGGTTTTACTAATGCAAGAGCTTGTATTGTCTAAGTTGTATTGTTATTGTGCCACAGGAACAATGGTTCACCAGTATTTCCCTTCTCTTTTTCAGCTTTTTTCATTGCTCTTCCTCGGTAAGAATGGCAAGGATTCGGATTCCTAGCACAGCTGTTATAATTTTTGTTACAGTACAGACTGGATTCTTACTCTTCATGTATGCCCGGTACAGTAGCTTCATGCCTCAGTCTGAGGAGAAACCATCCCAAGTCCACATACTTATTCTCTCGTCTTGGCGGTCAGGATCTTCTTTTGTCGGTCAGCTTTTCAGCCAGCACCCCAGTGTCTTCTACCTGATGGAACCTGCGTGGCACGTGTGGGTTACAATGTACCAGAACAGTGCCAAAGTCTTACACATGGCAGTGCGGGACTTAGTCAGGTCGGTCTTTCTGTGTGACATGTCTGTGTTTGATGCTTACATGCCTTGGAAAAGAAACTTATCTGATCTTTTTCAGTGGGCAGCAAGTCGGGCTCTGTGTTCAGCTCCTGCTTGTGACTCTTTTCAACGTACTGACATAACCAGTGAATTGGCATGCAAGACTCTTTGTGGACGGTATCCATTCAGCAAGGTGGAGGAAGCCTGTAAAACTTACAGCCATGTTGTCATCAAGGAAGTTCGATTCTTTGACTTGAAGGTCCTATATCCCCTCCTCACTGATCCATCCCTGAATCTCAAAATTATTCACCTGGTCCGTGACCCCAGGGCAGTTGTTAAGTCACGGGAACAATCAGTGAAAGCATTAGCCCGTGACAATGGAATTGTCTTGAGTACCAATGGCACTAAAGTGGAAGATAGCAAATACAAAGTAATGCAAGAGGTTTGTAGAAGTCATGTTCAGATTTATGAAACAGCTACTCTAAAACCACCTAATTTCCTGAAAGATCGCTATTTAATGGTCCGTTTTGAAGATCTGGTAAGAGATCCATTATCAGAAATCTCAGAAATGTATAAATTTGCGGATCTTAGTTTAACTCCCAGGCTCAAAAGCTGGATCTATAATATCACACATGGACAGGGACCAGGGAAAAAAAAAGAAGCCTTCAAAATAACATCCCGAGATGCAGTTAGTGTTTCACAGGCCTGGCGAAACGTTCTTTCCTTTCAGAAAGTTAAGAAAATACAGGAAGTCTGCAAAGGTGCTATAAATATTCTTGGTTATCAGCTAGTGGATTCAGAAAAAGAGCAAAGAGATCTGACACTGGATTTGGTGTTGCCAAGACGACAAAATCAATTCAGTTGGTCATCATTTAATCCAAAGCACTGAGACATTTTTGAGAGATCTGGGGAGGTGGGGCAGGGTAGTTGTTTGAATATTTCTATACTGTGCAGCATATAGTAATGGGAAAATCCTTGTGATGTCTTTGTCTTTTCGTCTACTCCTTCTCTGTTCATGTAAAAAGGTTTTTTTTTTTCCTGAGTTTTTTACATATTAAAGAAAAAAAAAAAAAGCCAGGAAGATACTTGGTCATACTTGATACTGTTACTGTGCTGCACACAGCATTGTTTTAAGAATATAATTTAAGCACTTTCTATTAAAAGATGGATTCTCAAAGATGTCTTTGTTTGATAACAGTTCACTTCTTTTTTTTCGTGCTTTAAGTATTTAAGAATCACAGTTCTTTATTTGTATATATGGAACAAAGTATATACTAAATTCCTTCACTTGACTTTCTTCTTTAAAGTTGTTTTGCAGTTCTATTTTTTTCTGACTTCTTTTGATGTTTTAACATACAAGTTTTTCAAAAGGTGGGGCAACTGCAGCAGCTGTGTTGTAAAAGCCTTAAATGGGAACTTCACTTATTGACAGGTTTCATAGTGGTTTTCTTGAAATGGCAATGTTGACAGCCAGATACTTGAATGTGATGTTTGCTTGAATTTCAAAGAAGATATGAAGAAACTTTCAGTGGAATCACAGTGGAAACGGCGTTTTAATGCTATCCCTGTTGTGTTCTAATACTGTGACACAGAATAAGTGCATGTTTGCTTCTGCCATGCAATCCATACCATTATCCTCTCTCTGTAGAACTACAAGTAATTGATGAAGATCACTGAGAAATTTAGTAAGCCTTGAAAATTTGCGTATCGATTATATTGCTGCATGGAAGTGATCTGTTCAACCAACTTTGTTAGCAGAGACATGCTCATGTACGGTTAATATTCGGTGCCGCGCCTGAGAAACCCACCGGCGATGCTCAAACACCTCGTGGGCGCAGGGCTTGACTTGAGTGGAAAAATCTCCCTTTTTCCATCATATGAGAAATTTAAAGTGGGGAAAACACTTCTTTTCCCAATATTTTGAGGGACTAAATTAAAGGTCAGAAGCCATTTATTTGTCATTGTATCAGTTTAAGTGAAGGTAACTGCCTCATTTCCTCATTTTAAGGGGTTCACTTGAAGGAAGAGCTCCCTTTTTCAGATTTTAAGGGTTTAAATGCACATTTCAGGGTGCTTCTGCCTGTGCCCTGGTACCGAATAGCTTGTATAGGAGCACGTCTGGCACGTACATAATCCTACCACCACCCAAGAGTCTATTATTGCTTCACAGTAAACACCAGCTAACATACTACCAATTCTTACCTAAATAATAATACTAATTCTTACAATTCTTACCTAAATAATAATACTAATAACACTATGCATATTATTAATACTAGTAGAGGCCGGTGGTGTTCTTAACACTGAGGCTTGCATAAAGAACACAAAATTAATTAATGTTGCTGATTATGCTATTGCAGTGTTGAAATACATGGTCTCCACTGCCGTAGCCCCACACCTACCTTGATGGCCTCCTCCAGCAGGTCCTCCAGCACCTGGATGCAGATCAGCTTAAGCTTCATCGATGTGATAAACAGAGTTCACTCTTTAAATTTTTTTAAAGTTTAATAAAGGATAAAAGGACAAAATAATCCAGCACTGGGGTGCTTTTGGCACAGGGCTTAAAATGATGTCCACTATATATGG